>NC_073313.1:112358717-112667884 GCF_027595985.1 Sorex araneus
AGCCTGGGACTCCGCTCCAGGCTGTTTTCATTCGGGGCGCCCGAGAGGGAGAGGGGTGAGAACCCTCCCCACCTAAGGGTCCCAGCCCCAGCAGCCGACCTCCACTACCCAAATGCCCCCGCCACTCTACAGGTCACTTCCCAGACAGCGCAGACGCAAAGCAGCTGTGTGACACATTATAAAGTCACTTCCTACCCATTTTCTATAATTACCACACCATACTTGATGGAGTTCAGACAGTAATCAACAAATCATAGAGAGTTATATATATATATATATATATACATATATATGTACACATATATACACATTATATATACATATATATATATTTTATACGGGCTGGAGAGATAGCACAGTGGTTGGGCGTTCACCTTTCACGCGGCCGACCCGAGTTTGATTCCTCCGCCCCTCTCGGAGAGCCCGGCAAGCTACCGAGAGTATCAAGCCAGCGCTGCAGAGCCTGGCAAGCTACTCCTGCATATTGGATATGCCAAAAACAGTAACGATAAGTGTCATCCCGTTGCTCATCTATTTGTTCGAGTGGGCACCAGTAACGTCTCTCATTGAGAGACTTATCCTTACTGTTTTTGGCATATCCAATACGCACAGGTAGCTTGCCAGGCTCTGCTGCATGGGCTTGATACTCTTGGTAGCTTGCCGGGCTCTCCGAGAGGGGTGGAGGAATCGAACTCAGGTCGGCCACATAAAAGGTGAAAGCCCAACCACTATACACACACACATATCTCTTGGAGATCCCAGCAAGCTACTGAGAGTATCCCGCCTTCATGGGCAGAGCCTGGCAAGCTACCCATGGTGTATTTGATATGCCAAAAGCAGTAACGATAGGTCTCATTCCTCTGACCCTGAAAGACCTCCAATCGTTGGGAAAGACAAGGAAGGAGAGGCTGCTAAAATCTCAGGGCGGGGAGGAATAGAGATATTACTGGTGCCTGCTCGAGTAAATTGACAGATGAGAATGATAATGACAGTGACAGTGACATCTACTTCCAAATCAATATACCTCAGACAATGAACTCATCAATATATAAAAATTGCTAAGTTTTTCAGAGACAATATATATATGAAGACAGGGCTTCTAATGTTGAAGATCATTACTGGATGATCAAGCACACAAGCTGTAAGGTAAGGGCATGTTAGCCACTTCTACCGATCAAAAGAAGACCATGAATTGCTCCAAGCTCTCCTGCTTGACAACCACTTTAACAAGGGGCTGGGAAGTAAGGGTCGATAACAGTATGGGGAAAACTGTGGGAGAAGAGGTGCATCCATACTATCCTCACATATGCTGCCCACATATAATCTCTTGAGATCTGTATTTCCAGACCCATTTTCCCATTCCACGGGGATGGTCCACACATCTTTGCTTGGGATATGAACTAACTCTCTTCATTCTAAAGAAATGTGTTCTCTCTTTAGCATCTATATCTCCTTCCCCTTGGACCTCAAAAGACCACGTGGCCACCCACCTATGAGTTGATCAGACTTCTTTGTCAAAACCCTGAATGAACGGTTTGAGGCTCTTTCTGTTTCTGAAGCAAGCAGATACCACTGGGCTACACTAGCACACAACAGGGGTGAATGGAGAAGATCTGGTGCCTTCTCGAGCAAATCGAAGATCAACAGGATGACAAGTGATACAAGTGAAGTGATCTTACTCCCCAATAAACTTGTTTTATTTCACAATTTGTCGTCTGACATTGTGCTTTGGGAAGAAAAGAAGATGAACCTGAAAAGCCTTGTTAAGATGTGACGTGGACTTTTCTTTCATGCAAAGAGCAATTCCTCACTCCAGCCTTAGTCCATGGCTCTCAGAGAAATCAGGTAACAGAGATCATCTCCCACCCTGGGCAAAATAAGTGGATGGCAGGTGCCATTTGAAGGCAGCTTAGTGATGTTGGTGAGTTACAGGCAGGATGAAAACACCCATGCCTGCTTTGCAGGGCCTCATTGCAGATTTTCAACACTCCTGAATTTATCAGTTTCTTCCCCATGTAACAGAGGTGGGTAGAGAGTGAAGCTCTGGACTCCTTTCTCAAGGCTGCTGCTTCTCTACACTCACCTTTTATATAAGTCACCCAAGGAACTCTATTCTCCCACTGGTGGGTATTGAGTCTACCCCTGGCAACAAGGTCATTGATTGATGTTTCCCTGATAATAACTAATGATGATCACCTTTTCATACTCCTACTGACCATCCATACATCTTTTGCTGGGACATGTCTGCTCATTTCTTGACATTTTTGTGAGACTATCAGGTTTTATTTTCATGTTAGCCTTTGCAAATATTTAGATATCTAGGATATTGACTCTTTAGCTGATGCACTATGTAAAAATATTTTATCCCATTAAGAGGTTTTGCTTTTATTTTCATCCAACTTAATTTTGCCGTGCAGAAACATTTGAACCTAATATAGTCCCCTTTGTTTTAGTTTTTTTTTTTAACTCTGGAGTTAATCTTTGAAGACAAGACTGAAGTCCATAATTTAAATAGTTTTGCTTATATTTTCCTCACTGTATTTAATAGATGTTGGACTAATTTCAAGATATTTTATGAACATTCAATTAACTTTTGCAAATGGTGTGAGATAACTCTTCTATTTTTTCACGTAGTAATGCAGTTTTTCCAACACCATTTGTTGAAGATTCTTTCCTTGCTCCACTTCATGAATCAGCTCCTTTATATAATTTTAACAGTCTATAAATCTGACATTTTTCTGGGCTCTCAGTTCTTATCCATTGATCTGAAAGTCTATTTTCATTCCAGTACCACATGGATTTTATTACCATGGCTGTGAAAAAATATTAAAACGAGGGGTACAATAGGGACACCAATAATGTCCTTTTCTTCTCAACAGTGCTTTAGTTATTTTGGGAAGCTTTTTGACTTTATACTAATTTTAACCGAGTCTTCTCTAAATCTTTGAAGAATATCACTGAAATTTTAATGGGGATTTGCAACAGATCACCACCAAAATACCAATAGAATGTGTCTCTTTAATACCAGTGCAGCTGGGTTGATCACAGGGAGTAAGACAGAGCTAACTCTTCAGCAAGATAGCCTGAATAACCCATAGCAAGGGCCAGTTTTGACTCATTTATTAGCTTAGCATCACCTACTCTCTTATAACCATAACTAAGGCCATTCTTTACAGGATAACATACACATTAAGTACAATAGCTGGGATATTTACATAGTTGTGGTCATAGTGTGATAAATAAGGAAGTACATTTAATGTGTAGCACTAAAGTCAGGATAATCTCTTATTCTATTCAAGCTGGACATTTCCTGTTTGCAGCCCTCATTGTTTGTACAAATTTAAGTGTGTGTTACCCAGAGGACTGGCCCAGTCTTCGGTTTTTGTATTAGATTGATGATTTCCCACAGGAACTGCACAGAATATGTACAATGCTTTGAGTAAGATGATAATTTTTAAAATATTAAATTTTCCCATCCATAATAATGAGTGCTTATTATTTCTTGGGGTGCTTATGTATTTGTTTCTTTCAATATTGGCTTAATATTTGGGATGTATAAGTCTTTTAAATGTCTTGTTCAATTTGGTTCCTAGGTGCTTGATGTTATGGGTAATTATTCAATTATTTTTAATTTTTAAAACCTTTTTGAAATATAACAGATTTTATTTGTAAGTTTTGAGAAGAGAGAGGAGAGACTTAAGAGAGAAAATGGGCATCTCCAGAGTGAAGAGCCCCAGCACACATGCCAGCATTAGATATGAGAGTATGGAAATAGACATCTCAACAGGAGAGGTGCAGGCAATACATGTGCTCAGGCACCACATGCGCTCAACAGAAACATATAAGCTCAGGAAGCACATGTGCACATGTCAAGTTTGCTTTTTTTTTCATGAAACGGCTCAGCCACTCAAACTACATCCTCTATTCACGTTGGCTTTTATAGGATTGCCCCCACGTTGCCCAAAATAGGGCTTTCTACTTAGGTAAAGTCCATTGTAAGGGTGGTTGCCAAAGGGGTAGAGTTCAGAGTAGTTGAAGGCCTTCCTTGATATTCCTTTTCTGGCCTTTGTTCCTGCTGGAGCTTCTCCCAGATGGGGGTCCAGACTTCTCTGGGTCTAGGCTGACTACAAGTAAAAGTCTTATCAGGCTTTACTTCCTATTTGCTTAAGGTGGGATATTTTTCTTAGCAACATTAAAGCTAATGGGCTTTAATACTTCTCAAGAATTCATTGCCATAAGGGGCCCTATGCTATCTACCTGCCTGCCTGCCTGCTACATATTTCTGCCTAGAGATATCAGGGCCAAAAGCATTTAAGGGGAAAGTGGGTGAAGATCCATCTGCAGCTTCTTCATGCAGACCAAAGAACTGTAGATTCTTGTCCACATAAGAGATGAAGCCTCATGCTTCCTTAGTTTTAATAGGGCCTATGTAATGAGTCCAGCTGGAGCAATAGCACAGAGGGTAGGGAGTGTGCTTGCATGTGGCCAACCCGGGTTGGATTCCTCCACCACTCTCAGAGAGCCCATTCAGCTACAGAGTATCTCGCCCGCATGGCAGAGCCTGGCAAGTTACCCGTGGCATATTTGACATGCCCAAAACAGTAACAAGTCTCACAATGGAGACATTACTGGGGCCCGCTCGAGCAAATCGATGAGCAAGGGGATGACAGTGATACAGTGATACAGTGATGCAAAGAGTCACTGGGTTTCAGAATTGTCAGTTTGAAAGTCTGAAAAGAGAAGAACATGATTAGAACTGTAGGAGCAATGAAGCATTTTTCTCTATCTTTGGGAGGGCAGAGTGGTTTGCTGCTTTAGGAAACACTCTGGGATGGTAAGACAGAAGTTAAAGCAACAAAAACCAATGCAACATAGCATTTACCTATTCCTATGATTGTAAGAACAAAAGGTAATTTCTTAACTGTGAGTTTGATTGATAGAAAAGGACTTACTCTGTCTAAGTTCTCTAATGGATATAGAAATACCAGGCCATCTTTCCAGGATAAAATAAGTTTGATCCGTAGTAAGCAGTTATGAGACTGACAGAGAACAAGCCAACCTACTCTTGTGAATCCATCAAGTATCTAACACTTCTTTTTAATAAAAATTAGAAAATACTCTAAAAGCTAAGCATCGTGTTTTAAAACTTTATTCAAAACTGCTCATAGTAATAATTATTAGTATACAGCCAACAGAAACAGGGCCTAGCATAATTCTGCAGTAAGCCCAGCAGTATTCAAAAGAAAGTAATTAAAGTACTGCTGAGGATGGGTATATGGGCTTATGCCTCTACCTAGCATATTGGGGGGGGTCCCTGGTAGATATTCCCATTTATAGTAACAGAATGGTCAGCTCCTCAAGAGGTCCTAAATCTCTATAAGAAACTATTTTTTGTAAAAGCATCTCTAATACCAGGTTTGGTGGAAACTATTTTAAATGGAATTGTCTTTCTAAACATTTATTTATCCCCTCATTCATTATTTGAGTATACAAACGCCAGATATTTTTGCACATTAGCTTTATAGTCTGCTACTTTGTTGTGTGGACTTATTTTTTTCTAGATATTTAGTGAAATCTTTAAGATTTCTATAAAGAGTTACATGTAATTAGTAAGTAGTGATAGTTTTGCTTCTTTTCCAATATGGACCTGTTTGATTTATATTTCTTGCCTGATTTCTAGGCTAAAATCTTAAAGATATGTATTAATATTAACTAGTAGTGAAGAAAGAGGATATATTTGCTTTGTGCAAGATGAAGAAAGAAAGTTTTCTGATTCTCGGTGTTGAGGATGATGTGGGAATGGGGTTGTTGTAAACAGCAATTACTACGTTGGTTTACTTTCCTTATAACCCTTTTTTGTTGATAGTTTTTGTTATGCAATCAATGTTGAATCTTGTGAAATAATTTATGAATGTACAAGTGCAATATTATTTTTCTATTTATTTTGCATGATATGGTTACAGATCCAAAACATTAAAATATCAATTCCATTAATTTATTTGTATATATTGTATCATCTTTGAAACTGTTGGATGAAATTCACTTGATCATGATAATTTTCCTATATTGTTTATTTCATTTATATTTTGTTTCTTTATTTTCTCTGTTTCTATTTGAATTATTTTCTCACATCAGGTGCTTTGCAGGATTATTGCTTGTTCAAATTTCTTTTCCAGATCATTGAATATCAATATTACTGTTGTTCTAAAGTCATCTTTAAGCTGACTAAAATGTCTGATGTACTTTAGTATCATTCTAGACTTGTGTTACCTTCTGTTGAGTAATGTAAATTAGACCCAGAAAAATGATAATGAGATATTTAAATTTTTTTCTTGTAATACAGTGTATAATGTGTGGGACTTGGGCCACTTATTATTCCTGGATTTCTCTCACCTGAGGGTGTGATTTGAAATGCTTATTTTAGTGGTTCTGCTAGCTTGAGAGTGTGTGGTTGAGGGAATGAACATTTTGTATTGGGTTTCTCATGAAACCAGAGAAAAGTGCTGGGATAGAACTCGTTCTCTATCTTGAATCTGTAGTAAATGTCTGCTGCTGTGCTAGAGCTGCCCTAGGTTCCCTTTTCAATGTATTGTATTCAATTTGCTGAGATATTCTTGAGTTTTATTGCATCTATATTCCTCAAGGCTATTGATATGCAATATCCTTCAAATTTTTGTGATATTTGTGCATCACACCTGATCGTACTCACTGGTAATGCCTTGCTATCTCAGGAGTCATTCCTGGCAGTCTGGGTCCATATGCACTGCTGGTTATAGAACCCAGGTCAATCACATGCAAGGCAAGGTCCTTAACTCCTGTGCTATTCTGGAATTTGGCCCAGGATTCACAGTCTCTGGTGTCTGGCAATAGATATGGAGTCAAATCCTGTCAATCTGTGCAACAACTGGCAATTATGACCACTTATGCACTGTAACAGTTGTTCGGTGAGATGAACTTCATAGTTACTGGGGCAATTTGTATTTCCCAGTACTGCAAGAAATTGTTGACACAATGAAACGGACCTGGGTAACAATCTGTGGTGTGTTGCTGTAATTGGGTACAAAAGTCTATGGAACCATGTTAGAGTGGGCCTTTACTGTTGAAACATAAGGTAGCTCATTAATGACCCTATATTTTTAAAAGTTGTATTCACATGCAGGCATATCTGAAAGATGACAAGGGTGGGAACACAGGTATTGTAACACTTTGCTGGATGTGTAGAGTTTGTCAAGTTTGTTGAATTTTTCAGTGACCTATTTTTATAGCAGCCTGGGGTGCCTTTTTACCAGTTTGAAAGAAAGTGGTTGGTGTTGGTTCAGATGTTCATTTGATCAACAGATATAACCTCTAGGATTGTGTATCTCATATCCTATCTTGGGTAACAAGAATACTGTGCTGACTCCCGTTCACTCCCAATGTCTTCCTCATGACAGATGTGTAAGACCACCACTGCCCTTCTATAAAATCTATGTCATCAACACATCCCTCCCTCAGGGTGCAGCTTTATATGCATTACTGGTTTTCAGATCATCTATTTCTTGGTGAAAAATTCTGAGCTTTCAGTTCCTAGTTTCTACTCCACTATTCTTCCTTCACTAGAATAATACTCCATAGCTCTGAAATTCACCATTGTTCCATGTTCCATAGTGGTATTTAAACTATTTTAAAGAAGGTATCTATAATATTTCAATTGATATTCTCAGTGAGATCTGACAAAGGACTCTGAATTTTACTCATATCTTATGTGTTCTTTGTATTGCTATTACAGAAGTATTCTCGCATATATCCCCTTTGGATCATCTTAGTTTGTACTGCTCCACCAATGGCTTTTTGATCATTTAAGTATGGTATGACTTGCTGTGTATCATTTTGATGAAAAAACTGGTTATTTGTTTTTCCTTCCTTACATTACAGGAAAGGTTACAATACATCCATATACATTTATATGTGTATATATATTCTTATATATTCTTGTATATATTCTATACATCCTTATATATAATAACTGGAGCAATAGCATAGCAGTTAGGGCATTTGCCTTGCATGTGGCTGACCTGGGTTCAATTCCTTCGTCCCTCTTGGAGACCCCGGCAAGGTACCGAGAGTATACCGCCTACATGGCAGAGCCTGGCAAGCTACCTGTGGTGTATTCGATCTGCCAAAAAACAGTAACAACAAATCTCATAATGGAGACGTTAGTGGTGCCTGCTCGAGCAAATTGATGAACATTGGGACAACAGTGCTACAGTGCATGATATGTATATAACTGAAATGTTATTATATATTTCCTTGCCTCTTTTCAGCACTCAGTTCTTATTCAGAGTGATAATTTCCAATTATCACTATCTTCTAACCTCTAACCCATCATTATTGTTTAAATAAGAAACCTGTAGATTTCTTCAGAGAAAAATCAGTAGGAAATAATAAGGTAGTTCCTTTTTCCTACATATTTTAGAGTATAACCTAAAGATTTTCTTATGGTTTGACTGTTAGATGTAAGAGAAATAATGACATTTAGGATAATTCTAGAGTTACAACCTAATAACTAAAAGTTTTTAGTTGCCATGTTCTTATTTGGGGAAAACAAGGAAAAATTAATATTTTCATCAATCAAATATTCAATTTTAAACACTCTAGGCTTGGATGAAAGTCCCATTAAAAGTAAGAAGTCATAATTTGAAATATGAATCTACATTTCACTAAAGATAATTTGGCAGGAGATAAAATTTATGAATCATCAGAAATAATAAGTAATTAAAACACTAAGCTGATTTGATCATCAACGGAGCAAATAGAGGAACATTTTATGCAAGAATTGAATATGAGGACATAGCAATGTTAAGAGGAAGGGAGAAAATGAGTAAAATTTGAAATGTGTGAAGCCTTGTTGTACAAGTCAAATAACTGTTTTCGGAATGTAGTGAGGATTGGTAAGATTCACATGGACAAAAAATTAGCAACGTGAAGATATTGACAATCTAATTTATTGTAGACTTGAAGTAATGGTAACTATGAACGTCTAACTGGCATGGATTAATGGCTGTGAGAAAAAGATCTTTCAATACATCTTTAATCAAAAGAAAAAATAAACAGTAGCTTAAGAGTTAAACTGATTAACTCTTGAGTTAAACTGATTAACTCTCAAGAGATAAACTGATTAACTATTTTTTTTTTTGCTTTTTGGGACACACCTGGCGATGCAAAGGGGATACTCCTGGCTCTGCACTCAGGAATCACTCCTGGTGATGCTCAGGGGACCATATGGATGCTGGGAATCGAACCCAGGTTGGCTGCATGCAAGGCAAACCTCCTACCCGCTGTGAGATTGCTCCAGCCCCAAAACTGATTAACTCTTAAGAGTTAGAACAATAATAATAATGTTAATTATTTAACATTTGTTCAATTTTTATTGTATTGACTTTGTCAAAGGTATCAGATTATTGAAGATGATTTTGATGTCCAAATCTTGAGGTGTTATGCCTATATGTTCCTCAATTTAGTTTATGAAAGACATAAGGCATATGAAAAGGAGGAAACCTGTAGGAAACAGCAGAAATTGCAAAATAATTTGAATGCACAACCATATTAAACATGGGGAGAAGAGATTAACAGAAACTTACTCAAGTAAGAAATACATATGGCCAAAATACACATAAAAAGTGCTCTCAATCACTAATTATCAGAGATATGCAAATCCAAACAATAATGAGATATCATCTCACAAGAACAACCAGTTCTGGTGTGGCTATGGAAAGAAAAAAACTCTCATTCACTTCTGGTCTATATGCTGATTTGCCCAGCTGTTCTGGAAAACAAAATGGACATCAGAAAACTAGGAATTGAGCTTCCATATGACCCAGCAACAAACTCCTGGGAATATACTCTAGTGGCCCAAAAACACAATGCAAAAAAAATCACCTACACTCCTATGTTCATTTCAGCACTGTAGATAGAATCTGGAAACAACATGAGTGCCCAAGGACAGATTAGTGGATAAAGAAAATATGATATATCACCACAATGGAACACTTTGCAGCTCTTGGGAGAAATGAAGTCATGAAATTTGCTTACGTGGATGAACATGGAGAATTTCATGATGAGTGAAATCCGTCAGACAGAGAGAGAAAAACAGAATGATGGCACTCATTTGCTCATTTGTAGGGTATAAAAATACAACAGTATCAGATGTGAATAATACCAAGAGACATAGAAAGAATGGGCAGGATACTAACTAGTCCATGGTAGGAAGCTTGCCACAAAGTGGGAGGAGGAGTGCAGGTAGGACATAGACAGAACCACTATGACAATGAAAGAAATGATCATTCATCAAAACTGAGTGCTGAAAGGAGGTAAAGTGATAGGCATGACACACTTTCAGTAACAGTATTGTAAGCCACAGTGCCTAAAAGTAAAATAAGAGAGAGAGAAAAAGTATGTGAGGGAAGATAAGAGAGCAAGAGAGAGAGAAAAAAGTAAACTGTTGACCATAGAGGCAGGCAGCAGAGTCTGGGAACCTGAGTGGGTGGGAAAGAAACTGGGGACTGTGGCAGGAAATGTACACAGGTGAAGAAATGGGTGTTGGAATATTGTATGACAAACACAATCATAAACAACTTTGTAATCATATCTCAAGATATTTCAGTCTAATAAAAGAAAATAAGAAAATAAGTTCTCTTGGAAATATTGTCTTATATCTCAATGGTTAGTGTATTATCACATACTCTTATCAAATTAGCAATTATAGGATAACATTGATTTGCCCTTCCTCCCTGGACGCAGGGACTTTGTGTTTATTGACTGCTCCTCCAACCTGTCAAGTACCTTTGTCTTCTGATCCGATTCTGTTGACTTGTAAATATTGTTTTTCTCTTCTCCTTAATATCCTTTTCATGGTTAGTTACTTCAGAGCAATTACTTTTTGTATGGACACAGGAAGACAGTTAAAAAGACATGCTTTTGTAACTTGGGAGTTAATTGACTCCAGATAATATTACCTCCTGGACATCTGCTCTCTCAACTTAAGCCTCAGTTGCCCTCACTTCCTAGATCACCAAAAGCAGGGTCCTGGCGAGGGACTGGATGGACCCAGGGCAAGCTGTGATCTACCCTGGCATCGAAATGGCCAGGCCAAAGTGCCATAATACTTAATAAGTTAAGAGCATGGTCTTGGACAAAATCTGTCATGATCCAAAAAGTAATAACTAGATTCGGACCCTGCTAGGGTTAGAAATGGTTAATCCAGCCTGAGCACCATAGTTTGATTCTGTGGTGAAATGTCCCCATGAGAGTCACCCTACAAGTCTGTTACTGTGTCCATAAAGAATGGAAAATATTAGGAAGTAGAATTAGGATGCTAATTAATTTACATCTCTAAGGAGAAAAGAAACACCTTAAGTACCATTTTGCCCATGTAGGCTGCAGGTGGTCAGGAAGGCTTGATAAACATATTGATAGCGCTTCTAGGTGGTAGGCATGGTTTGGGAGGTGTGTTGAGAGAAGAGGTGGTTGAGGTGGCCATAGCAGCCAGAGTTGTGAATTATAGAGAGAGTTGGAGAGAGTGCAGTAGAGCGAGTTAGAGTGGGAGTTAGAGAGAGTTTCTGTGAGCAGAATTGGAGAGAAGTGAGAGATGAAGAGAGTTGGGTGTGGGAGAGTGAGAGAGTAGTAGGACAGAGTTAGAGAGAGTTGTGGAGTGAGTTGTGGAGAGAGTTGTGGCCAGAGAGAGGGAGAGAGTTTGGGAGAGATGAGAGATGGAGTAAGTGGCAACTGATCACCAACCAGCTTGGGCCCTCATTCCTCCTTCGTCCGCCCATTGCAATGGGGGTTGGGAAGTGGTTCAAGAGTACCAAATATGAGCAGTGTGAGAGAGCCGCCCGAAGAGCCCTCAAATATCCATTAATGTGTAATCCCTCATAGCGTCACCCAAGCTAAGGAATTTACACAGCTCTGAGGAAGGTGCTTACATAAGCAATCACGAAGTTATCATTAATATCTTAAACTAATTAAATTTCTCTTACTTCAGCACAGTCTTCTTAACAAAAAACAAAAATTAGAACTCTGTCAGTGAAATAAAAGCAAATAAAGGGAAATGACATAAAAGGTCATGATAAAAATGACCCTTTGTAATCTGGTCAATACATATTATATTATCTTTAATCTTCTCCCCTTACCTATCTATACAATCACTCCCCTTTTACTCATCTAAGGTATAAGGTGAAAAACACAAGGGAATGGAAGTTATAAAATCTTGGATAGTCCTTTGCTCTGCATCACAAAGTTAAGAATTCCAAATAGGTTGGCAGTTGGTGGAGGGGAACAATGAGACCTAATGAAAGTGATATAAGGACATTGTTGAAGGTCTTGGACATTTTGCTGGTGCAGACATATAGTAACTGTGCATATAAGCATTAAAAAGCACTAATACTATTGCAAACAGGTGACTGAAACTATGAGCAATTAAATGTTCAAAGTATTGACAGAGGTATGTGTTTGTGGATGAGAGGAAGCAAATCATGAGATATTGGTGGAGGGACGCTGACAATGGTAGGTGTATGGTTGGAACATTTCATTACTGAAACTCTCCTATTAATAGTATTGTGAAACACATGCCAAAATTTAAAGGAACAAAAAAATGCTATGGAAAAGTATCCAAGGCCACCATACAAATAGCATTTTCATACGTAGTTTATTAACATCTTAATAAGTTAACTGAACTAGGAATAGAAAAAATAAAGTGGGAGGGAACCACATAACATCCTTTCTAAAACCAGATAGTGTATTTCCTCATTTTAAAAATCTTACATTTTCCTAAAATTCCTGCTTAATTTAATATCTTATACATGGCAAGTATTTTGTGTATAACACTGCCTCCACTTTTTTAAATGCAAGACCTATAAGCTAGGCACAAATGCCTAGAGTGATCAAGTAACCTATCTATAACCACTCAAATGATTATTTGGAGAGGTGTACACCCAAATAAATAAGTTGTACTCAGGTTTTACTCCTGACTCAGTATGAAGGAATCACTCTGGAAACCATAAAGCATGTCAGGGATCTGACCCAGGGTGGTCACATGCAAAGCAAACCCACTACCCACTATAGTACATACCCCATCCCCCAAATTATTATTGTAAGAAAAATAACTGCAAATGGATTCCTGTAAATCAGTGTTGTTAAGGATAGAGCTAATTATCCAAACCACAGAGTCAACAACACTGAAATCATGAGACTCAAACTTTAATAAGCAAACTTAAAAGGTTCATGCCAAGGTGCAGGCTGGAGCAGGGGGGAAGTGTAGGAAAGGGAACCCGGGAACACTGGTGGAGGAAAGTTGACACTGGAATTAGAGATCAGTGATGGAACATTTTATATCAAAAACCCAACTATGAACAATTTTGTAATGCGTGGTGTTTAAGAAAATACAATCTGGGATAAAATGCCCACACAGAATGCAATACAATAATCATTGAGGTATAGTGGTTTTACTTATAATTCACTAGTAAAATAACTATAATACTCTCATTCTTTTATTTGAAAAACACTGTATTAGACAATAACACGGAGCATTTTGGACAGAAAAGCAAAAGTAAATAGAATAAAATTTAGTTGAGTAAGTCATATAGACTAAATCATGCCAAAGTCTTGGTATTCTGGTGGTAGGAAATCTGAGTCCATCGTACCGCTAAGTGCAAAAAGCATAATGACTCCCAATAGTTGCATATACAGCAACTTGAGTCCCTCTCAAACAGGCAAATAAGGGTACACTATAATTAGGTTTAAAACAACCAATCATAACTATCCAGCTATCAGTATAATGGCAGAAAGTACAGATGGTTTTGTAATGTGTAAGAGGTCTTGGACTCTGCAATTTAAATAATAATTGAAACTTTGTAGTGTGTCTGTTAAGTTGATGGGTGGAGATGCAGTGCGGAAGTGGGGGAAGAGAATATAGGAACACTGCTGGTAAGAATTCGACTCTGGTGGTGGGATTAGTGTTGAAATATTATGTCTAAACCTCAGCTACAATAACTTTGCAAATCACAGTTATTTAATAAAATGGAAATTATAAAATGAAAATAAAACCGTATTTCAATACATTCTTTCACATTTGTGAAAATTCTCAATATCAAAAGTATTGAAAAAAAGTCTGCAATAATGTACCAATTAAGGAAGTCTGATAGACTAGTACTGGGAATATAAATGGGTACCAATTCTATGAAAAAGATTATGAATATTAATAAAAAATGGCAAATGTCCACAGAGGCCCAGCAACAACACAGGGGAATCCCCATGGCTCAGCTGACCAGGAAGAATGGTATTATGTACCCAGACCCAGCAACAAAATGTGGTGAGTCTGTGCTGTCCTGTTTAGAAGTTGGAATGTACCCATGAGTAAAGCATGGTCAGGTATTTGGGGAGGAAGAGATAACCTTCCTCCCCAGTTGAGCACCAGGAAGAATGGGGGAAACAGGGGAAGATGAAAAAACTCAATTGTATCAACTGAGGGTGGCAAAAATCCAGAAAGACACTCAATGGCATCAGAACCTTGTACTCTACCGAAAGAAGATTTTTAAACAATGTCATATTGATGCTCAGTCATTCAAAAATAATATTTGAATGGAGGGTCAATAAAGTTGATGTAAACAAGCTAAAGAATATAGTAACAAGTCTCAAGGGCAGAATGAATGGAATTGTAATCAGTGGACTCAAACATATGGTAAATAGCTCTTTCAAAAATAAGGCAGCGACATAAACAGAATAAAAAGTGTTAAGGCAATATAAGAGATATTGCCAATAGTACCAGGAAGAATTACATCAAAATAGTAGGAATTCCAGGAAAGAAATGAGAGGGGAGGGGAAAATGAATAGGTACATTCCCCACCACCAATATCCCGGGTATACACCCCCTTTCCCACCCTCCCCCTGCCTCTATGGCAGAGAATATTCCCCATATTCTCTACTTTGGGGCATTATAGCTTGCCACACAAACACTGAGAGGTCATCACGTTTGTTACATTATCTACTTTTGGCATGCATCTCCCATCCCAACTGGTACCTCCAGCCATCATTTTCTTAGCGATCCCTTCTCTATTCCATATGCCTTCTCCCCTCTGCTCAAAGCTTGTAACTATCTCACGGTGATTCAATAAAATTAAAAATGTAAAAAAAAGAGTATCTTTGTTTCAATTTGTTAAATAAAAATCTATATTTTTTTAAAAATGAAAATGAATAGGTAAAAATATATAGGTAAGATTTTCCCCAACCTGATGAAGAATATGGGAATCCTGATACAGGATACCAGAGAAAGGAAACCCAGAGAAAACAACCCAGGTCAAAATGAAAATATAGTGACAAGAACTAAAGACAGAGACAAACTCTTTGAAGCATCAAGAAAAAAGGGAAACCTCATACGTATGGGGAAAATATAAGATTCACCGAACATCTCTCTAATGAATTTCTACAACCAATAAGAGTAGAATGACATGGAAAAAAACAATGTATAATCAGAGACTTCAACCAGAATTCTCTATCAAGCAAGTTTATAACACACTGTTAATGACTGACAAGAGATTTCTCAGAAAAACAGCAGTTGAGGACATAGAGTCTAAACCAGCTCTGGAAGGAACACTTATGGTCTCATTTCAAAAAGAAAGATCAGCCAAATTACTCATAGATATATGGCAACAAATCCCTTCATATTAATAATATAACTAAATGTCAATGGAGTAAACTGCCACATAAAAGAGTTCAGAGTAGCTAGATGTATCAGGGAAGAAATCCAACCTTCTATTTCTCACAAGAGATATGTTTCAGTATGCATGATGAACACAGACTCATGGAGAACAACTGGAAGGCAATCATATGGGCTTATAACAAGATAAAAATGTGGTATAGCCATACCATCAGATGAAATAATATTCCAGTTAAAAATAATAATAAGCAATGGGAATGGATATTACATACTGATTAAAAATTGTTAGATAAAAAGGACTTCAGATAAAATACATGCAGGGAATGAAGGGGCAAAACAGTTTCCAAAGCAATTGTTAATAGACTAGCAGAGACACACTGACAGAAGCACAATAGTAGTGGAAGATTGTAGTGTGCCATTCTTGACACTGAACAACTAGCAAGATAGAACATAATAAAAAATGAAAGCCATATATGTGGAATTGGAAGAAAGAGTTCAGAAAGATGTATTGAGGAGCCTCTAGCCAAAACAAACGGAATACAGATTCTTCCCAGTGTCCCTGGCTATTCTAAGTAAGGGAAAGACCACAAGCTGTGACATAATTGTAATAAAGTAAAAAAGATAGAAATTGTGTCAAATATATTTTCAATTAATGAAGGGATAATGATAGGAATCAACCAAAGCAATTCAACACTCAGAAGCTGAAAATATTATATTAAGTAGCAAATGTTTCAAATAGGAAAAAAAGATTTCTAAAGAAGAATGAAAATTAAACTGAAAAATGATAAGACTTTTTTGTTTTGTATGGGACAAAACAAAAAGTATGACTACCAAGGAACTCCATAGCAATACAGGCTTATATCCTAATAACAGAAAGAAATAAAAAAGAAATTTAAATCAATGAACTAACCTCTCAGCTTAAGAAAATGTAAAAAGAACAAATGAATCTAAAGGAAGCATAAAGAAGGATAAAAACTAGAGCAAAAATCAATGATATAGAAATCAATTAAACAACACAGAGAGTCAATAAACCAGAAGCTGGTTTTGTTTGTCTGATTGATTTTGTTTTTAATGCATGTCGACAAACCCTTAGTTTGACTCAAGTAGGCTCACAAAGTAAAAAAAAAGAATATAACTAAGTAATTTTCATGCTTGCATTTTAGTCATACAATCAAGTGCCCATCCCTCCACCAGTGCCCATTTTCTACCACCAATGATCCCAGCAGCCCTCCCACCACCCTCATGCCGCCCTCTGTGGCAGGGCAACAAAATACTCAAGCTTTTAATAGTGATAGTGATCTTGCTTACCTACATTTGCTGCACTAAAAGCAAAGAAAATTTGGAATATTTTTCTTATTCTCCTTACTCTTCTGCTCCCTCGGAAATTATATAAGCTTCCCTAGACTCCACTACAAGCAACATTACTCAAATTAGCAATTACTCTAATTACTGGATTTTTCCCCAGCAATCAAGGGACAAGCCTGATTACAAGGACTATGTCAGCCTTGTCCATCATGTGTAGCTTGCTTTGAGTCCTCCCATTTCTTATCCCTGTGTAATTCTATCTTTAATATTCTGCCTTTGTCTCCTAAATTTCTTAGTAAAACTTGTCTTTTCTCATTTAGAATTGTTTTAAGTTACAAATATTGTTCACAACTCGGACTGGTTATCACAACAAGCCAGGTGATAGCCATTTAAAAAGTACTACTTGTCTTTTTTAAAACATAAATGTTATAGGCAACCTTAAGATAAAATATCTACCGCATCTAGCTTAATGAAAAAAATTTAAAGTGCTATCTCGCCTCTGTATTTGTAATGGAATAAAATAAAACAGGCTCTCCTTACAGATTTTTTTCTGCTCTTATGACCTCCTATCATGCTAAAAATCTTTCCGTCCTTCCTTTCTTCCTTCCTTTCTTCCTCCTTATATTTGGCCATTTTTCTCTTGCTTTCGACATTTGGTAGCTTGAGCAAAGAACATCTGACAGTAACAACTTTATATTTCCTTATGATTGAGTAGACATACAACTACTTCTACTGATCAGTTGTTGGAACTTGAGTTTTTTCCAGATTCTGGTTACTGGAAATAGTGCTATAATAAACATAGACATGCATATAATTTTCAGTTAGTATTTTGTGTTCTTGAAACTCAAGATGGATCTTAAAGTATCTAGATAAAAATATCTATATTTATACCTAGGAATAAAAACAAGGAGCTAGGAGAGATAGCTTTTAAAATCTCAACTATAATTACTCAAATATAACATACCTAGGACTCAATTAAAGAGGTAAGACTATTGAATACATTTAAAGCTATAGCTCAGTACTAAAAGAAATAAAGACACAAGGAAATGAAATATTATTCCCTGTTCATGGATGGAAATGTCAGCACGATTGAAATGTTTCTCCTACACAAAACAATGTAGAATTCAAAGTACTCCTTATCAGAATTCCCGCGGAGGAGCAGGAGTAATAGTACAGTTGGTAGAATATTTGCCTTGCACACAGCCAACCCAGGCTTGATATCCAGCACCCAATATGGTCACCCAATCCTGCCAAGTTAAACGTGAGAGTAGAGCCAAGAATAAGCCCTGAGCATCTCCAGATATAGCACCAAAACATTAAAAATGCCAATGCATTTTTTCAGTGACATATAGCAAATTAAATTTAGGTTTCTATGGAGTCATGAAGCCCTCTGAATAACGAATACGATCCTGGTGAATAAAAAGATCAGATGAGTTGCCTTTTTTGTTTTTAAACTATAATAGCACAGCGAGTAGGGCATTTGCCTTGCATGCGGCCGACCCAGGTTCGATTCTTCCGTTGCTCTCAGAGAGCCCAGCAAGCTACCGAAAGTATCCCGTCTGCACGGCAGAGACTGGCAAGCTACCCGTGGCATATTTGAGCCTGGCAAGCTACCCGTGGCGTATTTGATAAGCCAAAAATAGTAACAAGTCTCACAATGGAGAAGTTACTGGTGCCCGCTCAAGCAAATCAATAAACAATGGGATGACAGTGCTACACTGCAATATAATGCTACAGTAATTAAAAAGTGTGATACTGGGATAAGTGCATATACACATACCGGACCAGTGGACTAAGAATTTAGAGCCCAACAATAGCAACTCACATTATTTATAAGAAGGAGCACAGAAAAAGAGATGAAAGAATGCCTCTTTTATAAATGGTGTTGAGAGAATTGGTGTAGTTATCTGTGAAAGAATAAAAGTGATGCATTCACACAATTCACAAAAGATTACTCAAAATAAATTGAATACATAAAGATAGACTGAAAACATAAAGCCCATTAAAGAAAATATAAGCAAAGTACTCCGTGGCATTGGTTTAAGTGGTATACTCAGTCTATACTTAGTCATGAGCTCAGTTAGGAAGGAATACAAAACAAAAAATAAAGAAGTGGGAGTACTTTTAACTCAAACTATGAAAAAAATCTCTAAAAGAAAGGACATTATACTAAATGGTGAAAAAAATCACACACCATGCTCTGACAAATGGCTATTATCTAAAATAAACAAAGCACCAAATTTAAGAAAAATGATGGAATGCATGAAAAAGAACTCAACAAAGGCAGGAAAGAGTACAGCCAGTCTGACGCTTACCTTTCACATATTAGAGCTGGGCTCACAGCTCAGCATCTCTTATGGCCCCCCAAGTCATGCCTGGAATAAGCCCTGAACATTGTTGCATATGGGCCCCCCAAAGAAACAAGATAAAATAAAATAACTGAACATAAAATTCTCCAAATCATACAGATGGCTATTTGGTACATGTGAAGATTTTCACCATCAGTTATGATCAGATACATGAAGAAAACAACTCATCATTCAGTGTTGGTTGTAGTACAAAGTTGTTCAGCTTTTATTGAAAACAGTGTGAAGATTTCTTTTAAAAATTAAATAAAAATAGAACTGCCATATGATTCTTGTGTCTTTTGATAAAAATGCCAGGTGTCCCTTCTTATCTAATCCTTATCTAAATTAAAAATGTGGTATTTTTTCTTTAAAGGAACATGAATCCTTCAAATATTCTTTTGTAATTTCACCTTTACTAGGCTTAAAGAAAGAATATCAGGTAGGAAAATGGACATTAAACTGTGCTTTCAGAAGTCCAACACAAATTTTCCCATATCAAATCTTATGTAGATTGAAAGGTAAATGGAAATGGTATGATATCTTAGAAAGTCTTTTAGAAAATGCCTGGCTCAAAATTATTGCTCAATTAGGGTAGTTACTTTCGACTATGAAAACAGTTCACAGCCTTTTTTTTCCTTTTATTGAATTACCATGTGGAAAGTTACAAAGTTTTCAGGTTTAAGTCTCAGTTATACAATGCTTGAACACCCATCCCTTCACCAGTGCACATATCCCACCACCAAGAATCACAGTATAGCTCCACACTGCCCCCCCATCCCCAGCCCCCTACCCCGTCTGTGTAACTGATAAATTTCACTTTATTTTGATTACATTAAATATTTCAACAAAAAACACACTATTATTGTTTGGAGTTCCCCACCCCAAGTCAGACCTGCTGGAAAGGAAGCATTTGATAATTTGTTTTCCATTGCTGAGAATGAAGAGATATGAGGTCAAATGGCCGCAGTAACAGCCGCACGGTTTTGGATTTCTGAATTTTAATATTTTAGTAACTAAGTCCAGAGAAATATCTGCCAGAAATTGCATCATTGCAAACTTGTACTTCTCAGCTATTTTATATTCCACATATGAATGAGTGCAATCTTTCTATGTCTGACTCTTTCTTTCTGACTCATTTCACTCAACATGATAACTTTCCATGTTGATCCACTTATATGCAAATTTTATTACTTCATGTTTTCTTACAGCTACATAGTATTCCATTGTGTAGATGTACCAGAGCAGCTTTTGTTTATAACTCAGTGATTTTTGTTTCCATTTAGGATTACAGAAATAAGCAGTAGTGATTTATTTTTTATATGTGTCAACATATTAATGTCAATTTATCTTTTTATAACTATACAAAACTGAATTATACATTCTACCAGGAACCATAATCGGCATGTGATAAACATATAGTTAGGACAATTATTTAAATATATTGAAATCGTCAATAAAATTCAAGTTCTTCGTGCCTGTGTTTGTTAAATTAGTAACACTTTTTTATGTCAGTATTGTATGAGTTTTATCTTTATCTTTATCAGGGAATAACACCAAATGATGTGCTTAAATTTGTGTGTGCTAGTGTTTCTGTGTGTTCATATGTTATGTTTGCTGTTTATATATCTGTGTCTATATATTTCTGAGATGATATTTTAAGTATTGCAAACTTTATGACTATTAGAATGTATTTCTCCACATTGTAGTGGAACTTTGAATCTCTGGTTGACAGGAAAAAGTAGTTCAGATTTAGAATATAATTGCTACATTTCCACTTTTATGCATTTTCCTAGAATTTTGTAAGTCAAATAAATGGATATAATTTAGAATTCAGTTAAAAGCTTAAAAGCAACAAAATTATAGTTACTTTTATTGAATATTGCAGCATTCATATGACTATGTAAAATAAAATTAATAGACATAATCTATCCACTTTCTGTTAATAAGGAGACCATATATTTTATGCTCTTTCAGTACCAAGGTACTACAATTGTTTATATTTAGTAATATATTAATTATATGGAGATAAATATAAACTATTTCTAAGACTGTAATTAAAAGCATCAATTTTAAAATGTACTAGGCAACAAACATTGAAATCAATGACAAAAAAAATATACATTTAGTAAGTGGATGTGGCCTCAACACAATTAGAATTCACTCTAGAGTCATACATTGTCTTTTAAATTATTCTCCATGTTGCAATTGTAGTTTCTTGATGTTTTCTTGTTTAGTTTGAAATAAACCACAGTGGTAAAAATCAGTGAAGTAATCATTTAAAAGTCTAAAACTTTATTTTTTCTAAGTTTATTTTCCTTATTGGCACCTGAAAATTTTATAGTTTCTTGAATTGTTCGTGTAGCAGGCTGATTTACTCAGGGGAACAAAAGTAAAATATTGACTTATTGACTCAACAGAAGTGCCTTTAGTTCCTGTGACATTACATTGTTAAACTGCTTTTGTAGTTTCAGTCAGGCATAAGTTACAATGTCATGCAAAGTTATTTTTCCAGTAAGGAATATTTCTTTTTTATGCTCATATTTAATGAGAAATATTAAAGGGGGATGAAATAACCTGTTACAATTCAATATTTGTAATTCAATTCATAAGATGCATTATTTCTACATATTTTCATAGGATTTTTGTAAAGGCTTTCATGACATTCGTTTTTAAAGTTTTTCATAGCAAATGTCATACTGCGATTTTGATGCTTAGTTTTCAACACATACCTCCGAATAAAGCTGTAATGATTTCAGTTATACCTAGTTTTCAATCATCTTCGGCACTAATTAATACTTGATGTATAGTAAGTGTTCAAGTAATAATATTTATTAGAGTGAATTTTACTTGTACTTTTTAGAATCCTTATTATTTCTTCTATTTTATTTAAATATAATTGAGACCTAAAATGACATCATTTCATGTGATAATTATTTGACTGCATACATTAATCAGCACAATTAGTTTAGTCTACCCCAACAGCTCATACAAATATTAATTATGCTTTAAATAATTTTAATGATAAACATACATTTGAGACCTTGATAATTGCACTTATGGTGGAATATAGTCTTATTTTTTGTAATTGAAAATTACATATATAATTTCAATGCAATTTTATTTGGTAGATTAGGATTAAGCATGCAATGTGAAAATACTTTGTACATTTTAGAGGTATTCTAAATAGTAATCAGAAATTAAAAATAAATTACCTTTTTTAAATATAAGGAAAATCTATATGAGAGAATTATCTCAAATATGACACTTCAAATATAAGGAAATCTATATGAGATGTTTCATTAAGAGTACAAATATTATAAAGATTTCCAAATTGTTAAATATCCAGATTGTAAAATGTGGTATTCAAAATAGGTAATTTATCCTGTATATTTATCCAAGTATCACTGCCTTTTGTGAAACAGGCGTACGAATCTAGGAGCAAGATATGGTAGGTCCCATTTTTCAGTGTTGAAGGCCAATTCCCATTATTCTTGCATCATGTGGTCATCGTGTTGTCTGCACCTGGGAGAATCTTTTATACACGTTTTGAAGAAATTAGAGCAGAGTGCTGGTTCTGGTAAACTTGCAACAGAGGAGATGCAAAACTCTGACTTATGTGTAAGTATAAGATACTATTGATATTTTTTCTTTTTATGAAAAAAAAACGTGATTTTCAGAATGTCAAAATTGTCTTAAGTAAATACATTTTCATTTTCAAAACAGTCCCTTGCCTATAAAATTTTTCCATAGGAACCTATTTATGATATTGGGCATGTACCAAACCAACAATTTTTAAAAGCCATAGTGATAATGTGGTTAGAATAAATGTAAGGCTTCGTAAACTTCATTTTTCAACTAGTTTTAAATATTCATTTTCTCATTTAAGAAAATAATTCTGGCTGGAGACATAGTAAAGCTGAAAAAGGCATTTGGTTTGCCAGCAGTCAACCTGGGTTCCATGCACAGCACCACATACAGTCCCTTGATCGCTCCTAGATTGTCCGCTGAACACAGAGACAGGAGTAACCTCTAAACACCGCTGGGTGTGGACTCAAAACAAAACAAAATGATCCTGTGAGTAATAAAAAATAATACCTTCATTTTATGGTGAAATTAAGTGGCATAGCCCTACTTATCGATCCACAATTATTCATACCTCCCTCCTCTAGTATGATGCTGTTTTTTTTCTAAGATGCCATGCAAAGATTCTTTGTTACACAATTAAAGGTCCTAATATGGTCTCAATAGTTTTTGGGATAAACGTTTTGTTATCTTAATAGTCAGGAGAATTGAAAAAGATTAAAACATGTCTCACATGAAAAATATCAAGTGACATTTAAAACTGCATGGTGGAGGGATGGGTGTTTGATCATTATAAGATTGTAACCCAAACATGAAAGCTTGTAACTATGTCACAGTGATTCAATAAAATTAAAAAAAAAACTGCATGGGTTGACTCTGAAGCTAAGAGTAGCACTGTAGCACTGTTGTCCTGTTGTTCATAGATTTTCTCGAGCAGGCACCAGTAACATCTCCATTGTGAGACTTGTTGTTACTGTTTTTGCCATATCAAATACACCACAGGTAGCTTGTCAGGCTCTGCCGTGCAGGCAGGATTGTCTCTGTAGCTTGCCAGGGTCTCCGAGAGGGCGGAGGAATCGAACTTGGGTCGCCACAAGCAAGGCAAATGCCCTACCTCCTGTGTTCCACAATTGTCTTAAAAAGTCTTTTATTGTGTAGGAGAGGTAGTACAGAAGTCAGGGCATTAAACTTTCAAGCAGCCAAACCCAAGTTGGATTCCCAGCACCACATAAGGACTGAATACAGGCCAAGAATAAGTGATAAGGCCGCCAAGATGTGATCCCGGGGGCCGCATGTGTGTGAGGCCTCTCCACAGCTGCACGAGCATGACTCCAGACGCCAGCTAAATTACTTTCGGCATGGGCAGCACCTCGCAGAATGTCTCCAGACTGAGAACTAAGCCACAGCCCCATGCCCGCCCAGGAGGGGAAAGGTATTTCTCTCTCTCGCCTCTTCCTTGCCGGGGGTGAAGGGCATGGTGACCGCCATATTATGACGACCACAGATGAGGTTTACAAGCTTGCAATGATCCAATATCTGGAAGAAATCTCCCTGGACTTAGTTGCTAAAGTACAGAAATCCAAAACCAAAAATCATATCTCTTCACAACAGGTCTGACTCTAGTGGGGTACTCCTAACAATAATAGTGAGGTTTGTGTTGAAATATTAAATGTAACCAAAGTAAATAGAAAGTAAAGTGAAATTTATTAGTTACAAAGCGGGGGGGTGCGAGGGGGCGGGATGGAAGGTGTACTGTTGTTGTTTTTTTTTGGTGGTGGGATATGGGCACTGGTGAAGGGAGGGTTGTTTCAGCATTGTATAACTGAGACTTATTTTTTTTTTGCTTTTTGGGTCACACCCAGCGATTCTCAGGGGTTACTCCTGGCTCTGCACTCAGGAATTACTCCTGGCGGTGCTTGGGGGACCGTATGCGTTGCCGGGGATCGAACCCGGGTCGGCCGCGTGCAAGGCAGACGCCCTACCCGCTGTGCTATTGCTCCGGCCCCGGTGTAACTGAGACTTAAGCCTGAAAGCATTGTAATTTTCCACATGGTGATTCAATAAAATAAAATTCTTAAAAAAAATGAGTGCTAAGCCAGTAGTAAGCCCTGAGCACAGCAGGGTGTGGTCCTACCCTGCCCCAAGCCCACCACCAGTCTGCCAAAGATATTGTATTGTGTGTAGAATTACTAATCAAACAATTATGAAGTAGAAGATAAAAAAATAGAAGCATGTTGTTTAGACTGTGCATAGAGCATAGCAGAGCTTCAAATATTGGTAGATTTTAAAATCATGCACGTTCCTTGAATTAGTTATTATGAAAGTTAAATTCGCTCTGTAGCAGTCATATACTAAACTAAGTTTATAGTAACATGAATTTTATTAAATATTAATTAGGCCCATTTTTCTGAGCATATTCAAAACCATCCTAGTATACTTGCAGAAAATGTAAAACGGTTTCATTCAAAAACTTTATTTTCCTAGTGAACAACTAGAAAGATGCAGCTTATGAAAATGTTAATATCAAAAAAAGAAAATGTCAATATCTCCTAGTCAATAAAGCAGTTAATGAAATATATATTTTACCTTAATTGTATAATTCCATATGCATTTTTACTTTTTGTACAGACTTACAAATTTTTGTGATTACATTTCAGTCATACAATGATTGAGTACACGTCCCTTCACCAGTGCTCATTGTCCACAACCAGTGTTCCCAGTATCCCTCCCGCCATCCACATCCCATCCCCACCCCCTGCCTCTGCGGCAGGCATATTACCTTTTATTCTCTCTCTTCTTTTGGGTGTTACGGTTTTCAATACAGGTAGAAGTGGCCATTATGTTTGGTCCATAGCCCACTTTCTATGTGCATCCCCATCCCGAGCAAGGTCTCCATTTTTACATTTTTAAGCCTCAAAAAATTATCAGTGTGGGGTCACTTCCGGTGTTAATCTACCTGATTATCTATGCCAATAGTTCAATGGTCTAACCCAGCAAGCAGTGTTGGAGTTCGCTAGTACTTTAAGTTGAGAGGAGAGAGTATGAAGTGCCAATACTGGATATCCAAATACAATGCATTTATTCTAAACCTTTGTTTTTGCATGTTTCATAGATTCAAGTGCATTTTCACTTTTTAAAATTATTTGAGTGTAAGATATTGAAAACATAATGCTTCAGTACAAAAAACAGTTTTTGGACTTCATTAATTTAGGTTAAAAACTACAAGACTTAGTTTAGTTTAACTCTGACAAGCTGTTTTGTTTTGTGGTTCAATTGTTTTGAATTTTTATCAGGGGGAAAGAATGAATGAGAGCATAGACTTTTACATTCAAAACAATGGTGGCCAGAGTTCTGAAGCACCCTGAGAAACTGTTCAAAGGACTGCTTCTCAAAGCAATTTTTCTATAGCACAAAGTGATCAATGAGGTGAAATTGTGAGGAATGAGAAAATAAGATGAAAGAAATCAAGAAAAGTAGAGGGCCAAAGCAATTTCTTTCTGGGATATGCTTTGGACTGAAGACTATTTGATACAACTTGAGTCCAAATAGGAATTAAAAAACTCTGTTTGATCTCACCTGAAAAAGAAAACAAGAAAGCAGAGAGACTAAGAGATAAAAGAAAAGAAAAGAAAAATAAATGCTCTGAAAAGCCTAGTGTTTTATGCTCTAGATTGAAGATGTCTGTTACTAAGGAGTGAGACAAGATTCTGTTTTTGTGAAGTGACCATGAGAACCAGGCATTGTGCAGGCATTGTGCCTGATGTTCATGTTTTTTGAAAGTGCAGAAACAAAGTAAAAAGGAAATGGAAAACAAAACAAAGTGAACCATGAAAAGCATGAGGCCATTGTGGGCTTGAGAAGACAAGCAGACAAGAATATTTTATCAAAAATCTGAAAACATTTTAGTCAATAATGTTTCAATATTAATTGCAACAAATATTTAACAGTCTTCATGTTCTTAGTTAAGTCATCAATGTCTTAAATATATTAACTCTTTCTATCCAACTACTAGAACTATGTAAAAAGTGTTAATATTATTCTCTCCAGAATCCATCTCGGAATTGTTTAGTGGACGATATGTTGTGTCAGAGATCAAAGTCAGATTAGCCACATATAAGGCCAGCATCTTACCCACTGAAAGCATGTGAGTATGTTATTTTTATAAATTTATTTTATTAAAGAACCATAATTTACAAAATTATCCGTAATTGGGTTTCAGACATTCTGTGTTCCATTAGCAATCCTGCCATCAGTGTCAACATTCCTAAACCACTGTTCCCCAAGTTCCCTCTTCTACCCTCAAAACTATAGACTGTCATCTTAACAGGAACATATATGTCTGATTATTAAAATTCAGTTCTCATGATTTCAGTGTTGTGGACTCTATGGTTTGGACATTTAGCTCTATCATGCACCTAGACCATTGGCTCCTGTTTTTCTCATCTGTTTCTTCTCTCATCCCCTCCACTCAATATATTTTTGCCTCCTACTTATACTGTGAGTACAAGGGTGATCTAGACATCCTCTTCTAAAACATTGCACTTTCTCATCCAGTTACTATAAATACCACATATAAGTGATATCATCATGTGTTTATGATTATTATTTTGGCTGACTTCACTTAACATAGTATCTTACAGTTCTATCCATATTGCAGCAAATTGCATGATTTCATCAATCTTTTTAGCTGCATAGTATTTCTTTGTGTATACATATCAAATCCTCAAGATTAATTATCTGCTGTTGGACACCTAAGTTGATTCCAAATCTTAGCTATTCTACTAAGTATTGAAATGAATAATTGTGTGCATACATTCTTTTAAACAATAAGTTTGTCCTATACCATAAAGTGCTGTTTGAATTTAACAAAGGAATCTTCAACTATTCAGTCAATTTAGTTAACACAGATTTATGTCTGTTTATGGTCAGTGAAGTATAAATGTAGTATCCTTCTGGCTTCAATATGAGAGTATTCAGTAGTAAACTCACATCTGTTCAGTTACTGCTTTAGAGAATTAGAGCTGACATCAAATAGTGGGAGTCCCTCATCTAGTCGCTGTGATTGTTGAGTAAGAGAATCAAAGGCTCCCAGGCATGGGGCTGTCTATCTGGAGGCCCACTGTGGGAAGAAGATGGTGATGGATAGGCAGAGTTCTGGTTCCTAGAAGCACAAATGTGGGTCTTGAGAAATGGAGCTAATGTCAAAAGGTAGAACTCACTGAAGTAGTGGCTGGGATCAGTGAAGTGGTGGTCCTCAGGGTCCCTGGAACAGGCCTCTACATTCAGAGCTCAGTCATGGTGAGAAGGTGGGAGTCTATAAAAATATGTTTTATACTGAAATGTTTGAGAAAGGAATTAAAGCAACACAAAATGCCATATCAAGGAACTAAAGAGAAATCTATACTTTTAATTTTGAAAAAACCTACCATTATGATACCTACCATTAAAATGAAAAAATAATATTTACAAAAGACTCATCTTTTTTATAGACAACTGCAATAAAATTGTATTGATTGATATATTGCTCTAATTATGATTTTTCTTGCTTTATCATTTTTTTTATTGAATCACCATGTGGAAAGTTACAAAGCGTTCGGGCTTAAGTCTCAGTTACACAATGCTCAAACACCCATCCCTTCACCAGTGCACATATTCCACCACCAAGAACCACAGTAAACCTCCCCCTACCCCCCAGCCCCAGCCCCCCCACTCCGTCTGTGTAGCTGATAAATTTCACTCTACTTTCTCTTTACTTTGATTACATTCAATATTTAAACAAAAAACTCACTATTATTGTTTAGTGATCCCCCCTCCAAAGTCAGACCTGCTGGAAAGGAAGCATTTGATGATTTGTTTACCATTGCTGAGAATAAAAAGATATGAGGTTGTGTGGCCACAATAGCGGCCTCGAGGTTCTGTATTTCTGTATTTTAGTAGTTTAGTAACTAAGTCCAGAGAAATTTTTGCTAGAAGTTGCATCATTGCTAGCTCGTACCTCTCTGCTACATTATATTCCACATATGAGTGCAATATTTCTATGTCTTTCTCTTTCTTTCTGACTCATTTCACTCAACATGATAGTTTCCATGTTGATCCAGTTATATGCAAATTTCATGACTTCATGTTTTCTAACAGCTGCATAGTATTCCATTTGTAGATGTACCAAAGTTTCTTTAACCAGTCATCTGTTTTTGGACACTCCGGTTTTTTCCAGATTGTGGCTATTGTAAACAGTGCTGCGATGAACATACAGGTGCAGATGTCATTTTGACTATACTTTTTTGCCTCTCCAGGATATATTCCCAGGAGTGGTATTGCTGGGTCAAATGGGAGCTCAATTTCTAATTTTTTTGAGACTCGACCATATTGTTTTCCAAAAGGGCTGAACAAGTCGGCATTCCCACCAGCAGTGAAGAGGAGTCATTTTCTCCCCAAAGAAAAGACTCATCCCGATTTGACAAAGAACACTAATAGAAAATATCATATTTAACAGTATAGCTATAACTAAATTCCTTTGAAGAATAGGAACAAGGTAATATATTCAATTTATACAATTTCAATTTCAAATCCATTATTATCTTAAGTATTCATGCCATTATATGAAGACACCAAAAAGAACTATATTAAAAATCAGGGGACTAGATTTAAAAGGTGCCTGACAATATGGAAGACTGAGATCAGGTGAGGGTGGTGGGTAGAAGAGGGAACCTGGGGACACTGGTGTGGGGTAGTTGACACTAGTGTGGGGATTGGTAACTTTGCAATTTTGGTGCTTTAACAAAATAAAATTTTGGAAGAAAAAGAGACCGGGCAGTAACAATAGTACAGCACTTAGGGTGTTTGCCTTGCATTCATCAGACATAGGTTCAATCCCATACATCCCATATGTTCCCCTGGGCACAATTAAGAGCAATACCTTAGTGCTAAGCCAGGAGTAACCCCAAGTATAGCTGGTTGTGGTACATAAAAATAACAAAACAAAAAAAGGGAAAAAATAAATAAGATATAAAACTGTTTATACTTACATAAAGTTTATTCCATGCATTTGCAACTATGAAAGTATCAATACATGAATTTCATTAGTAATTCTTTCTTTTATTGAATCACTGTGAGATCGACCCTTACAGTGCTGTTCATGATTAGATTTCAGTCATACAGTGTTCTAACACCCATACCTCCTCCAGTGCACATTTCCCAGCAACAGTGTCCCCAATTTCTCTCCCATGCCCCTCACACCCCTAGCCTGACTCTATGGCAGGGATATTCTCTCTCTGTTTCTCTCTCTCTGGAATTCTTTGAGTAGAAAGAATATAAGGTTGGTAACCAAGCATAAAAATTAATATTATTTTTGATCAAATAAAACTTATTTCCACCGCCTGTCTCTCTGAGCACTGTTCTAGCCAAACACTCCACTCCCCCACGTAAATCCCCTAACCCAGGTAATCCTGGGTCCTGCCTGTTGGTTGGTGGGAGAGTGTCCTCTACATCAGGGGGCATGGCCTCAAAAGGGGGCCATGTTCTTCCAGAGCAGACACAGTTATTTTTCCCCCTTTCCTATACTGCGCACTTAGGTCACAATCTGTATGACCTGTTTATTTAAAGAATAACCTGGCCATCTCAATCTCTATATGCCAATACGCTATTAACGCATCCTAATTCCAGAAAAAGTCTCAGGAATACAAGATGATACACAAAGCCCTCATAAACAGATCATAGCTCAAGCCTTGAATAGAAGCCCTACATAAACTAGAAGAGCACAGTAATGTAAGGAACTATTCTAGAAGGGGGAAAAGAATACCACTATTGATTTAGCTCACCTAGAATCCCCTCCAGTAGCAAGAGGAAACAGTGATAGAGAATCAGGAGGTTTCACCTCTATCATTCCATGACAACATGAAGAAACATAGAAAAAAAAACACCACAAAGAGAAAATGAAGAGATTCCAGAAGCTTCAATAGAGGTCACCCACAAATGCAATCTCCTCTCAGATAAAGAATTCAGAGAAAAAATTGTGAAGAAGGTCGAGGAACTCAAAGCAACCATGGAACGGACAACCAATAAACTAAGGGAGGATATGAACAAGACTTGGAAAGGACCACCAAGAAAATACAGTTCATCTCTCTTGGATTTAAGTAATAGGGTAGATGGGTTAGTTTTTTTTCTAAAATATAGTACTGACCTAGAAAACAATAACTAAGAATTCATTATGTAAATGCCAAAAGCTAAAAATGGGCTCATTCAAAATTAATTGTTGCCTAGCATCACAATTCAAAAAGAAAAGAAACTCAAGGTAGTTTTTTTGAATCACTATGAGATAAACTGCTAAAAAACTGTTGATGCTTGGATTTCAGTCATACAGTATTCCAACTCTCATCCCTCCATCAGTGTACATTTCCCAGCACCAGTGTCCCAGGTTTCCTCCCATCACCACCACCCCTCACCTCCCACCATGGCAGGTGCTATACTTCTCTCACTGTCTCTATGTCTCTGTTTCTCTCTCTCCTCCCCTGTCTCTCTCTCTCTTTTTGGGCATTATGATATTCAGTATTGACACTGAAAAGTTATCCAGAATATCTGTTTACGTACTTTGACCCTCAGATCTTGTCACACAAATAAAGGAATCAGTAGATGAACTAAAAATCTCATTAGATGGCCTCAACAGTAGAATGACTACAGCCGAAGACAGAATCAGTGACCTAGAAGATGAGCTACACAAAGCTTATAGACAACAACAAATCATGGCCAAAGACCTCAAAATTGCTATAGAATGAATCAGAGCCCTGGGGGATGTCTTCAAGAGGAACAACATTAGAATCATTGGAGTACCAGAACCACAGGGAAGTAACCCCAATGAAAAAAACACAGTCAAAGACATCATTGCTAAGAAATTCCCAGAGCTGGACAAGGCAGGCATCCAGATACAAGGAGTCCGAAGAGTACCAGCGAAAAGAGACCCAAATAAAAAGACCCCAAGGCATATCATAGTCAGAATGATGGATGCTATGGATAGAGACACAATTCTGCAAGCAGCAAGGTCAAAGAAGGAAATCACATACAAAGGAGCACCCCTCAGATTTACAGCAGACCTGTCAGAGGAAACCCTCCGAGCCCGAAGACAATGGTAGGACATAGTGAAAAAACTCAATGAAATGAATGCCTCACCTAGAATACTTTATCCGGCTAAACTCTCACTCAAACTCGAAGGAAACATGCACTACTTCTCGGACAAAGAACAGCTCAGGAACTTCATAGACTCAAAACCAAACTTGAAAGAAGGTCTAAAGGGGCTACTGTGAGACAAGTAGGAGCCCCATAAGAACAACAAATCCCACAGAAAGATGACACAAAACCCCATCACAATAATCTCTCTCAATGTCAACGGCCTAAATGCACCTATCAAGAGACACAGAGTGGCAAAATGGATCCAGAAATTAAACCCAACATTCTGTTGCCTGCAAGAAACTCACCTGAACAAACAGAGTAAACATAGACTCAAAGTCAAAGGATGAAAAACAATCCTGCAAGCAAACAATCCCCTTAAAAAAGCTGGAGTGGCCATCCTAATATCCGACAACATAGATTTCAGGTTTAAAAACATTAAAAGGGATAGCGAAGGTCATTTTCTGTTTATCAAGGGATATGTACAACAGGAAGAAATCACACTCTTAAACATGTATGCACCTAAGAGCGACCAGCTAAATATTTAAAACAACTCCTAACATATTTCAAAGAGGACATCACTAACAGCACAATAGTAGTCGGACACTTCAATACGGCCTTATCGCCTCTAGATAGATCGACAAGAACAAAACTCAACAAGGAAACACTGACTCTGAAAGAAGAAATTGAAGAGAGAGGCCTAATAGACCTATACAGGGCCTTACACCCCAGAAAGAAAGAATACACATTCTTTTCCAGTGCACACGGAACATTTTCTAAAATAGACCATGTACTGGGCCCCAGAACATACCTCAATAGAATCGGAAATATAGAAATTGTATCAACCATCTTCTCAGACCACGATGAGCTGAAGATAGAAGCTAACCACTCACCGAAACAGAGAATCAAATCAAACACTTGGAAATTAAACAATTCAATGTTGAACAATGAGTGGGTCAGGAAGGAAATCAAGGAAGAAATCAAAAAATACTTAGAAACAAATGAGAATGAACACACGAGATGCCAAAACCTATAGGACGCAGCTAAAGCCATGATAAGGGGAAAATTTATAGCTCTACAAGCATTCCTCAGGAAGGAAGAAAGGGCCCACATAGACAGCTTGACTTCACGACTCAAGACCTTAGAAAAGGACCAGAAAAAGGAACCCAAACGAGATCGAAGGAAAGAAATAATAAAAATTAGAGCAGAAATTAATGACATGGAAACCAAAAAGACAATCCGAAAGATCAATGAAACAAAGAGCTGGTTCTTTGAGAAAATAAATAAGATTGATAAACCGCTAGCAAGACTCACAAAGAAAGAAAGAGAAAGATCCCTAATAAATCGAATCAGAAATGAAAAGGGGGACATGATAACAGAAACCAGTGAGATTCAAAAGATCATTAGAGACTACTTTGAACGTCTATATGCCACAAAACAGGAGAACCTATAAGAAATGGATGGATTCCTCGATTCCTACAATCTCCCAAGACTGAACAAAGAAGACTTGGAATACCTGATTAGACCCATCAATGTTAAGGAAATTGAAACTGTAATCAAAAACCTCCCCAAAAACAAAAGCCCAGGCCCAGATGGTTTCACTGGTGAATTCTTCCAAACATTTAAAGAAGACCAGTTGCCTGTTTTCCTCAAACTTTTCCAGGAAATTTAAAAAACAGGAACTCTACCAAGCAGTTTCTATGAAGCACACATCTCCCTAATACCACAAGCAAACAAAGACACCACTAAAAAAGAAAATTACAGACCAATATCCCTGATGAACACCGATGCGAAGATCCTCAACAAAATACTAGCAAATAGGATCCAACAACTCATCAAAAAGATCATACATCACGACCAAGTGGGATTCATCCCGGGGATGCAAGGATGGTTTAACATTCGGAAATCAATCAACATAATCCACCATATCAACAAAAGTAAAGATAAAAACCATATGATCATATCAATAGACGCAGAGAAAGCATTTGACAAGATCCAACATCCTTTCATGATGAAAACCCTCGCCAAAATGGGGTTTGGAGGAACTTTTCTCAAGATAGTCGAAGCCATCTATCACAAGCCTACGGCAAGCATTATCCTCATGGGGAAAAAGTAAAGTCCTTTCCTCTCAGATCAGGCACAAGACAAGGATGCCCACTCTCACCACTCCTCTTCAATATAGTACTGGAAGTACTTGCAATAGCTATTAGACAAGAAAAATAGATTAAGGGCATCCAGATAGGGAAGGAAGAAACCAAACTCTCACTATTTGCAGACGATATGATACTATATCTAGAGAAGCCTAAAGCCTCTACTAAGAAATTCTTAGAAACAATAGATTTATACAGTAAAGTTGCAGGCTACAAAATCAATACCCCAAAATCCATGGCCTTCATATATGCAAACAATGAGGCAGAGGAAAAGAACATGAAAAAAGCAATCCCGTTCACAATCGTGCCCCAGAAAATCAAGTACCTCAGAATCCGCTTATCCAAGGAAGTAAAAGACCTCTACAAAGAAAACTACAAAACGCTACTCCATGAAATCAAAGAAGACATGAGGAAATGGAAACATATACCCTGCTCATGGATAGGGAGAACCAATGTTGTCAAAATGGCAATACTCCCCAAAGCATTATATAGATTCAACGCGATCCCTATAAGGATACCCATGCCATTCTTCAAAGAAATGGATCTAGCAATCTTAAAATTCATATGGAACAACAAACGTCCAAGGATGGCTAAAACAATTCTTGGGAAAAAGATGATGGGAGTCATCACCCTCCCCAACCACAAACTTTACTACAAAGCAGTAACAATTAAAACATCATGGTACTGGAGCAAAGGCAGAGCCGTAGACCAATGGAACAGGGTGGAATACCCCTACACACAACCACAAATGTATGATCACCTAATCTTCGATAAGGGAGCAAGAGATGTGAAGTGGAGCAAGGAAAGCCTCTTTAACAAATGGTGCTGGCACAACTGGACAACCACATGCAAAAAAAATGGGCTTAGACCTTGAACTGACACCATGCACAAAAGTCATATCAAAATGGATTAAAGACCTCAACATTAGACCAAAAACCATAAGGTACATTGAAGACAAGGTCGGCAAAACCCTCCACGATATTGAAGATAAAGGTATCTTCAAAGGTGACACGGAACTAAGCAATCTAGTGAAAACAGAGATCAACAAATGGGACTACATTAAACTAAAAAGCTTCTGCACCGCAAAAGATACAGTGACCAGAATACAAAGACTATCCACAGAATGGGAAAGGATATTTACACAATACCCATCAGAAAAGGGGTTAATATCAATGGTATATAAAGCACTGGTTGAACTCTACAAGAAGAAAACATCCAACCCCATCAAAAAATGGGGCGAAGAAATGAACAGAAACTTTACCAAGGAAGAAATACGAATGGCCAAAAGGCACATGAAAAAGTGCTCTACATCACTAATCATCAGAGAGATGCAGATCAAAACAACCACAAGATACCCCCTCACACCACAGAGACTAGCGCACATCCAAAAGAACAAAAGCAACTGCTGTTGGAGAGGATGTGGGGAGAAAGGGACCCTTCTACACTGCTCGTGGGAATGCAGACTGGTTCAGCCCTTCTGGAAAACAATATGGACGACTCTCAAAAAATTAGAAATTGAGCTCCCATTTGACCCAGCAATACTACTGCTGGGAATATATCCCAGAGAGGCAAAAAAGTATAATCGAAACAACATCTGCACATGTATGTTCATCGCAGCACTGTTTCCAATAGCAGAATCTGGAAAAAACCCGAATGCCCTAGAACGGATGACTGGTTGAGGAAACTTTGGTACATCTATACAATGGAATACTATGCAGCTTTTAGAAAAAAGGAGGTCATGATTTTTTTATTTAAGTGGATCGGCATGAAAAGTTTCATGCTAAGTGAAATGAGTCATAAAGAGAGAGACAGACATAGAAAGATTGCACTCATCTATGGCATATAGAATAACAGAGTGGGAGACTAACACCAAAGAATTGTAGAAACAAATACCAGGAGGTTGACACCATGGCTTGGAGGCTGGCCTCACATTCTGGGGAAAGGGCAACTCAGAGAAGGGATCACCAACTATAATGTAGTCGAAGGCCATGCGGGAGAAGGGAGTTTGCGGGCTGAATGAGGGCTAGAGACTGAGCACAGTGGCCACTCAACACCTTTGTTGCAAACCTCAACAGCTAATTAGAGAGAGAGAACAGAAGGGAATGCCCTGCCACAGTGGCAGGGTGGGGTGGGGGGAGATGGGATTGGGGAGTGTGGGAGGGATGCTGGGTTTACTGGTGGTGGAGAATGGGCATTGGTGAAGGGATGGGTTCCCGAACTTTGTATGAAGGAAGCATAAGCACAAAAGTGTATACATCTGTAACTGTACCCTCATGGTGATTCACTAATTAAAAATAAATAAATTTAAATTAAAAAAAAGAAACAACATAAGAATCATTGGAGTACCGGAAGCACATTGAACTAATCCCAATGACAAAAACACTGTTAAAGACATCACTGCTAAGAAATTCCCAGAGCTGGAGAAAGTGGGCATTCAGATCCAAGGAGCCTGAAGGGTGGCAGTGAAAAGGGAACCCAACAAAAAATCTCCAAGGCATATCATAGTCACAATGATCGATGCCGCGGATAGAGAAAAAATTCTGCCTGCAGCATGATTAAAGAAGGAAATCACATACAAAGGAGAACCCCTTAGATTTATAGCAGACCTATCAGAGGAAACCCTCCAAGCCCAAAGACAATGGTGGGATATAGTGAAAAAGCTCAACAAAATGAACGTCTCACCAAGAACTCTATCTGGCTAAGCTCTCACTTAAACTCTAAGGAACCATACACTATTTCTCAGATAAACAACAACTCAGGAACTTCATAGACTCAAATCCAAACTTAAAAGAAGGTCTAAAGTGGCTCCTGTAAGACAAAGAAAAACCCTAACAAGAACAACAAACCCTACAGAAAGATGTCACATTATCACATGACAGTAATCTCTCTCAATTTCAATGGTCTAAATTCACCAATCAAGAGACACGGAGTAGCAAAATGGATTCAGAAACTAAACCCAACTTTCTCCTGCCTAAAAGAAACACAACTTAACAGTCAGAGCAAACACAGGCTCAAAGTCAAAGGATGGAAAACAATCCTACAAGCAAACAACTTCCTGAAAAAATCTGGGGTGGCCATACTAGTATCTAACAACAAAGATTTCAGACCGAAAAAGATTAGAAGGGACAGTGACGGTCATTTTCTAATCATCAAGGGATAGGTACAACAGGAAGAAATCATACTCTTAAACGTATATGCACCTAATGAGCGACCAGCTAAATAATTAAAACAACTCCAAACAGATTTTACGGAGGACATCACTAGCACCACAATAGTAGTTGGAGACTTCAACACCACCTTATCACCTCTGGATAGATCAACAAGAACAAAACTCAGCAGGGAAACAATGGCCCTGAAGGAAGAAATAGAAGAGAGAGGGCTTATAGACCTATACAGGGCTTTACACCCCAAAAATAAAGAATATACATTTTTAACCAGTGCACAAGGAACATTCTCCAAAATAGACCATGTGCTGGTCACAAAATATACCTCAACATAATCAGCAAGATAGAAATTTTAACAATCATCTTCTGTGCTTGTACCATCGTGTCCTCAATGGATGTTTCCTATGCCAGCGTACATGCATTGAAAGTACAGACAATCATTTTAGTCTTTTGTAGTTTTGGCAGTGTAGTTCATCTCTGAGATTTTATCAGCCTCTCCTTGCTCTTCCTTCTTAACGCTGCCATATTGGAGTCTCTTTTGGTGTCGAGCAAATGAGGTCCATTGTTGTTACTGTTTTTGGCATATTGAATACACCATGGTTAGCTTGCCAGGCTCTGCCGTGCAGGCGCGGTACTCTCAGCAGTACCCTGATTATTTGGTGGAAATAATTCTCTTTTCACAGTATATGAAACCATCCACAGAGCAATTGTAACTTGAAGTTATAATTTGCTTTTTCTATTTTATTTCTAATTTTATAAAACAAAATAATCAAGTCCTCAGCCTTTGTTATTATTAAGACTTAATGATGTTTTAAAAATAAAATAATTTGTTAATGATACATATCATAAGATATATATAATTTTTATATTGTAGAAGATTAATTCAGACACAACATTTAAAATATATGAAAGGAAGACAAGAAACTTAAGTATAAGTATTTTCTTCAAAATGTTATTTTAATATAATCTTTGCAGTAAAGGGAGGGGAATTCTGAGCCAAAGAAATTAGTAAAATTTTAAAAATCTCTTTCTGTATTGGGGAAATTGCCTTCCATGAAGGTAGGGTGAGGGCTGGGATGACTTGGATGGGGAAGGGGTGAATATACTGGGTACACTGTTGGTGGAAAGTGTGCACTAGTGGAGGGATGGGTGTTTGATCATTATATCACTGAATATCGAACATGAAAGCTTTGTAACTGTATCTCACAGTGATTCAATAAAAAAATGTAATGTGGTGTTCCTGCCCAGTTCAATCAACTTAATCAATGGCTGAATAAATATCAGTACTCCTACATTTAGAAAAAATTCTATTCATACATTTCTACTCATTAAACAACAACTTGAAAAAAGCAGACTAAGACATAGACTGATTTATAATTTTTCAATACTATAAAAACAATTAAAAATGCAAAATAAGCAGTGGGAAAATTTATGTAGAAAAACACAATAAAAGCTATATATATATATGTTAAAATTATTATCATGGTCAGGGAAAATAGGTGCTAGGAGGACTTGTCAATGATTGGAACTAACCACAAGTGTGTGGGGCTGAGGATAGGTGAGGTAGAGAAGAGTCCAGTATGACAATAATAGTTGGGAATGATCACGCTGGACAAGATCTGAGGGTCAAAGTACGTAAACAGATATTCTGGATAACTTTTCAGTGTCAATACTGAAAATCATAATGCCCAAAAAGAGAGAGAGAGAGACAGGGGAGGAGAGAGAGAAACAGAGACATAGAGACAGCGAGAGAAGAATAGCACCTGCCATGGTGGGAGGTGAGGGGTGGTGGTGATGGGAGGAAACCTGGAACACTGGTGCTGGGAAATGTACACTGATGGAGGGATGAGAGTTGGAATACTGTATGACTGAAATCCAAGCATCAACAGTATTTTAGCAGTTTATCTCATAGTGATTCAAAAAAACTACCTTGAGGTTCTTTTCTTTTTGAATTGTGATGCTAGGCAACAATTAATTTTGAATGAGCCCATTTTTAGCTTTTGGCATTTACATAATGAATTCTTAGTTATTGTTTTCTAGACAGTACTATGTTTTAGAAAAAAAAACTAACCCATCTACCCTATTACTTAAATCCAAGAGAGATGAACACACACTGAGATATGAATCAAAATGAACTAAATATTTAATTGTATTGAATTTTATGTTAACCTTTAAAATTCTTTGATATAGACTGAACTGCAATTTTAGTGTTCCAATATGCTAGCTTCAACCTTACTGCATTTAAATATTGGCAATAAGAATTGGTATTTAATATATTATAATATATTTTAAGCACTATTTATTAATGTGCCTGCACACCCAAAAATGTAGGAGAAATATCTTAAATGTACATTTTATATTTATTCTCTAAGTGTATGAATACTCTGCTAATTAGAATCAGGCTTTCAAAACTATTTTTATAGCACTGATACTAACTTCTGCTACTATGTTGGGGAAAATGAATGAGAATATTTAAAACATAATAGGATATATTTTACTAAATGTAATGTTCTTTCTCACTGGAGAAATATAGCCTTGCTTATGACTACTTAAAATCTATATAGGCATGTTTTATTATCTTTACTAAGTTTATTATAGAAATATTTGTATAATATACAATGATTTCATATTATAATTCATAAAGGAACAAATTTATACCTCGACAAGGTGAATTTAATACTAAGAAATGAAGAAAACATGATTTGTATTGATCTCTTGCATTCATCCACTGATTCGCCTTAATAATATTTGCTAGGTGTTCAATTGCTTATAGTCTTTGCTCAAACTATTATGCAAGGAATATTCTTCCATAGAAATATGTCTTGAGGCATTCTTGGTATTCATGTGGAGAATATTTTTTAAAGTGAATTGTCTGAATCATAACTTACATACATTTGTTAATTTTTACTCTAAGTCTGTATCAATTTATACTACTTTAAAAATGGATATGTTGCGATTTTTTTCTGACATGACTAGCAGCCACTGATTTTACTACACTTTGCTAACTAAAACACTTTGCTATCACAGTTTATACTTAATTCTTGGTTATACTGAACAAATTTTATGCTTAAGTAATTATTTCTTGAAAGATAGCTGGTGCCACTATTATCTACAGGAAAATATATACATAATATTTTAAGACACTCCACTAAAAAGAGAAACCAGGAAGTCCAGTTGCATTTTCTGGCAGATTCTGCACCACAGAATATAAATAAACACACCAAAATTACAGTAAAGAAGTACATTTTAGGAAGAAGTGATATGTGTGGACTAAGCCTACTGGTGATACTCCATTGAATCTAAGTCTAGTATTTTTTTTGCTGAAGGAGCCTCATGTCAATCTGAGAAGATCTTTGATCCCTAACTAAAGAGGAAACTGACAATTCCAGGGAAAGTCTCTTCATTTTCATACAATGATAATGAAATGGCAGATCCATTCAATACAAAGCCATGTACTCATTTAGGTTCTGACTACCATACAAACCTTCACAATAAAATTAAATAGTTGAGCATTTGTCACGAGGACATACCTGGTCAGTCTTGTGATTAGGCCATGTGGACTTACAATGCAGTTAGAGGTATTCTGGTGGACATGCGACTTTCATGGAGATGAACCACTTGAGGGCATTGTTAAAGTCTAGAGTGCACTCGCTGCCCAAACCAGTGTGGTAATACCAATGCCACCATTAGGTACCAACAAATAAAAATACTGGGTCCTATCTCATACACTCTCTTTCAGTTTCAGGTATATCTTTTACTATTTTTCTCAATTTAGTGAGCGTCTGTATGACTGTTACAATGGTCACTCATTACTGAGGGTTCTAACTAAAAAGTTGTGGTAAAGCTTAATAGCAGCTATTCAGAGTAATATAATCTAGCACCAGTCTCCAAGTGGAACCTGCAAGTTGGAACTGTATACTGCCTCCCAAGCAGGCACAAAGCAAGGTTTTCACCTATAAGACTCCGATCACAACACAGAATTCAGAAATAGAGTAACTCACCTGGTTGATGCTTGAGGATACTTATTCCCATGATGAACTCCAAGCACACCAGAGTTCTAAAAAGATATCTAATAAGAAAAGATATAATCAAAATCAAATTATTAATGAAGAACATAGCAAGTAGACTGAAAAAGACAGTAGGATGAGGAACTCAGTAGTAGAATAATATACAGTAAGGAATGAATCAATATGCTCAACATTAAGATACATGAAACCAGCATCCCCAAAAAAACTGAGGATAAATAAAACAAGGAAAATGAAAAATAAGAAAGAAATTTATGGGAAGCTTCAAAAGGAATAATTTTTATTATATTAGTCTCATATGTAGAGGAAAGAGAAAATGAGAAAGAAGTATCTGTGGAAGAAAATATAGCTATGAACTTTCCCAAACTGAGGATTAATCCATATACTCACGTTAAAGTAGCTCAAGAACTTCTAAACAAAATAAAGCCTATCAGAATAACATCAAGGAAAGAGAGCATTGGGCACTTGTCTTGATTTGGGGACACCATTTTTATCCCCCGAAATGAATAATTGTTTTCTACCAGCATTTCAAGGAGTGATACCTGAGCATAGAACTAGGCATATGCCCTGGAAACCACAATAGTGTGGGGCCAAACGCCCAATCAAAGAAAATTTCAATTTAAATGGGAAAGGTCAAAGACAGATATAAATATTAAGGGCAGTAAGAACAAAACAAAAACTTCAGACTCATAATAGTAATAGTAAATTAAACACTCAGGCCAAAATGTAATGGTATGTTTTGAAATGCAAATGCAGAGACTGAAGCATGTATTTGAATAAGATACTCTTTGTAGCTCAGATAACATTCATGTTTCAAGAAATAATACAAATTTTACAAATAATCAACAGCCAGGGCTAATGCATGGCCTTTAAATCATTCTGAATCATACAATAAGATATCTGAATAAAAAGGTAAAGAAACCCTAACCATAAGTACTAAGATAATCAAATAAAAATGCAGGAAACAAAGAGAGTTGAATGGGGTCTAATGCAATGGAGTCAAGACTCATTATCTTTGAACTGAAGAAGGAATACAAATTTTGCCTTTAGGAATAAGTTTCATGGTAATTTTAAGACAAAAAGACTCAGAAGGCACAAAAAAGAATAAGACAGAAGTGGACCACTACATAAGAGGAACCTATCACAGCAAAGGATAATTAGAAAAAAATAAATAATATTAACCACAAATATCTATAATTTACATAAAAAATAAGGTCACTGTCTGCCGGAGTCCAGCTCTGGCATGAAGACCACCGACTCAGAGATGATGCATTGACCAGCAGCTATCGAGGCTGAAGGCCCCGTTTATTCTCGAGCAAGCAGTTTTATATTATTTGCATACCTTGGCCCAGGCACGTAGCAAAGTCAAAAGATGTTTTCATGGGTTAGACATATTTTGTGTTTGTCTCAAGATGTTCTCATTAAAAATACCAAGTCAAATTATTCCCAAGGTTACTTAGAGCACGAGAAGTATGTACGTGCAGGATGTGTCCTGCTTATCTTGCTGGTAGGTTTTACCTTCAAGGCCCCTCTTTCAAGAGGCCCTCTGCACAGGACTCTCCCAAGCCCCCAGTGCAAGTCATACAAAGTTCATTGTCCCACGCTGGTCTCTAGTCTCTAGTCTATGTGCTCCAAGCAATCCCACTACAACTGTCCCTGTCATTGTCATCCCGTTGTTCATCGATTTGCTCAAGTGGGCACCAGTAATGTCTCCATTGTGAGACTTGTTGTTACTGTTTTTGGTATACAGAATACACCAAGGGTAGCTTGCCAGGATCTGCCATGCAGACGGAATATTCTTTGTAGCTTGCTGGACTCTCCAAGAGGGGTGGAGGAATCGAACACAGGTCAGCCAGCATGCAAGGCAAACGCCCTACCTGCTGTGCTATCTCTGCAGCCCCAAAAATAGGGTAATAAATTACATTTCAATCATTTAACTAAATTAGCCAATCAAAACAGGCAAAATTTTTAAACAGCTCAAAACATGAGCACAGCCTTCTGAAGCTTACAAGGGACACAGTTGAACTGTTATTGATAAACACAAGCTCAGAATAAAAATTCTCCAAACAGAAAACGGGTTAAGAGGCCTGGTCAATGGTTGGAACTAACTAAAGTGTGTATGGGCCTGAGGGTATGGAAGATAGACAAGAGATTGCTATGACAATAATAGCTGAGAATGATCATGCTGGACAAGATCTGAGGGTTAAATGTAGGTAAGGGATATTCTTGATATCCTTTCAGTATCAATATTGCAATAAAGGCAGGCAGGTAATGCAGTATGCAGGGTGATAGGAGGGAACCTGGGGACACTGGTGCTGAGAAATGTACATTGGTGGAGGTATGGGTGTTGGAATACTGTATGAATGAAATCCAATTATGAACATCTTTGTAATGGTCTATCCCACAGTGATCCAATAAAAACGTTAAAAAAAGTTCTCCAAACAGAGAGGAAATTCCTGGCACCCAGTATGGTCCAGTGAGCCCACCTGAAGGTGGTTCAAACCATCCAAAGTGAAGAATTAGGAATAAGTCGCAAACACAGCCAATTGTGCCCCCCCCCAAACAAACAAAATAGTAGGTCATAAACATCAAAGCTACAGTTAACAAACTCAATGGTGAATGTCTGAAAATCTTTCTTCATAAATCAGTGACAAGACAAGGATATCAAATCTTAACACTTTTACTCATCAGAGGATTAGAGTTCATTGACAGAACAATTAGGCATTAAACAGAAATTAAAGTGATTCAAATTGGTAAAGGAGTTAAATTATGATTAATGCATACCCTTTTTCTCTCGCTCTCCTTTTGGGTGTTGTGGTTTGCAATAGAGGTGGTATTTAGTGGCCATCATATTCAGTCTTAGTCTACTTTCAGCATGCATATCCCTTCCCGAGTGGATCATCTTAGCTCCCTTTACTTGGAGATACCCTTCTCTAACTGAAGTGCCTTTTCCCCCAGTATGTGAGGCCAACTTCCAAGCCATGGAGTATTCTTCTGGTGCTTATCTCTACTATTCTTAGATGTTAATCTCCCTTTCTGTCACTTTATATTCCACAAATGAGTGCAATCTTTCTATGTCTGTCCCTCTCTTTCTGACTCAGTTCACTTAGCATGATACTATCCATATTGATCCATGTATATGCAAATTTCATGACTTCGTCTTTTCTAACAGCTGCATAGTATTCCATTGTGTAGATGTACCAAAGTCTCTTTCCCAGTCATCTGTTCTCAGGCATTCGGGCTTTATCCAGATTCTGGCTATTGTAAACAGTGCTGCAATGAACATTCAAGTGCAGATATCATTTCTACTATACATTTTTGCATCTCCAGGATATATTCCCAGAAGTGGTATTGCTGGGTCAAATGGGATCTCAATTTCTAACTTTTTGAAAATTGTCCTTATTGTTTTCCAAAACGGCTGAACCAGTAGGCATTCCCACAAGCAGTGAAGGAGAGTCCCTTTATCCCCACATCCACGCCAACACCGGTTGCTTTTATTCTTTTGGATGTGGGCCAGTCTCTGTGGTGTGAAGTGATATCTCATTGTTGTTTAGATCTGCATCTCCCTGATGATTAGTGATAAAGAGGATTTTTTCATGTGCCTTTTGGCCACTCATATTTCTTCTTTGAGAAAGTTTCCATTCATTTCATTGCCCATTTTCTGATGGGGTTTGATGTTTTCATTTTGTAGAGTTCAACCAGTACCTTGCAAATCCTTGATATCAACCCCCTATCAGATGAGTATTGGGAAAATATCCTTTCCCATTCTGTAGATTGTCTTTAAATTCTGTTCACAGGCATGTTTGTCTTTTGAGGTGCAGAAGCTTATCAGTTTAAGGTAGTGCCATCTGTTTACCACTTGCTTAGACAGTGGAGGGAGTGTCCTCTTTAAAGTTACCTTTAGCTTCAATGTCGTGGAGGGTTTTGCCGACCATATCTTCATTGTACCTGATGGACTCTGGTCTGATGTTGAGGTCTTTAATCCATTTGGATATGACTTTTGTACATGGTGTTAGGTCAAGGTCTGAGCCCATTTTTTTTGCATATAGCTATTGAGTTTAGCCAGCACCATTTGTTAAAGAGGCTTTCCTTGCTTCACTTCACATTTCTTGCTCCCATGTTAGAGATAAGGTGATCATATATTTGAGTATTTGTGAGTGTGCATAAGGATATTCCACCTGTTCCATTGGCCTGCGGCTCTGATTTGTTCCAGTACCATGCTGTTTTAATTATAACTGCTTTGTAATAGAGTTTAAGGTTGGGGAAGGTGATGCCTCCCATCTTCCTTTCCCAAGAATTGCTTTAGCTATTCGTGGGGTTTTGTTGTTCCATATGAATTTTAGGTGTGTTTGATCCATTTCTTTGAAGAATATCATGGGTATCCTCATAGGGATCACAATGAATATGTATAATGCTTTGGGAAGTATTGCCATTTTGACAATGTTACATCCCCCAATCCATGAGCAGGGGATATGTTTCCATTTCCTCGTGTCCTCTTTTATTTCGTGTAGTAACGTTTTGTAGTTAGTTTTCTTTGTACTTGTCCTTTACCCGCTTAGTTAAGCCGATTACGAGGTACTTGATTTTCTGAGGCATGAATGTGAACGGGATTGCTATTTTCATTTCACTTTCTTCTCTCTCATTATTTGCATATAGGAAAACCATGGACTTTGGGGCATTGATTTTATAGCCTGCTACTTAACTATCGCTCTAGTCCTATGCTATAGCATAGCAAGTAGAGCGCTTCACTTGCATGTGCATGACCCAGGTTGGATTCCTCCATCCCTCTCAAAGAAGCCGGCAAGCAACCAAGAGTATTCTGCCAGCATGGCAGAGCCTGGCAAGCTATCCGTGGCATATTTGATAGCTAAAACAGTAAAAACTAGTCTTACAATGGAGATATTAGTGGTACCTGCTTGAGCAAATTGATAAACAATGGGACAACAGAGCTACAGTGCTATTTTACTAGACAAGTCTATTGTTTCTAGGCATTTCTTGGTAGAGGCTTTAGGGTTCTCTAAATATAGTATCACATAATTTGTGAATAGTGAGAGCTTTATTAATTCCTTTCCTATCTGGATGCCATTAATATCTTTTTCTTGCCTAATCGCTATTGCAAATACTTCGACTACTATATTGAACAGAAGTGGTAAGAGTGGGCATCCTTGTCTTGTTCCTAATCTTAGAGGGAAGGCTCTTGGTTTTTCCCCATTGAGGATAATGCTTGCCATGGACTTGTGATAGATGGCTTTGACTATATTGAGGAAAGTTCCTTCAAAACCCATTTGGTGAGAGTTTTCATCATAAACGGGGTGCTGAATCTTGTCAAATGCTTTCTCTGCATCTATTGATATGATCATATGATTTTTTTAATTTTCTTTTGTTGATATGATGGATTATGTTGATTGATTTCTGAATGTTAAACCATTCTTGCATCCCCGGGATGAATCCCACTTGGTTGTGGTGTATAATGTTTTTAATGAGTTGTTGGATTCTATTTGCTAAAATTTTGTTGAGGATCTTCGCATCCATATTCATCAGGGATACTGGCCTGTAGTTTTCTTTTTTGGTGGTATCTTTGTTTGCTTTTGGTATTAAGAAGATATATGCCTCATAGAAACTGTTTGGGAGAGTTGCTGTGACTTCAATTTCCTGGGAAAGTGTGAGAAGAACTGGCAATAGGTCCCCTTTGAATGGTTGGGAGGATTCGCTAGTGAATCCATCTGGACATGGGCTTTTGTTTTTGGGAAAATTTTTGATTACAGTTTCAATTTCCTTGATATTTTTAGCTCTATTCAAGTATTCCAGATGTTCCTGGTTCAACTTTGGTAGATTATAGGAATCCAAGAATTTATCCATTTCATCTAGGTCCTCTTGTTTCATGGCACACAGACTTTCAAGGTAGTTTCTGATGAACTTCTGAATTTCTTTGGTTTATGTTGTGATGTCCCCACTTTTCATTTCTGATTCGGTGTATTAGAGTTCTCTCTCTCTTTGTAAGTCTTCCTAGTGGTTTCATGTGCACTGGAAAAGAATCTGTATTATTTCTTTTGCGGATGCAAAGCCTTGGATAAACTTATTACTTCGTTCAAGGCCAGTGTTTCCTTGCTGAGTTTTATTCTTGTTGATCTATCTAGAGGTGACAGGCAGTACTAATTTCTCTACCTACTATTGTGTTGCTAGCAATGTCCTTGTTAAAATCTATAAGAAGTATTTTTTTAAGTATTTAACTGGTCCTCATTGGGTGTATATACATTTAGGAGTGTGATTTCTTCCTGCTGTACATATTCTTTTATTAGTAAAAAAATGGCCTTTGCTGTCCCTTCTAATATTTTTCAACCTGAAATCTATGTTGTCTGATACTAGTATGGCTACCCAGGCTTTTTTGAGGGAGTTGTTTGCTTGCAGGATTGTTTTTCATCCTTTGAGTTTGTATTTGCTCTGACCATTCAGATGTGTTTCTTGTAGGTTTTAGTTGGTTTCAGTTTCCGAATCCACTTTGCCAGTCTGTGTCTTTTGATTGGTGCATTTACACTATTGACGTTGAAAAAGATTATTGTCACGGGGTTTTGTGTCATCTTTCTGTAGGGGTTTGCTGCCCTTGTGGGTTTTTTCTTGTCTTACATAAGCCCCTTTATTCCTTATTCTAAGTTTGGTTTTGAGTCTATGAAGTTCCTGAGCTGTTGTTTATCCATGAAATAGTGTATGATTCCTTCGAGTTTGAGTGAGAGTTTAGCTGGATAGAGTATTCCTGGTGAGGCGTTCATTTCATTGAGCTTTTTCACTATATCCCACCATTGTCTTCAGGCTAGGAGGGTTTCATCTGATAGGTCTGCTGTAAATCTAAGGGGTATTCCTTTGTATGTGATTTCCTTCTTCAACCTTGCTGTAAGCAGTATTGTGTCTCTATCCGTGTCATTCATCATTCTGACTATGATGTGTCTTAGAGTCTTTTTATTAGGGTCTCTTTTAGCTGTCACCCTTCGGGCTCCTTGGATCTGGATGCCTGCATTCTCCAGATGTGGAAACTTTTCGGCAATGATATCTTTAACTGTGGCTTTTTCTTGGGGTTGCCTCCCTGTCCTTCTGGAATTCCAATGATTCTTATGTTGTTCCTCTTGGATTCATCCCCTAGGACTCTGATTTGCCCTAGGGCTATTTTGAGGTCTTTTCCCATTGTTTGTTGTTGCCTGTAAGATTTCTGCTGCTCATCTTCAAGCTCACTGATTCTGTCTTTGGCTGTGGCCATTCTACTGTTGAGGGAACCCACTGAGTTTTTTATTTCATCTACCTAATCCTTTATTCGTAACACTTCTGTTTCTAGCATTTCTATTTATGCTCTCACTTCCTCCTGTATTTTGTTGACTGCCCATTCCACTGTTTCATTAAAGTCCTCTTTTAATTTCATGGATGCCTGTTCCACAGTTTCTTTGAGTTCACTGGACATCTTCAACATTTCGACTCTGAATTCCTTACTTATGGGAGATACTGGAGATACTGTATTTTTGTGTAACCCCTTTGAGGCTTCTGAATCTTTTTCTTCATCTTCCCCTCGTGGTGGGGATTTGTGCTGTTTCTTCATATTGTTGTGGTAGTATGGAAGTGGGACCTTCCAGTTCACTATCACTTTCTCTCCTTATGCAATAAGGGATTCTGGGACGCTCAGTTGATGGTGGTCACCTTTTTCCTCTTCAGGTGTTGCAGCTTCCTCTCAGGTGCTCCTCTATGGCTTATGTGAGTCCTCTAGTGATGCTTCAAAGGATGGGAGGACATTGGGAAGAACATATCCTGTGGAATTTGGTATGTGGGCAGGTGGATGTGGCTATCAAAGAGATCTGAGTAGAAATCGTGAATAATCCCTTCCATTGCCATTCTGGAATATGTAATACATCCATCAGGACGTGGGAGGTCAGTCATCTTGGTCTTGTAGTTGGCAAAGGACAGGCGAGTGTTGCGAGTACTTTTCCCTGATTCTGCCTTATCGGCCAACACTGCTGCTCTTCTCTCTTTGATGTTTTCCTTTATCGCTTCTCTGCACAGTTTTTCGAGCTTGGAAGTTAGCTTGTGGTTGCCTGAGGATCGTGCCAAACCACATTGGTGAATGAGTTCAAGAGTTTCCAAAGACAGGCATCTGTTTGTGGCTTTCCCACTCTCGGCATTTTTTGCACAATCATGGAGGTGCTGAACCAGTCGATCATATTCCTCGTCGATATTGTCAATGATGGCGTCTTTCCACTTTGCTGCAATAGTGCCAAAGAGCTGCCAGTTATTGGTCATTCTGGGTGTTCTCTTCTTAAATTTAAACTTTGCAGTCCTTTCTCCTCTCTCTGTGCAGTTGAATTTTCCATGAAGAAGACAGTGGTCCGATCCCATTTGGAATTTTGGGACAAGAGTGACATCAGTCAGGCAAAACCTTCGATTTAATATAATGTGATCAATCTCGTTGTGGAACTGTCCATCGGGAGACTTCCATGTCCAACATTTAGAATCTGCCTTCTGGAACTTTGATTTACTACGGATGGTCTTGGTTGACATGATGAACTCAGTCTCTCACCCTCTTCATTGCATTCTAGGCCATGGAATCCAATGTGGAGTTCTTCGGGCAACCTTCTCGGTCCTATCTTGGCATTAAAATCACCAACAATGATCTTGTAGAAGGTGTGGTCTTCTTTATAGAACTTCTCCAGCTCCTTGTAGATCTTCTCAATTTCTTGTTCATTGTAGTTAGATGTTGGTGCGTAGACAACGAAAATAGAAAATGTCGGCAGTGAGCCACATCTATTCAAGCGTAATCATCCGATTCGGGTTGTTAGGCATTCAAATGAATTAATGTTCGTGGCCAAGTTCATGTTGACAAGGACACTGACAGCACCGACGCCTTTGTTGTCTCATGTTCTTTAATTAAATAAAAAAGAACTTTGTAAAGGTAAAATTTTTATAGAACTATTTGACTCTCAAAATTAAAAATAGGCAAACTTTCAGAGGAATAATGATGGGAAGTATAAGAGTCCGACTTTAAACTTAATTATAGAGGTATTGTAATAAAAACGGAATTATGGCACTCACACCAATGAAATATAATTGTGAATTCAGAGACAAACACTCATATGTATGGACAGTACATTTATTACTAAGTACACTAAGTGGAGGATGAAAAGATTCTTGAACTAATGATGTTGTAAAAACTGGTTAGTTATATGGTAAAAAATGAAACTGGACCCCTAACTGACACATATACACAGTTAATTCAAAGCAATTTTAAAGCCTTAATATTTACTCAAAGACATAGAATAAACTAATTTCAGATTAATTTTCAATGATTTTACCCATCCTCAGAAAAGCTTCTTTGCAAAATTACCAATGACTAAAATTGAAAATCACATTACTGAAAGGAGATAAGGGGCTATTATTGAAATAATAAAAGGCACATCCAAAGATCAAGAACAACAGACCTGCACAGAAAAAATGGAGAAAAGAGAATAGACACTAAGAGGCTAAGAGGTATGTGAAAAATTGTTTATTAGCATTTATTATCAAATAAATGAAAAAGGAAATGATAATGAGATATTTCACACAAGCGATAATGATGTATATCAAAATATCTGAAAATAACAAATGCTGGTGGGATTATTAAGAAAAGGAGACCTCATTTTCTTCTGGTGAGAATATTATCTGATTCAGCCTCTATTTAAAATGGTTTGGGTCCCTGATGCCTGTTCACCGTTACATTCCTTTCTCTTCCCCACCCCCATAATTTCTCTCCTTCTTTGTCATGCTCCTCTCTAAACACTGGGGTCAAGGGTGATCTAAGTATATCCCCCTTCATAATACAATCATCTGTCTTTGAACACCTAGGTTGATTTCATATCTTAGCTATTATAATGTGTATAGCAATTAATGTAACTTTTCTTTTTTTTAATTAATTTATTTATTTTTAATTAGTGAATCACCGTGAGGGCACATTTACAGATTTATACACTTTTGTGCTTATGCTTCCCTCATACAAAGTTCGGGAACCCATCCCTTCACCAGTTCCCATTCTCCACCACCAGTAAACCCAGCATCCCCGATCCCATCTCCCCCCACCCCGCCCTGCCACTGTGGATTAGGATCCATTTATATCAGTGCCACAGACTATTAATTAATATTTTCATATAGCTACAGTTTTGCTGTTTTCACAGGAAAAACATTAAAATATATTTACTAGATAGTTTTCTATATATTATACATGTTTGTTGGGATACAAAGTAACAGACGGATCACAAATGGTATTTCATGGGGTGGTTTTTAGGGAGATAAATTGTGAATGAACATATGCCCACTATTTAGTCATTCTACCCATAAACTAACCACAAATCCCTGTATTAAATAGTTTTTAAGGACTTAAAGTGTTTTTCAGAATAAATCATATTAAAATGATGCTATTTTAGTTGTTAGTCCATTGAACAACATATACTAACACAAAAGAATACCTAAATTACCCAATTCCTACTCCTGCCTCAGTGTGGATACATAATTAAAACATCTTTTTGTACAAATATAGGCATGATGGGACTGGGAAATATTACAGTGGGCTGGATACTTATGTTTCACACAGCTGACCTGGGTTTGATGCCAGGTACAACACATGGTGTCCTGAGCATTGCCAAGAATAGTCCTTGAGCACAGAGGCAAGAGTTGTCCCTGAACACCACCAGGTGTAGCCCTTAAACAAGCAAATTATCATAGGTGTGGGACAAAAATTATATTCTATAAATTTGTAGACTAATAAACTAAAACTGTTATCTTCCTGGAACCAGAGAGATAGTACAAAGAGTATGGCACTTGCTTTGCAAGTGGCCGACCCAAATTTGAACCCCAGCACAGCATATAGTCTTCCACAAAGGACCAGGAGCAATATCTGGGCAAAAAACCAGGAGTAAATGCTGACACAACTGGGTATGGCTCTACAAAACAAGATGTATTTCATCCAATTGTAACTTTTCAATGTGCCTTCCAAGTTGACAGCTGGGGATGGGACAGAGACTAGAGGTGGGGAGGGAATAATTGAACAACATTTCGGGGAAGATGATGCAGGGGAGGTTGGGATTGGTATTAAAATTTTATATTCCTAAAACTAATCTCTCAACAACTTTGTAAATCAAATTTATTTATTTGAACATTTTAATAATGAAAGTTTGAAATAGAACAATTTGAAAACAATATAAAATTATAAACAACGTATTAGTAATGATCAGGTTTGACTAAATCTATAGAGCAGTTGAATTATCTCAATCTCTAGTAGATTAGGATGCATTTATATCAGTGCCACAGACTATTAATTAATATTTTCATATAGCTACAATTTTGCTGTTTTCACAGGAAAAACATTAAAATATATCTACTAGATAGTTTTCTATATATTATACATGTTTGTTGGGATACAAAGTAACAGACGGATCACAAATGGTATTTCATGGGGTGGTTTTTAGGGAGATAAATTGTGAATGAACATATGCCCACTATTTAGTCATTCTACCCATAAACTAACCACAAATCCCTGCATTAAATAGTTTTTAAGGACTTAAAGTGTTTTTCAAAATAAATCATATTAAAATGATGCTATTTTAGTTGTTAGTCCATTGAACAACATATACTAACACAAAAGAATATCTAAATTACCCAATTCCTACTCCTGCCTCAGTGTGGATACATAATTAAAACATCTTTTTGTACAAATATAGGCATGATGGGACTGGGAAATATTACAGTGGGCTGGATACTTATGTTTCACACAGCTGACCTGGGTTTGATGCCAGGTACAACACATGGTGTCCTGAGCACTGCCAAGAATAGTCCTTGAGCACAGAGGCAAGAGTTGTCCCTGAACACCACCAGGTGTAGCCCTTAAACAAGCAAATTATCATAGGTGTGGGACAAAAAATTATATTCTATAAATTTGTAGACTAATAAACTAAACTGTTATCTTCCTGGAACCAGAGAGATAGTACAAAGAGTATGGCACTTGCTTTGCAAGTGGCCGACCCAAATTTGAACCCCAGCACAGCATATAGTCTTCCACAAAGGACCAGGAGCAATATCTGGGCAAAAAACCAGGAGTAAATGCTGACACAACTGGGTATGGCTCTCCAAAACAAGATGTATTTCATCCAAAACTCTGATACTACCTATGACAATTATATACACACATATATATGCACATATATATACATATATACATATATATCTTATATATAGAAAGTTAATTTTACATATGCCAGGATAGTAGATTATAAACGTAGATTTCAACTTGTATGCATGAGTCAAGTTCACTAGCCTTGCCTGCATGAGGCCATGAGTTTGATCCCCAGCATAGCTTCCTATGCCAAGAGTAATACTGCAGGCACAATATTTTGGGACCCCTGGTGACAGAATAAATATGCTGCAATCAAGTGTATGAGCTCTGAATATTGCAACACAACAATAAAAACAACAATAACAAAGGAAAGGAGAAAGAACTCATGTTAATGATAAACGTTTTAAATCCTTTTAAATAGAATTGATCTTGGATAATATAGTTCAGTGATTCTCAACTGTGGCAATGGATTATAATAACTGTTAATGGGGTCCTGGTTTCTTATTTTATTCAAAGTTCCACCATGTCTTTAAGACCCAATGTGATGTTCAGACCTTATGTTACAACCACAGTGCATCATTTCACTTTTCTCAATTTCTCTACTTTCTTCCACTTAAAAAAGAGAATGAAGATCAAAATAAAGTATCAATACCATTGTAACCATACTGCATAAATCTGTATGTTATCCTGCTATGAATTGTATATATTTATATGTACTTATATATGATATCCTTCTATAAACTCATGCAACTAGCACACTTTTGAGTATGCCTCTTTATAATATCCACAAATTGTTAGTGCTGTCCCTATGGGCTGAGTTGGGACCTGTGTCCTCAAATTCAGCATAGCAGTAAAGTTTCTCCAGTCAATGTTATAACTCATGCTAACACAACTGAAATGCACTATGACTGTTTCAGTAACACTCTTCCTGGGGAGAGTGTGAGCTTCCATGTCAAGGGGTTGTCTCTAAATGATATGAATAATTACACTGTGGCTAGTAACAGCAACATTTCACCCTGATGGAAGTAATTGATTTCACAGCTCAGATGATTATCAGAAACCATAGTGGCAAAATTATTATATATAGGCAGACTAGTCCCTGCCTATATATATAGTCACTATATATATATAGTAGCCACTATATATATAGGCAGCTATTCTGATGCTCCTATTGCTTGCAAGTATACTGAACTGGACATTTATTATTGTTATGGAATAAAGTTAGAGGGTGCTCCCAAATTATTGAAATAAGGTACAGCTGATATATGTTGATACTGTTCCTAACAATTCTATGTGTTTTAAGAACTTTCACTGTACCCCCTCTTGTGTGTTTTGCTGTTTGTGAAATGAGGAAAGACTTTGTTGTGGACGTCATAAAAGCAGAGGACAAAAAGTACTTGGAGCAAATGGAGTCACTAAGTCTGTTCAAAAGATTCAGAAGTCTAAATGAACACTATTCCTGGTACCTGTCATTTGAGGTTAAGTCAGTGATGGAAAACAGGTCTCTGAATTGTTTGTCTGAATTTGACACTTATTCGAATAATAAAATATTAATTAATTACTAGTAATGCATGATAAAACTTTCAGAATTAGAATATTTAGATGGAAATTTTGTTTTATTTTTGTTTGAGTATGGAAGCTTTAAACTATTTGCTGTTTAAAACTTAAACCTTGGTTTTGAGTCATTACCTAGCGCTGCTCAGTATTTACTCCTGGCTCTGCACTCAGGGATCACTCCTGACAGGCTTGGGGGAAAAAACTTGATTAAAAATCTCTGGAAGATTTTTGAGACACATTAAAGCCAAATTTAATGAGAAACTATCACTTTTTTTTGGTCAATACTGTAATTTGTATCATTTTATGTAGGTAAAAATTTCTGTCCATGTTGGCTATATTCTACTGCTGGTGATCCATATACTGTAACTTCTGATTGTGATAATTACAGCTATATACATGATTTTGGGTGGGAATTTCTGTTATGTCTATTTTATTTTCATTTTCAAGAGGATAAAACTTCTGCTAAACTACAGAGTGAAAATTTATTAAAAGACTTCAGTTGATGTGACACTTCTGGTTAGGAACAATAAACAGTGAATTTGTTTAAATGTAGACTAGCTTTTAAGAGTCCACATTCTCTAACATTAAAGTCCCAGTGTTGCATGAAATTTTTGTGCAGTTACAAAAATATTGAATATACTTACTAGCATAATGTCAAGTTTTAGTTCTCCAACTATTGGAATAAAATACTCCTAAAATATGAAACTCAAATAGTATTAAGAACTTACCTACCATAGCTAATCATATCTAGGTTATCAAGGAAAATCTATTCAAAGGTGAAAAATACATTTCTCCAAAATGAAATGCTGTATTCAATAGTTTTGCTGGCAAGTTGATTGCACCATTGTATCCTTATTCTCATAATTAAACAGTTAACAATATGTTTCTGTTGTATTAAAAGTTTATTTCTTATGCATATAAATTGGAAAAAATATAATATCTTCTTTTGGTCATTTCTTTCAATTACCTTTCAAATGAAAAGTAACTGAAGAATATGTACCATTCCTGAGGGTTATATAAAAAGTAATAAAAATTGAATTCAAGTCAGGAAATGTTGCGAAGCAAGTGCCTTACCCTCTTCACTATGTCTCCAGTCCTGATTTCACCGTGTTCTTTGAGTCCTTTGGAGATAAATTTAACTTGCTTCTGATTTAATTTTTTGTTTTCCATTCCTTATTCTTGTACTGTATATTATGTTCATATTTGTCAATATTACAGAATACAGTTAACCAAAATATAGAAACGCACATTATTTCAAAGAAAATTGAAGAATCAATTATTAGAAAATAAATATTTTCATAATTAAAATTATCAAGATAGTAGTAAAACATGTATTGTAAATATATTCTAGCATTATATATATATATATATAAATATATTTTATTGAATCACCATGTGGAAAGTTACAAAGCTTTCAGGCTTAAGTCTCAGTTAGATAATGCTTGAACACGCATCCCTTCACCAGTGCACATATTCCACCACCTAGAACCACAGTAAACCTCCCCTCCAAGCCCCCCCAGCCCCTCGCCCCGCCTGTGTAGCTGATAAATTTCACTTTACTTTCTGTTTACTTTGATTACATACAAACAAAAAAATCACTAGTATTGTTTGGAGTTTACCTCCTCGCCCAGAGTCGGACCTGCTGGAAAGGAAGTATTTGATAATTTGTTTTCCATTGCTGAGAATGAAGAGATATGAGGTCGTGTGGCCACAATATCGGCCGCAAGATTCTGGATTTCTGTATTTTATTTTATTTTATTTTATTTTTATTTATTTTTTTACAATAAATGTTGTTTTTTTTTAAATATTTTCTTTGAATTATTTGTAAGCATATAGAATATTTTCTGAAGGCCTTAAAAATAAGTCATCATAAATATTTATATAGTATATATATTTATGTAGTATATATATTATATACTACCATTACAATGAAAGAATTCGATATCCTAATTTTAAGTACATATTTACAGTGAAAACGATTTTCTTAATTATTTAAAAATGACTTTTTGTCTTTTGTAAAAATCGAGATTTAAATAAAGTTCACAGATTGTATTTGGTGCTTTTTAAAAAAAATTTAGTCACTATGAATTCCAAGATTGGATTTCAGGAGTACAGTGTTCCAGTAGCAGTCCCTTCATTAGTGTCTTGCCAATGTCTTTTAATCTAGAAGTCCATCCTTTTATGGTGTCTTTTTGATTTCTGTATTTTAGTATTTTAGTAACTAAGTCCAGAGGGATTTCTGCTAGAAGTTGCATCATTGCAAGCTAGTACCTCTCTGCTACTTCATATTCCACATATGAGTGCAATATTTCTATGTCTGTGTCTTTCTTTCTGACTCACTTCACTCAACAGGATACTTTCCATGTTGATCCACTTATATGCAAATTTCATGACTTCATCTTTTCTAACAGCTGCATAGTATTCCACTGTGTAGATGTATCAAAGTTTCTTTAACCAGTCATCTGTTTTTGGGCACTCGTTTTTTTCCAGATTGTGGCTATTGTAAACAGTGCAGCAATGAACATAGAGATGCAAATGTCATTTCTACTATAGCTTTTTGCCTTTCCGGGATATATTCCCAGGAGTGGTATTGCTGGGTCAAATTGAAACTCAATTTCTAATTTTTTGAGAATCATCCATATTGTTTTCCAAAAGGGCTGAACAAGTCTGAATTCCCACCAGCAGTGAAGAAGAGTCCCTTTCTCCCCCACATCCGCACCAACACCGGTTGCTTTTGTTTTTATGGATGTGGGCCAATCTCTGTGGTGTGAGATGGTATCTCATTGTTGTTATGATCTGCATCTCCCTGATGATTAGTGATGTCAAGCATTTTCTCATGTGCCTCTCAGCCATTCGGATTTCTTCTTTGGGGAAGTTTCTGTTCATTTCCTCACCCCTTCACCCCATTTTTTTATTGAGTCAGCAGTTTTCTTCTTGTGGAGTTCAACCAGTGCCTTGTATATCCTTGATATCTACCCCTATCGGATGGGTATTGTGTAAATATTCTTTCCCATTCTATAGGCTGTCTTAGTACTTTGGTCACTGTATCTTTTGAGGTGCAGAAGCTTCTTAGTTTAAAAGGTAGTCGCATTTATTTATCTCTGTTTTCACTTGCTTGGCCAGTGGCATGTCAGTTTTGAAGATACCATTGGCTACAATGTCGTGGAGGGTTTTGCCTACCTTGTCTTCAATGTACCTTATGGATTGTGGTCTTATGTTGAGGTCTTTAATCCATTTTGATCTGACACTTGTACATGGTGATAGGTGGAGATCTGAGTCCATTTTTTGCATATAGCTGTCCAGTTTTGCCAGCACAATTTGTTAAACATGCTTTCCTTGCTCCACTTCACATTTTTTGCTCTCTTATCAAATATTAGATGATCATATATTTGGAGTGGTGTGTCAGAATATTCAACCCTGTTCCGTTGGTCTGCAGCTCTGCCTTTGTTCCAGTACCATGCTGTTTTAATGACTACAGATTCGCAGTAGAGTTTGAAGTTGGGGAGGTTGATTCCTCCCATTTTCTTATTCCCAAGAATTGATTTAGTTATTCCTGGGGGCTTATTGTTTCATATGAATTTCAGGAGCGCTTGCTCCATTTCTTTGAAGAATGTCAAGGATATCTTTATAGGGATCTCATTGAATTTGTACAATGCTTTGGGTAGTATTGCCATTTTGATAATATTAATTCTTCCGAACCATGAGCAGGGAATATCTTTCCATTTCCTCATGTCCTCTTTTATTTCCTCAAGTACCATTTTGTAGGTTTCATTATACAAGTATTTTACCTCCTTGGTTAAGTTGATTCCGAGGTATTTGATCATTTGAGACACAATTGTCAACAGGATTGCTTTTATCATGTCACTTTCTTCTCTCTCATTATTTGTGTATAGGAAAGCCATAGACTTTTGGGTGTTGATTTTATAGCCTGCAACTTTACTATACAAGTCTATTGTTTCTAAGAGTTTCTTGGTAGAGGTTTTAGGGTTCTATAATTATATTATCATATTGTCTGTGAATAGTGTGAGTTTGATTTCTTCCTTTCGTACCTGAGTGCCCTTAATACAATTTTCTTGCCTAACCGCTATTGCAAGTAATTCCAGTACTATATTGAACAGGAGAGGAGAGAGTGGGCATCCTTGCCTCATCCCTGATCTCAGAAGGAATGCTCTTATTTTTTCCCCGTTAAGGATGATGCTTGCTGTAGGCTTGTAGTAGATGGCTTTGACTATATTGAGGAAAGTCCCTTCTATACCCATTTTGGCGATAGTTTTCATCATAAAGGGGTGCTCGATCTTGTCAAATGTTTTCTCTGCATCTATTGATATGATCATATGGTTCTTATCTTTTCTTTTGTTGATATGATGGATTATGTTAATTGATTTTGGAATGTTAAACCATCCTTGCATCCCCGGGATGAATCCCACTAGGTCGTGGTGTATTATCTTTTTGATGAGATGTTGAATTCTGTTTGCTAATATTTTGTTGAGAATCTTTGCATCCGTGTTCATCAGGGATATTGGTCTGTAGTTTTCTTTTTTGTGGTGTCTTTGTTTGCTTTTGATATTAGGGAGATGTCTAGTATTATATTTTGAATATATTTCTTGGCAAATTATTTCAAAAAATTAGGAAGCTCAGTCTCAAGAGAAAATACTTTTAATTGAATTTTATTCTTTTAATTTTTCTTTCCGTCATTTTAATTACAGAACTGTGATTTACAAAGTTATTGGAGTTGAGTTTTAGGCATATAATATTTCAACACCAATCACACCACTAGTGTCAATTTCTCTTCACCAGTGTACCCATATTCCATCTTCACCCTGACCCCCACCCCATCCCCAACTGCCAACTTGACAGGAACATTACTAAGTTTCAGAGGTTGCAGTTTAGATCTTATGTTTTAAATTTTGTTTAGCCTGTATTTTGGACATATGGCTATACTGTTCATCCATATCATCAGAATAATGCAAGCCCTGATTCTTATTCACCCATTACTTCTCATTATCTTCTTTCCCTTTTGGTTTCTTTCTTTCTCTGCCCTGCTCCTACCTAAACACTGTGGTTAAAGTTACTCTAGGTATCGCCTTTTACTATAGTACTTTTCCTCATCTTGTAGTCTATATAACACAAATAAGTAGGATCATCCTGTACTTTTCTTTCTTCTTCTGGTTTACTTCACTCAACATGGTATTTTCCAGTTCCAACCAGATTGCAACAAATTGCATGATTTCATAATTCCTTACAGCTGCATAATATTCCATTGTTTATGCAACATCTTTGGAATCCATTCAGCTGTCATTGCACACCTAGGTTGATTCTTTATCTTAGCTATAGTAATTAGTACAACAATGAATAATGGTGTGCATATGTCCTTTTGAGATAGATTATTATGTTGTGAGGTAGATGCTCAAAAGAGGAATTGCGGGTCACAGGGCAGTTCAATTCTAATTTTACTGAAAACTCTCTATACTGTTTTCCACAGGAGTTGGTTGTCCCAGAGAACATACCTACAATAATGAATTACATTTGCTTTTCACCATATCCCTGCTGGCACAGATTGTTACTATAATTTTGATATGTGTCATTCTCACAATGTAAAATAGTATCTGATTATCATCTTTATTTGAATTTCCCTGGTGACAAGTAATAATGAGCATTTTTTATTGTGCCTACTGGACATCCACCTGTCTTCCTCTGAGAAATGTATACTAATTTTCTCTCTCCATTTTTGATAGGGCTTTTTAATGTTTTTGTTTATTTTTGTGGGTGCTTTATATATCCTGGATATCAAACATATCAAAAAAAGAATTTGATATGTTGAATGAAAATATTTTCCCCAATTAGTTTACTATCTTAGGTTTTTTCCTGTTTTTCCATGCAAAAATTATTTAATTTTATGTAGTTCATTTGTTTATTTTTATAGTAATGCATCCCAAGTGTTAATAATCATTGAAGACAGCTTTGAAGTACAAATTTTGAATTGTTTAGCCTACATATTTCCCAATGTACTTTATAGCTTGCTGTCATATATCAAGGTATTTTATCCAATTTTAATTGTCTTTTGTTTGAGGTGTAATATATATACCTAAGTTTAGTTGCTTACAAACAGTTATCAATTTTTTATCTGCCCTTTTTAACAAAGCTGTCTTGACTCCATTTCACGTTCTCAACTCCCTTATTGAAAATTAATTTTCCTATATATGGGGTTTTGTCATAATATATTAAATTCTGGTCCATTGATGAGAGTAACTATTGTTCCAGAACCATGAAGTTTTGATCACTATAACTATATAGTACAGATGCAAATTAGGTAATGAATGACCTCACAATTTCTCATTTTTCAGAATTACTTTGGCCACTTATTATTATTTTTTACTATTCCATAAAAAGTTTCTCACTGGGTTTTCTAGATTATGGAAAACTATTGTCTGTATTTGGATGAGAATTACATTGAATCTATATGAGAGCTTTGATGGATAGTTATTTTAATAATTTTGATTCTTCCAGTCCATGAAATGGAATACTTTTCCATTATATAAGGTCTTCTATGTCTTTTAAAGTGTTTAAAAGTTAATATGCTATAGCTCTCTTGTGTCTTTTGTTAAGCTGATTCCTAGATACTTGTTGTTTCAAATATTACTTTAAATGGGATAGATTTCTTAATCACTTTCTCCTGATTCATTCTTTGTATATAAGAATGTGACTATGTTTGAATATTGACTTTGTAACCTGGCACTTTGCTCTATTGATTTATTATTTCTAGGAGCAGTTTTGAGGACTCTGTCATGTATTTTATTTATATAATCATGTCATCTTCAAAAAGTGATAATTTGAGTTCTCTTCCAATTTGGATATTTTTGATTTGCTTTTCTTGTCTTGCTGTAGCCAGGACTTCTAATTCTAAATTTAATAGAAGTTGAGAGAGCTGACATCTTTGATTTGTACAAGAACTCAAAGGGAATCTTTCAGTTTTTCACCATTGGTTGTGGCTTGTTTTAGATGACCGTTATCAACTTGAGGAATGTTCCTTTCATCCTTATTTTTGAGAGTTTTAACATGAAGCTATGTTGGATCTTGTAAAAGGCTTTCTCTCTAAAAACTGATGTGATAATGATTTTAACTTTACTTTTAATTATGTGGTGTTTAGGTTAATTGACTAACATAAGTTGAACCACCCATGTACCCTTGTATCCTTGGGATGAATCCCACTGATCAGGATGTATGGTTTTTTTATGTACTGTTGAATTTGGTTAAATAATATTTTGTTAGGGATTTTTGCATTGATATTCATCTGAGAGATTAGTGTGAAGTTTTATTTCCTGGATGTATACCTGTCTGCCTTGGTGTAATGTTAGCTTCATAGAAGGTGTTAGGAAGATTTCTTGTATCTCAATATTTTGGAAGAACTTAGGAAGTATATGTTTTACTAAACATTTTTGAAGGTTTGATAGAACTCATCAGTGAACCAACCATCTGACCCAGGACTTTTGTTCATGAGGAGGTTCTTAAGTACTGCTTCAATTTCCTTACTCGTAGTTGGCCTGGTTAGGCTCTCTATTTTCTCTTGCTCAGCTTTGGTAGATTACATGACCCTAAAGTTTCATAAATTTCTTCTAATTTCTCCAGTTTAAGAGCATAATGTTATTCAAAGTAACCACTCATATTTTGAATCTAATTTCTCTACTTACATCTCTGATTTGATTCATTTTAATATTGTTTTTATCCTCGTGAGTCTAGCTAAAGGCTTATCAATCTTTTTTAAATTTTTTGAAGAATCAGCCCCTGATTCTATTGATTATTTTAATTACTTTCTCTGTTTTTATGCTGTTGACTTCTGCTCTAGTCTTTTAAAATTATTTCACTCTTTCTGATTCCTTGTGGATTTGTTTGTTTTTCCTTCTTAAGATTTTTAAGGACTGGATCAATAGCACAGTGGGTACGGCGTTTGCCTTACATGCAGCCAACCCGGGTTTGATTCCTCCATCCTTGTCTGAGAGCCCAGCAAGTTACTTAGAGTACCCTACCCGCACAGCAGAACCTGGCAAGCTACCCGTGGTGTACTCATATGCCAAAAACAGTAACAAAAGGTCTCACAAGGGAGACATTATTGGTGCCTACTCGAGCAAATTGATGAACAATGGGACGACAGTGTTACAGTGTTTAAGATTTTAAGATGTGTCCTTTGGTTATTTATTTGGCCTTTTTCTTCCTTCCTAAAGTGGGCCTGCATTTATGCGAATTTCCCCTTCAGTAAAGCCCAGAGATTTTGGTATCTTTTGCCTTATTCTTATCAGCCTCAGGAATCTTTTTATTTCTTCTTTGACATTCTTTGATTTTATTTCTTGATTTATTTCTTTGATGAAATTTTTATTTAGCAGTATTTTGTTTACCTTCTATGTTTTGGAAGTCCCACAACAACTTTCTGGGATTAACTTCTATTTTCATGGCATTTTGGTCTGATAAAGTAGCTTGTATAATTTCTGTTCAATATAGTACTGGAATTACTTGCAATAGCAGTTATGCAAGAAAAGACATTAAGGGCATCCAGATAGGAAAGGAAGAAATAAAGCTCTCACTATTCGCAGATGATATGGTACCATACTTAGAGAATCCTAAAACCTTCACCAAGAATTTCTTAGAAAGAATAGACTTGTAAAGTCAAGTCACAGGCTATAAAATCAATACCCAAAAACCCATGGCCTTCCTATATGCAAATAATGAGACAGAGGAAAGTGACATAAAAAAACCCATTCCCAATCGTGCCCTAGAAAATCAAGTACCTCAAAATCAGGCTAACTAAGGAGGTAAAGGACCTGTACAAAGAAAACTACAAAACACTACTCCATGAAATAAAAGAGTACACAGGAAAATGGAAATATATCCTCTGCTCATGGATAGGAAGAATTAACATTGTCAAAATGGCAATACTCCCCAAAACACTATACAGATTCAATGCGATCCCTATAAGGATACCCATGAAATTCTTCAAATAAATGGATCAAGGACTCCTTTAATTCATATGGAACAGCAAACGCCTACGAATAGCTAAAGCAATTCTTGGTGGAAAGATGATGGGAGGCATCACCCTCCTCAAACTCAAACTCTACTACAAAAAGGTAACAATTAAAACAGCATGGTACTGGAACAAAGGCAGAGCCGCAGACCAATGGAACAGGATGGAATATCCCTAAACAGAACCCCAAATGTATGAATATCTAATCTTAATAAGGGAGCAAAAAATGTAAAGTGGAGCAAAGAAAGTGTATTTAACAAACAGTGCTGTCATAACTGGACAACCACATGGAAAAAATGGGCTTAGACCTCAACCTAACACCATGCACAAAAGTCAAATCCAAATGGATTAAAGACCTCAACATCACACCAGAATCCATAAGGTACCTTGAAGACAAGGTCGCAAAACCCTCCATGATATTAAGGTTAACATTATATTCAAAGATGACAAACCACTGACCAACCAAATAGAAACAGATAAACAAATTGGACTATATTAAACTAAGAAGCCTTTGTACCACAAAAGATACAGTGACCAAAATACAAGTCCAATATACAGAATGGGAAAGAATATTCACCCAATACCCATCTGATAAGGAGTTGATATCAAGGATATACAAGGCACTGGTTGGAATCTGCTAGAAGAAAACATCAATAGCATCAAAAACAGGGTGATGAAATGAATAGAAACTTTCTCAAGGAAGAAATATGAGTGGCAAAAAGGCACATGAAAAAATTCTCTTCATCACTAATCATCAGAGAGATACAGATCAAAACAAATATGAGATATTGTCTCACACCACAGAGACTGGCACACATCCCAAAGAACAAAAGCAACCACTGTTGGCGTGGGTTTGGGGAGAAAGAGACTCCTCTACACTGCTGATGGACATACCGACTGATTCAGCCCTTTTGGAAAACAGTATGGAGGCTTATTAAAAAAATTAGAAATTGAGCTCCCATTTGGCCCAGCAATACCACTCCTGGAAATATATCCTGGAAAGGCAAAAAAGTATAGTCGAAATGACATCTGCACTCGAATGTTCAGTGCAGCACTGTTTACAATAGCCAGAATCTGCAAAAAACCTGACTGCCTGAGAACAGATGACTGGTTAAAGAAACTCTGTACATCTACACAATGAAATACTATGAAGCTTTTAGAAAAGATGAAGTCATGACCTTTGCATATAAGTGGATCAATATGAAAACGATCATGCTAAGTGAAATGAGTCAAAAAGAGAGAGACAGACATAGAAATATCACAGTCATCTGTAGGATATAAAGTAACAGAATGGGAGACTATCACCCAAGAATAGTCGAGATCCAAGAATAGTCGAGATAAGTACCAAGAGGTTAGCTCCACGACTTGGAAGCTGGCCTCACATGCTGGAGGAAAAGGCAGCTCAGATAGAGAAGGGAACACCAGGTAAAGTGTGGTTCGAGGAGCCGCTGGAGATGAGAGATGCATGCTGAAAGTAGACTATAGAGCAAACACGATGCCATTCATAAACTCCATTGCAAACCACAACACGCAAAAGGAGAGAAAGAACAAAAGGGAATGTCCTGCCACAGAGGCGGTGTGGGAGGGATGGGGTGGGGGGGGTGGGAGGGATACTTGGATCATTGGTGGTGGAGAATGGGCACTGGTGGAGGGATGGGTACTCAAGTGTTGTATGACTGAAACACAAGCACAAAAAGTTGTAAGTCTGTAACTGTACCTCATGGTGATTCACTAAAAAAACTTCATAAAAAATAAAAATAACCCTAATATTAAGATGCAGGTACATATACATTTTCATGTTAGTATTTTTATAAAATTCAATGTTTTAAGAATGTCTCTCCCATACTCCAGTGGTCCTCATTTTATTTATGAGAAATACATGATTAAATTATCTTTATTATTACTTTTTTATTATGTTTTTTATTATGGAAAACCAGCAGGGCCATTTTGTTGTAAAGGAAAGAAGATATCCATGACATATATCCTATGTGCAACTATTGCCCAATCTGCCTGTTGTCCGTCATCTACAAGTTGTTCACTCGAGTCATCCTGAATAGAATAGGCAGAACACTAGACGAAGGACAACAATAAGAGCAAGCCGGGTTCCGAAAAGAATTCAGCATGATCGACCATATCCACACAGTGAACAAGCTCATTGAAGTTTCATGAGAGTTCAAGGTTCCACTCTGTGTAACGTTCATCGATTTAAAGAAGGCCTTTGATTCTGTTAAGACTGAATCGGTCATTGAGCCCTAACCAAACAGGGCGTTCAAATCCAGTACATCAAGATCCTTCAGGAGCCGTATTATTGACTCACCACCAGTATCTCTCACCATTCTACAAGGAAGTGATCATTGACGTAAAGAGAGGGGTTCGGCAGGGTGATACCATTTCACGAAACTCTTCAGTGCCACCCTCGAGAACATCATGCGATGACTGGAATGGGAAGGAATGGGAGTGAAGATATACAGTCAGCAACTACACCACCCCCGCTTCGTTAATGACATCATTCTAATAACAATAAACATTATCCAACTGCACAAATGCTGACCAACTTCGACCATGAATGTGGAAAGTTCGGACTACAGCTGAATCTCACCAAAACAATGTTCATGAAAAACGAACCAGTCCCTGATGTTCCATTTGCACTCAATGGAACAAACATCTCTGAATGCAGCCATGTATTCTCAGCCATTTGTACCTGGGCTGAGAACTCAACATGAGGAACGACTTAGCACCAGAACTGTGCAGGAGGAAGAGAGCAGCATGGAAAGCCTTCAGAGCGTTGAAGAAGTGGTTAAGAGAACAAACAAACTTCGGCTCCAGGCACCTCTTTTTGACTCCACTGTTCTTCCTGCACTAACATAGGCCTCAGAGACCTGGGTGATATGAAAACAGGATGAGAATGCTATTCGGGTTTCCCAAAGAGGAATCTAAAGAGCTATGCTTGGAGTATCACGTTTCACTCAAGTGAGAGAAGGAATCTGGAGTCCCAACCTCCATCGTCGATCAAGAATCAGGGACCTGTCTCGTTTTCCAAGGCGTCAAAAATCTGATGGGCCAGACATGTAATGCGATTCAGAGATGACCGCTGGGCTAGAGCTGTTACCAACCGGATTCCACAGGACGTCAAAAGACTGCGTGGCCACCCACCTACAAGATGATCAGACTTCTTTGTCAAAACCCTGAATGAATGGTCCCAGGATCTTTCTGCTCCTGGAGCAAGCAGATACCATTGGGCTACACTAGCAAGCGACAGGGACTAATGAAGATGTTACTGGAGCCCGCTTGAGCAAGTTGAAGATCAACAAGATGACAAGTGATACAAGTGATATTATGTTCAAGACTTCATTGTATATTGGTTTATACATAAAATATCAAGATTTTCACTTAACGTTCTCAACCTAATGCTCTGTATCTATCTTTTAGACCTTCTTTCATTTCTTGGATGACCAGGCTATGAAATATCAGGGACTGCCTGAGTTATTCTCTTGATGGTAATATTTTCACATAAAATTTGTATAATTATCTCTTAATTATGCTTTCTATTTTGAGGAATTTCCTATCTGATTGTCAAAACAAATTCACTTTGATCCTGCATCATTACTGAAGTTATTTATAAGAATTTTAAAGGTGTGTTTCTACGAATCACTTGACCAATATCTCCATGCCCCATAGAACTGGAAACTCCAAGATGATAAACATTTCCTGTATGTATGATGTAAATCAATATAGCACATAAAAGTATGTGTTCTATCTATAGGAGTCTTCCTTTATAAAATTAAATATTCTCTAGGAAAGGTAGTGTATTAATTCCTAATCAAGGATAAATACATTAAGAATATTACTGATTGTATAGAAAAATGTATGACAGAATTAATCAGAATTTTTTTTAAATACCTGTATTTCATTTATTTATTTAGTTATTTATTTATTCTTGCTTTTTGGGTCACACCTGGCGATGCACAGGGGTTACTCCTGGCTCTGCACTCAGGAATTACTCCTGGCGGTGCTCAGAGGACCATATGGGATGCTGGGAATCAAACCTGGATCGGCCGCGTGCAAGGCAAACGCCCTACCCACTGTGCTATCGCTCCAGCCCCCTCAGAATTGTTTTCAATAAAAAGAAAGGACAAATTAAGTCTGGGCCACAAATATTCTGCTGGAGGGGTGAGCACTGTATATGGCATCAAAATACATTTTCTCATTTACAAAATAGGTATTTTATATGTAGGGTATTTGTGAAGATTAATGTGCTACATTCCATATAATTTAGTTAGAAATCAGTAACTGTTATGCATTCATTTTCCAATGAATATTGATTTTGTGTATGAAATACACAGTGCAATCAGGAATTTTATATAAGTGAAATATATTTTAAGAGGCTGCAGGTACAAACACATGTACTAGAATTTGGATTTCACTTTGAGTGCTAAAAAGTAATCCTACAACCCTTAATTATAAACAGAAAATTCTTCTGTATTTCAAAAATATTTAGTTTGAAACATGGTTTATTCATATTTTAAACATTTGGGTAAATATTTTAAATGAATTTATTTTTTATTGAATCGCCATGAGATGCAGTTACAAAGCTTTTATATTTGAGATTCAGTCATACAATGATCGAATACCCATCCCTCCACCAGTGCACATTTTCCACCAACAATGTTCCCAATATCCTCCCCCCACAACCCCCCTCCCTCTGCCTCTATGGCAGACAGTTTCCCTCATATTCTCTCTTTCTCTGCTTTTGGGCATTATGTTTTGCAATACAAATATTGAGAGGCCATCACCTTTGGTCCTTTATCTACTTTCAGCACACAACTCCCATCCCAAACTATCCCTCCTATCATCATTGACTTAGTGATCTCTTCTCTATTCCAGCTGCTTTCTCTGGGGTAAATATTTGATGTGAGGTCTCTATTTTCATTTTTAGGTATGGTACAAATGGTGAAAATACAAACCAAGTATCAAGCTTTTTTAAACTTGGTTTTATGATCTTAATTTATAAGTGTACTCAATACCTCAATACATCAATTTTATTGTAGTTCTTATATTTTTAAGTAACTTTCAAACATTAAAAATTATAATAAATGCCATTCTTTCACCCTTCAAAATATCACATGGTTTTATATGTGTATATTTGTGTATAGATTACTATTATATATTTTTTCTTAGTTACTTTAAATTATAATTCCTGTAGAACTTTCTATACCAACATACAGAATTCTGCTTCATACTTAATAATAGATATAGATATAAGTTATCTCATTGGTGCGATTATTTTATTTCATTTTTAGTAGTTCAGTTAGCTTAACCTCACTATTATTTACTGTTTAGTAAATGATAAATAATAAATGAATACTTTGCTATTTTGCAATTTCAGTGTACATTTTAATAAATATACTAACAACAGTCATTGTTTTGATTTGTGAATATAATAAGAGTACATTTATATATTTATCTTTTATTTATATTTTAAGGACACATAACTTATAGTGGATGAATACATGAGTGAATGAATTCCAAAATATACTGATCAAAATATTTTAAAGTATAGATGTAAGAATTTTTGCCTTCTTCTTACTATGATATATTTATGCATTTTCTTTATAATTTGCACATTTAAGTGTTGAAACTGGTTACTCACGAACAGTGGAAGTTCAATATTACTTGATAAACCTGATTTGATTAAAAATATTTTATTTCACTTGACTTCTCCCACATTTAACATTTTCCTCATTCCCGTGATCTGTGTATAGTAGTAAAACAAATTCACTGGTAAATTTTTGTTTGGGTTCAGCTAAGTCAAAACTAATTTCTTATTTTTAAAATGGAAAACCTATCCATACATGCTTTTATTAACTATATTTACTTCAATTACCAATTTTCAATTTACCTTTATTAGTTTGCCAACCCAAATCATTTTCACTATAAAAACTAGGAAGGACTTTTAAAATGTAACTTTTTATTAACCATATTTTCATAAGTAGATGTCATTTTGGTATGTTCAGAATAATTTGCAAACAATAAAAAGTGGAGAGAAAGTTACTATCCATAACCTAATTCCTATGAAGAATAAAGTAAGAAAGAGTAAGTTAGCTTTTTAACCACATGTTCCATATGACTAAAATTAAACTTATGCAAAGAAAGAAAATTTTTTTAAGAGCCTGGGAATATAGGGATTTGTTGTGGAAAATTATTCTGTGAATTTTTCTGAGTCTTACTACTTTGGGAAAGGTTCGTCTTTCAACTGAATATGAACATGCAATACAAAAAAAAATTCTATCCATCCCCAACATAGTTTGTGCTTTCCCCTTCACTATGAAGCCTTAAAAATAGGAACTACAAGAGTTTTCGCCTAACCAGGGGGTATTCTGCGACCAGGGGGTGTTAACTGTTAATTTAACATCCTAGCCACTAGATGGCAAATGTGCAACAGTAAGCCAAATAATGCTTTATTTTCAAAACTACAAGGACAATACATACTTTTAAGGATTATGGGTAAAAAGTGAAATCTAAGCGTTTTAAGAAATAACAAATGACTGTTTTAGTTTGATATGGAGAGAGCTGAATACTACTACTCCAAAGCTTGATGAAGAGATGTGGTGATTTTGAAAGTCTTTTGTTTGTTTAAAAACTTATTGATAGTCTATGTTTCAAGCATATGGATTTATACCTCCTTATGTTTATATACAACAATGCAACCAGAACCAAAGTTTTGTGTTATACACACTATCAAATTGATCACTTTTACTCTCACATTCCTCCCACCATTCCCCCTTTGCCTAGTAACCTCAAATAAACCCATGTACCCATGTTTATTTGAGTCTAAATTAAATTGTTGTTTGTTGTTTCCATTTGTCATTTAAATCACACTTGCTAAGCAAAGCAATAGGGTAATTGTCTTTCATTTTCTAGCTTATTTTGCTTTGTAAATTCAACTCACATTTGATCCATGTCACTGCAGTTGGTATGATTTTATTTTTAAATATATGGGTAGTATTCCATTCTATGTATATGCTACAACTTCTTTATATGTACATCGGTTGAGAAGTATTTAGGTTGTTTACATTACTTTGAAATTATGAATAATAATATGAACAAAGAGGCACGTGCATCTTTTCAAATTAATTTGTTTGCATTTTTATTTTTTAGGTAGAATTATACAATATGCTATTTCCATTTTTTCCCTTAATAAAGATTCTTCACACTGTTTTTGTAGAGGCTTCCCTGGTTTAAATTCCCATCAACAGTGTCCAATATTTGTTTTTCTCTATATGCCATTGTTTTGTTATATTTTTTATTTAAGAAAATTTGGAGTTTTGGGGCCACACCCATCTGTGCTCTGGTTTTAGTCTGGATCGGAGCTTGAGGATAACTCCTGGCTGTGCTCAGGGGATATAATGCACTTGTCCTAGTGGAAAGAAAACATCCTATCCTCTGTACTATCTGACTTCACCTTCTTTGTCAATTTATTGACTTGATCATATGTGGATTTTTCAATCTTTTCCCATGGCTTTCAGCATCTATGAATATCAAAAAGCGACTTTTATCTATGTCTACATTAATTTACTTGCATATGTTTATCCTTGCATCTTTGAAAAGAATCTCACACAGTCACGGTAAATTATTCTTAATATGTAGTGTTTGATTCAATTTACCAAGATTTTGTCGATTACTTTTACACCTTGGTTTATTCCAGATAATGGTGTGTAGAATTCACTTTGTTTCTCTTATTGTCTACAATTGGAATCAAGGAACTGTTGACATCATAAAATATATTTGGGAGTGTTTCCACCACCTCTAAATCTTTGGAAGAGTCTAAGGATATGTATTAGATAGTTCATAAAACTGTCTTAGAATTCAGATGAGAAACTGGTTCAGCAAACATTTGTTTAGAGACCTCGTTTAAAAAGAACTTGTTTAAACAATGTATTCTTCTTGGTTTATTCGTGAAAGGTTGCATACATAGTTCTAAAAATTTGTCCATTATTTCTATGGTGCCCAATTAACTTGCAAGTAGATGTTCATGGCAATCTATTGTTCATGGCAAACATCAAAATATTACCATTTTGCTTTTGTTTTGAAGTCTTTTTCATTTAGATTTTTGCTTTTGTTTCTTTGTAAACCTACCTAAATATCTGTCAGTTTTGTTTCACCTTTAAAGAATCAGATCTTGGGGCTGGAGCTATAGCATAGCGGGTAGGGCCTTTGCCTTGCACACGGCCGACCTGAGTTTGATTCCCAGAATTCCATATGGTCCCTAAGCACTGCCATGAGTGGTTCCTGAGTGCAAAGCCAGGAGTAACCCCTGTGCATCATCAGGTGTGACCCAAAAAGCAAAAAAAAATCAGCTCTTGATTTCATTAATTTTATTTATCATATTTCCTGTTTTTTCCACTTATTTACCACATTATGTTTTATTATTTTTTGTGATGACTTTTGGTTCAATTTGTTCCCTTTCTATAGTTTTAGGTATAAATTTTAATTCTTTATTTTATTGTTCCTTATGCAGTGAGATTAAACTATAATGTGAATAAATGACCCTCTAAATACTACATTTGTGGCATTCTATATAACCTAAAAGGTCATCTCTTTATTTTCATTGTTCTTGAGGTAATTTATTTCTCCTTTGATTTGAGTAGTATTCCATTGTGTGCGCGTTTGTGTGTGAGAAAGAGAGAGAGGGAGAGAGAGAGCGAGTGTATCACAATTTAATTATCGACTCCTCTGTTCTTGCACACTTGGGACTTGGGTTGTTTCCAGATCTTGGCTATTATGAATAGTGAGATAATAAACCTAGAGACACAAACATCTTTTCAAAATCGTTTTGTAGTTTTGGAGTTCTAAGGGTAGACTCAGAGAAATGAAACTGCTGAGCCATGTGTTTTAGAAAAGTGTTATTATTGTTTTTCAAGGAGGTTGGGCAAGCTGACATTTCCAGCACATGTAAATGTGGGATTTTTTCCCACTACGTACATGCCAACACTGACTGTTTTTGTTCTTTATTTATTTATGCCAATATGACCAGTTTAATTTGACAATTCATTTCTGTTTATAATTTTATATAATATAAGTTAATAATATATTAAACATTAAACTATGTGTTAACTATATAATACAATTATAATATAATTTTAAGTTGTGACATTGAAGCATAAATAGCTATAATGTAAGTATTATTTCTAAATTTCACCTTTTCAATAAACTTTCCCAAAGAAGATATAAAGATCTCAAACAGGCATATAAAACTGCTGTAATCTGAGCTATAGTACTGCAGGTACAGCATTTGTCTGGCGTCACAAATGGTCCCCTAGGCACATACTGGAATAATTCCTGAGTACAGACCCAAAGGTAACCTCTAAACATCACTGAACAAACAAAATTGCTCATCATTCCTCAAGATAAGGGAAATATAAATCAAAACAATGAATGATATATCATCTCATTCCGGTGAGAATAGCACATATCAAAATACCTGGAAATAGTCAGTGTTGGCAGGGTTGTAGTGAGATAAAGTATTGTTTATCTCATAATCTTCATAAACTATTTATCGGAATACCCTCTGGTTCAGTCTCTATGGAAAGCAGTATGGAGGTCTATGTAAAAAAAATAAAATTCCCATACAACCCACCAATACCATTTCTTGGAATCTAGCCCAGAAAACAAATTTATTAAAGGGATAGGTGAACACCTATGTTCATTGCCACACTTAATACAATAGTCAATATGTGGAAACAATTAAATTGCCCAACTCTGGATAAATGACCAACCGACAACATCCAGAGATTATAAAACCAAGCTCCTGGAAGCAGCATCTTATAAACTAGTTCTCCCTATGGGAGAACTTGGCAAGCTACTGAGAGTTTCTTGCCCACATGGGAGAGCCTTGCAAACTCCCATTGTCGTATTCATATGCCAAAGCTAGTAACAATGATGAGTCTCATTCCCCTGACCCTGAAAGAGCCTCCAAGGCAGTACCATTGGAAAGGGGGTGTAAAGAGGGGTTTCTAAAATCTCAGGGCTAGGAATAATGGAGATGTTATTGAGACCACTCAAGAAATTCAATGATCAACGGGATGATAATGGTGGTGATGATGATGATGATGATGAAAATAAAGCTGACTTATTAATATCTAGTCCCTCACAGAGAGCCTGGTAAGCTACCGAGAGTATCTCGCCCACATGGCAGAGCCTGGCAAGCTACCCATGGCATATTCTATGTGCCAAAAAACAGTAACAACAAGTCTCACAATGGAGACATTACTGGTGCCCGCTTGAGCAAATTGATGAACAACGGGATGGCAGTGCTATAGTGCTATTAATACCTGCAAAATGTTACCCCCTACAAAATAGCATTGTCGTCTCATTGTTCATCGATTTACTCGAGAGGGCACCAGCAGTGTCTCCATTGTGAGACTTGTTACTGTTTTTGGCATATCAAATACGCCACAGGTAGTTTGCCAGGCTCTGCCATGTGGGCAGGATACTCTCAGTAGCTTGCTGTACTCTCTGAGAGGGACAGAGGAATCGAACTGGCTTGGCCGCATGCAAGGCAAACACCCTACCTGTTGTGCTATCAATTTGAATATAAATATAAATTCAGGGTTGGAAAGATAGTACAGTAGTGCAGATGTTCACCTTGCACACAACTAACTTGGGTTAAATTTCCACAGTGGGTAGTACAATATTTTGTCCCTCAGAGCCCGCAGAAGTGGTTTCTGAGTTTGAGTCAGGAATAATAAGGGAGTAATTACAAGTGTTGCCTGAATATAAAAAATCAATGAGCAATTAAATAAATAAATCAGATTTGGAATTATGTAGAGTTACATTACTACTAAATTTTTATTATTATTATATGAAGCTTGCATTTTCATCAGATGTTTGAACCAATATTTTTGTTCCCTTTAAGTTTTCGTGTGATATTCTTTCATTCTTTCATTCATAAATTTACTCACAACTTATTATCAATCACTTAAACCATCAAATACAGCAATATATATATATATATATATATATATATATATATATATATATATATATACTAGCTATACAATAGTAAATTGAGGCTGGAGCCATAGCACAGTGCGTAGGGTATTTGCTTCACACAGCCAACCTGGGTTCTATGCCCAGTATCCCATATGGTAATCTGAGAACCACCAGGAATAATTTCATTTTTTTCTACAGTTATACAGCTACTCTTTTTTAAAAAAAAATTATTGATTTTTAAATGTTTAATTATTGTGAGATACAAAGTTACAAAGTTGTTCATGATTGGGCTTCAGTCATATAATGTTCCAAAACTCATCCCTTAACCATTGTACATTTCCCACCACCAATCTCCACACTTAGCCTCCCATAATCCACCCACAACCTGTCTCAGTGAATGGCCAGAAATAACCCCTGAGCATTGCTGGCTGTTGGCAAAAAACAAACAAAAATGGAAATACAATAGTAAATAGTTAGTTCTTGGGACAACGACAGTGAAATATCTAATAAATATAACATTTGAGAGGAAAGAAAAAAATTATATAATTCTTTAAGGATTTCCAACTAAATCTGTCCTAATTACTTAGAGAAACAAAATAAATTATTCCATGCAACTTCATGATACTATATAATCACTGAATTTAATTTCGTATGCATAATGTTTATAAAGAGTTTATAAACTTACAAAGAGTTTATAAAGAGTTTATAAACTTAAAGGGTAGATTCAATATGTTCATCTTAGTATAGCTAATTTTCCTTTATAGTTAATTTTTAATATATAATTATTTTTAAAAATCTTTATGTACTTGGTTATGTTGTGCTGTTACATATTAGGTGAACTTACACACATTTTCAATAAAAATTGATGATATTATACAGCATATGCATTATAATTCAAAATTAGATAAATTGAAATGTAAAACCCCCTTTCCCCAATAGTTTCAGATAAGAAATGAAAGTGTTAATATGAATAAACCTACGTGAGCTCTCCAACTGCTATTTGAGTCAGAAAACTCAGGTCACAGTGTACTAGGATCAGCAAATTAGCTTTCTGTGTATCAACCTAATTAAATTCCGTAATTCATATTACTTTTGGAATTTATTCCATTAAAGAATAAGAGGAAATAGGAGATTGGAATAGAGAAGAATTTCATAGCATACCATTTAGAACCAAGCAAAATATAATAGAGTCTGATAAGAATGGTACAGAGACACATTTTACCAAAATTATACTTCTATAGACATGAAAAATTATGTAAAACTCAAAACAAAATAAGATATAAGAAAGATCACAGTTTTACTGAATAATTTTTTCATATGTAGGTAATAAAGTGAAAGCTTGAAAATAAGTTGTTTTGAGAATATTTTGGGGAAATGTTTTCTTTCATCCATTATCTTTGAGAATACAAAATTTAAAAGATATGATCGTGAAGAGTTCAGCTGCATCTATGAAAATAAAAATATGAATAAACTTCTTAATCAGCAGTACTATCTTAGGGATTTACCTGTTAGGTTAAAAAATATATGGATAAATATATTCATAGTTGCATTATTTATAATCACAACATAAATGCCCATACTTCAAGGTATATATGAATATAATCTAGCACATCTATCTTTAAAACATTAGGAAAATATCACTTTTAACTGATACTAAGTAATTTCAAGAATGGCATATAGTGGGAGGAAAAGTGAAAAAAAATGAAGACTGATTGTATAGAATGTAAAAAATTAGGGAAAGTGGTAAATGTTTATATTTAGGTTAAAGCAAAGATCTAAAGTCGGGAAAGGAAAAGTACAAATATGAGATAGATAAACAGAAAAGAATATTATTTTATACTGCATTGGAATTGGATTTATCAGTATGAAGAAAAGTCTTGTCCAATGAATGGTCCTTAGTAATGATGGTCCTTAGAAACAATAATAATTCAGGCATAGTAAGGACACTTATTGCACTGATCTTTGAAGTTAAAGGTTGTTTAACCATGATTTTTTTAAAAACCCTGAATAATGGAGGAAATAGGGTATCAGAGCAGAGAATTATTTGCCCCTTCCCACTGGATTCTCTCATGTTCACATATATTTTATGGGGGCAGCTGGCCCACACCCATTATTGTTCAAGGAAGGAAGGAAGGAAGGAAGGAAGGAAGGAAGGAAGGAAGGAAGGAAGGAAGGAAGGAAGGAAGGAAGGAAGGAAGGAAGGAAGGAAGGAAGGAAGGAAGGAAGGAAGGGTGGGAGGGAGAGAGAGAAGAAGGAAGGGAAGAAGGGAGGAAGGGAGGAAGGAAGGAAGGAAAGAAGGAAGGAAGGAAGGAAGGAAGGAAGGAAGGAAGGAAGGAAGGAAGGAAGGAAGGAAGGAAGGAAGGAAGGAAGGGTGGGAGGGAGGGAGGGAGGGAGGGAGGGAGGGAGGGAGGGAAGAAGGAAGGGAAGAAGGGTGGGAGGGAGAGGAGAAGGAAGGGAAGAAGGGAGGGAGAGAGGAAGGGAGGAAGGGAGGAAGGAAGGAAGGAAGGAAGGAAGGAAGGAAGGAAGGAAGGAAGGAAGGAAGGAAGGAAGGAAGGAAGGAAGGAAGGAAGGAAGGAAGGAAGGAAGGAAGGAAGGAAGGAAGGAAAGAAGGAAGGAAGGAAGGAAGGAAGGAAGGAAGAAAGGGAGGGATGAAGGAAAGTTCTTATTTATAGAAAATTATATCAAACAAATATAAAAGAAATGACAAATTGTAAAACCAACCTTTACTAACACAAAAGTAATTTCTTCAGATAAGAAGACAGAGACAGGGCTGGAGCCATAGCACAGCGGGTAGGGCATTTGCCTTGCACACACGACCCTGGTTCGATTCCCAGCATCCCATATGGTCCCCTGAGCACCGCCAGGAGTGATTCCTGAGTTCATGAGCCAGGAGTAACCCCTGTGCATTGCCAGGTGTGACCCAAAAAGCAAAAAAAAAAAAAGAAGAAGAAGAAGACAGAGACAGGATCTGTTGCAACAGTATAGTACAACAAGTAAGGGACTTGCCTTGCACAATGCTGACCCAGTTTCGATCCCGCTGTATCTCATATGAACCCTGATCCCACCAGAAGTAATGCCTAAGCAAAGATTATGGATTAAGTCTTGATCTTCTCTTTGGGTCTGCCCCCAAAGAATAAGAAAAGATATCAATGAGCAAAGTCTTTAGGGACAAGACATTCACATAGCCTAAAATTTTTACCTGACAGATAATTTCTTAATTACAAAGGAGGAAGTTTCCTCTACACATGAAATCTACTACATGTCATGAGAACCATTTGATCAAACTTGACAATACCAACAATGAAACACAATTAGTTCCTGAAAGTATGTACTAAAGAAAATTAAGCATCATCTATGAGATATTACAGCCAGAAATGTTCTAACTAAATTCAGTCATATTATGTAGAAATAACAGACTAATGCAAATGTTTAAATATGGAAAATAGTTGGCTGTACTCTGCAAAAAAATTGTCAGTTTCAAAAAATACACAAAAATAGAAATTGGGGACTTTTACAGATTATAAGGTTAAACAGGCATGTCAAACAACTTCAGTTCTTAATCTTTAGATTCTATGTTAGGCAATGAAAATATGTAAAGAGCAACTACTGAGCAAGCATAAGCATGTAATTATGCATTACGTAGAAGCATTACATCAATATTAAAGTATTTGAATGTGATAACTGTGATGACATAGCATAACCTTTTTCTAAGAATATGAATAGTTAAGAATTAAGGAGTCGGAAGTCACTCCCTGCTCGCTCTGCGCAGCCCGTCTCCCGAACCGGCTTGTAACTGCGCACGTCCATCAGGTACGAGGACCATCCCTCGGCCACGCCCTCCCTTTCCCCCACTTCCCGCTGCCGTCTGCATCTCCCGAGTTTCTAAAGTCACTCCCTGCTCGCTCTGCGCACCCCGTCTCCCGAACCGGCTTGTAACTGCGCACGTCCATCAGCCTGTCTCCCGAACCGGCTTGTAACTGCGCACGTCCATCAGGTACGAGGACCATCCCTCGGACACGCCCTCCCTTTCCCCCACTTCCCGCTGCCATCTGCGTCTCCCGAGTCTCTGAAGTCACTCCCTGCTCGCTCTGCGCACCCCGTCTCCCGAACCGGCTTGTAACTGCGCACGTCCATCAGGTACGAGGACCATCCCTCGGCCACGCCCTCCCGTCCTCCCCATCAACAGGAAGACACTGGGGGCGTGGCCTGTGTCTTAGTGGGCGTGGTCTAAAAGTGGGCGTGGCTTCCTCTCAGAGTGGCAAAACGTTAACGCGGCCGCAGTTATTCTGTCCTACCTCAGCTCAATCGGTACTGTGTATTCCTTTGAAAACTCACTTTTGCGATCTCAAACATTTACGCAAAATAGCCATTAGCTTAGGCTGACAGTATAAAAGCTATCAGTGAATAAGGGAAGTTTAGCACAATTGGAGCCCCTTCTTCCCACAAAAAGGAAGAGGAATAAATAACTACAAGGTTCCAACTCTACACTTCCGTGACAATATGAAGAAGCAGCTAAAATCACCTCCACGAAGAGAGGGAGAAGAAAAGATACTAGAAACCTCAAAAGAGTCTCCCAACATCTACGACCTCTCAGATAAACAATTCAGAGAGGAAATCTGGAGGAGAGTCGACCTACTCCAAGCAAATATGGAACAGACATCCAATAAATTAAGGGAGGAGATGAATGAAGCGCTGGAACGGTCTACCAAGAAAATACAGGAAGAAATGAGAGCAGAAATGAGAGCAGAAATTTCAAACCTTCAAACGGAAGTCTCACAAATAAAGGAATCGGTAGATAAAATAAAAATCTCACTAGATGCCCTCAACAGCAGAATGACTACAGCCGAAGACAGAATCAGCGAGCTTGAGGATGAGCTGCAGAAAGCTTACAGACAGCAACAAATCATGGCCAAAGACCTCAAAATGGCTGTAGAGCGAATCAGAGCCCTGGGGGATGACTTCAAGAGGAACAACATAAGAATCATTGGAGTACCAGAACCACAGGGAAGTAACCCCAATGAAAAAAACATAGTCAAAGACATCATTACTAAGAAATTCCCAGAGCTGGAGAAGGCAGGCGTCCAGATACAAGAAGTCCGAAGAGTGCCAGCAAAAAGAGACCCAAATAAAAAGACTCCAAGGCATATCATAGTCAGAATGGCGGATGCTGTAGTTAGAGACACAATTCTACAAGTAGCAAGGTCAAAGAGGGAAATCACATACAAAGGAGCACGCCTCAGATTTACGGCCGATCTGTCAGAAGAAACCCTCCGAGCCCGAAGACAATGGTGGGACATAGTGAAAAAACTCAACGAAATGAATGCCTCACCAAGAATACTTTATCCAGCTAAACTCTCACTCAAACTCGAAGGAAACATACACTACTTCTCGGACAAACAACAGCTCAGGAACTTCATAGACTCAAAACCAAACTTGAAAGAAGGTCTAAAGGGGCTATTGTAAGACAAGGAGGAGCCCCATAAGAACAACAAATCCCACAGAAAGATGACACAAAAACACATCACAATAATCTCTCTCAATGTCAATGGCCTAAATGCACCTATCAAGAGACACAGAGTGGCTAAATGGATCCGGAAATTAAACCCAACATTCTGTTGCCTGCAAGAAACACACCTGAACAAACAGAGTAAACATAGACTCAAAGTCAAAGGATGGAAAACAATCCTCCAAGCAAACAACCCCCTTAAAAAAGCTGGAGTGGCCATCCTGGTATCCGACAACATAGATTTCAGGATGAAAAAGATCAAAAGGGACAGCGAAGGTCATTTTCTGTTTCTCAAGGGATATGTACAACAGGAAGAAATCACACTCTTAAACGTATATGCTCCTAACAAACGACCGGCTAAATATTTAAAACGACTCCTAACAGACTTCAAAGAGGACATCACTAACAGCACAATTGTAGTCGGAGACTTCAATACGGCCTTATCGCCTCTAGATAGATCCACAAGAACAAAACTCAACAAGGAAACACTGACTCTGAATGAAGAAATTGGAGAGAGAGGCCTAATAGACCTATACAGGGCCTTACACCCCAAAAAGAAAGAATACACATTCTTTTCCAGTGCACATGGAACATTTTCAAAAATAGACCATGTACTGGGCCCCAGAACATACCTCAATAGAATCGGAAAAATAGAAATTGTATCAACCATCTTTTCAGACCACGATGCGCTGAAGATAGAAGCTAACCACCCACAAATACGGAAAATCAAATCAAACACCTGGAGATTAAACAATTCCATGTTGAACAATGAGTGGGTCAAGAAGGAAATCAAGGAAGAAATCAAAAGATACTTAGAAACAAATGAGAATGAAGACACGAGCTACCAAAACCTATGGGACGCAGCTAAAGCCGTGTTAAGGGGAAAATTTATAGCTCTCCAAGCATTCCTCAGGAAGGAAGAAAGGACCCACATAGATAGCTTGACTTCACGACTCAAGACCCTAGAAAAGGACCAGAAAACGGACCCCAAACCAGACCGAAGGAAAGAAATAATAAAAATTAGAGCAGAAATTAATGACATCGAAACCAAAAAAACAATCCGAAAGATCAATGAAACAAAGAGTTGGTTCTTTGAGAAAATAAATAAGATTGATAAACCGCTAGCAAGTCTCACAAAGAAAGAAAGAGAGAAAACTCTAATAAATCGAATCAGAAATGAAAAGGGGGACATCATAACAGAAACCAGTGAGATTCAAAAGATCATTAGAGACTACTTTGAAGGTCTTTACGCCACAAAAAAGGAGAACCTAAAAGAAATGGATGGATTCCTTGATTCCTACAATCTCCCAACACTGAAGAAAGAAGACCTGGAATACCTGAATAGACCCATCAATGTTAAGGAAATTGAAACTGTAATCAAAAACCTCCCCAAAAACAAAAGCCCAGGCCCAGATGGTTTCACTGGCGAATTCTTCCAAACATTTAAAGAAGACCTATTGCCTGTTTTCCTCAAACTTTTCCAGGAAATTGAAAAAACAGGAACTCTCCGAAAGAGTTTCTATGAAGCACATATCTCCCTAATACCAAAAGCAAACAAAGACACCACTAAGAAAGAAAATTACAGACCAATTTCCCTGATGAACACCGATGCGAAGATCCTCAACAAAATGCTAGCAAATAGGATCCAACAACTCATCAAAAAGATCATACATCACGACCAAGTGGGATTCATCCCAGGGATGCAAGGATGGTTTAACATTCGGAAATCAATCAACATAATCCAGCATATCAACAAAAGCAAAGATAAAAACCACATGATCATATCAATAGATGCAGAGAAAGCATTTGACAAGATCCAACATCCTTTCATGATGAAAACCCTCGCCAAAATGGGGTTTGGAGGAACTTTCCTCAAGATAGTCGAAGCCATCTATCACAAGCCTACGGCAAGCATTATCCTCAACGGGGAAAAACTAAGGGCCTTTCCTCTGAGATCAGGCACAAGACAAGGATGCCCACTCTCACCACTTCTCTTCAATATAGTACTGGAAGTACTTGCGATAGCTATTAGACAAGAAAAAGAGATCAAGGGCATCCAGATAGGAAGGGAAGAAATCAAACTCTCACTATTTGCAGACGACATGATACTATATCTAGAGAAGCCTAAAACCTCTACTAAGAAACTCTTAGAAACAATAGACTTATACAGTAAAGTTGCAGGCTACAAAATCAATACCCAAAAATCCATGGCCTTCATATATGCAAACAATGAGGCAGAGGAAAGGGACATGAAAAAAGCAATCCCATTCACAATCGTGCCCCAGAAAATCAAGTACCTCGGAATCAGCTTAACCAAGGAAGTAAAAGACCTTTACATAGAAAACTACATAACGCTACTCCATGAAATCAAAGAGGACATGAGGAAATGGAAACATATACCCTGCTCGTGGATAGGGAGAATCAATGTTGTCAAAATGGCAATACTCCCTAAAGCATTATACAGATTCAATGCGATCCCTATAAATATACCCATGACACTCTTCAAAGAAATGGATCAAGCAATACTAAAATTCATATGGAATAACAAACGTCCAAGGATAGCTAAAACAATTCTTGGGAAAAAGATGATGGGAGGCATCACCATCCCCAACCTCAAACTTTACTACAAAGCAGTAACAATTAAAACAGCATGGTACTGGAACAAAGGCAGAGCCGTAGACCAATGGAACAGGGTGGAATATCCCTACACACAACCCCAAATGTATGACCATCTAATCTTTGATAAGGGAGCAAGAGATGTGAAGTGGAGCAAGGAAAGCCTCTTTAACAAATGGTGCTGGCACAACTGGACAACCACATGCAAAAAAATGGGTTTAGATCTTGACCTGACACCATGCACAAAAGTCAGATCAAAATGGATTAAAGACCTCAACATTAGACCACAAACCATAAGGTACATTGAAGACAAGGTCGGCGAAACCCTCCACGATATTGAAGATAAAGGTATCTTCAAAGGTGACACGGAACTAAGCAATCTAGTAAAAACAGAGATCAACAAATGGGACTACATTAAACTAAAAAGCTTCTGCACCGCAAGAGATACAGTGACCAGAATCCAAAGACTATCCACAGAATGGGAAAGGATATTTACACAATACCCATCAGATAAGGGGTTGATATCAATGGTATATAAAGCACTGGTTGAACTCTACAAGAAGAAAACATCCAACCCCATCAAAAAATGGGGCGAAGAAATGAATAGAAACTTTACAAGGAAGAAATACGAATGTCCAAAAGGCACATGAAAAAGTGCTCTGCATCACTAATCATCAGAGAGATGCAGATCAAAACAACCATGAGATACCACCTCACACCACAGAGACTAGCACACATCCAAAAGAACAAAAGCAACCGCTGTTGGAGAGGATGTGGGGAGAAAGGGACCCTTCTTCACTGCTGGTGGGAATGCTGACTGGTTCAGCCCTTCTGGAAAACAATTTGGATGACTCTCAAAAAATTAGATATTGAATTCCCATTTGACCCAGCAATACCACTGCTGGGAATATATCCCAGAGAGGCAAAAAAGTACAATCGAAACAACATCTGCACATGTATGTTCATCGCAGCACTGTTTACAATAGCCAGAATCTGGAAAAAACCCGAATGCCCCAGATCGGATGACTGGTTGAGGAAACTTTGGTACATCTATACAATGGAATACTATGCAGCTGTTAGATAAAAGGAGGTCAAGAATTTTGTAGTTAAGTGGATGGGCATGAAAAGTTTCATGCTGAGTGAAATGAGTCAGAAAGAGAGACAGACATAGAAAGATTGCACTCATCTATGGTATATAGAATAACAGAGTGGGAGACTAACACCCAAGAACTGTAGAAATAAGTACCAGGAGGTTGACTCCATGGCTTCGAGGCTGGCCTCACGTTCCGGGGAAAGGTCAACTCAGAGAAGCGATCACCAACTACATTGTAGTCGAAGGCCATGTGGGGGAAGGGAGTTGCGGGCTGAATGAGGGCTAGAGAGTGAGCACAGTGGCCACTGAACACCTTTATTGCAAACCACAACAGCTAATTAGAGAGAGAGAACAGAAGGGAATGCCTTGCCACAGTGGCAGAGTTGGGTGGGGGGGAGATGGGATTGGGGAGGGTGGGAGGGACGCTGGGTTTACGAGTGGTGGAGAATGGGCACTGGTGAAGGGACGGGTTCCCGAACTTTGTATGAGGGAAATATAAGCACAAAAGTGTATAAATCTGTAACTGTACCCTCACGGTGATCTCTAATTTAAAATAAATAAATTTAAAAATTAAAAAAAAGAATTAAGGAGTCAACTATCATGAAAAACATACAATTTATACTCAAATAAGCATTTAATATTTATAAAGTGGCAGACCCAAACATAGTAATAAAGAGATTGCATACCTAAATATGGAATTATCGTATGTTTAGAATAGTCAGGTCTGAAGCTGGAAAGACACTATAAAGGTTAGTTGCTTCCCTGGAACTGGTTTAAATCCCTGCACAAATTATGGTTCCCCATGAACAGCTAATCATAATACCTGAGCACCAAATAAGAAGAAATATCCCCTGATCATCTAGCCTGCTGTAGCCCTCTCAAAAACAAAACTAATGGATAATCTATCTGAGAACTATTTGTTGGTTCATTCTATTATTCCTTAAAAGTTCTTTGGAAATACAATATTTTTTAAATATAAAGAAATGGTTAGTGAAATTTTAAAAGTACTGTAGCACTGCAGCACTGTCGTCTCATTGTTCATCGATTTGCTCGAACAGGCACCAGTAATGTCTCTATTCGTCCCTGTCAAGTGCTAGTGCATCCCAATGGCTTATGCTGGCTCCAGGAACACGAAGTGAAGTGAGATTTGTTGTTAATGTCTTTGGCATATCGAATACGCCACAGGTAACTTGCCACGCTCTGCTGCGTGGGCAGGATACTCTTGGTAGCTTGCCAGGCTCTCCGAGATGGGCTGAGGAATTGAACCCAGGTCAGCTGTATGCAAGGCAAACGCCCAACCCTCTTGCTATTGCTCCAGCCCTTAAAAAGTGCAGTCTCTCACAAAGAAAGAGAGAGAGAGAACCCTAATAAATCGAATCAGAAATGAAAAGGGGGACATTATAACAGAAACCAGTGAGATTCAAAAGATCATTAGAGACTACTTCGAAGGTCTATATGCCACAAAACAAGAGAACCTAAAAGAAATGGATGAATTCCTTGACTCCTACAATCTCCCAAGTCTGTACAAAGAAGACTGGGAATACTTGAATAGACCCATTAATGTTAAGGAAATTGAAACTGTAATAAAAAATCTCCCCAAAAGCAAAAGCCCAGGCCCAGATGGATTCACTGGTGAATTCTTTCAAACATTCCAAGAAGAACTGTTGCCAATTTTCCTCAAGCTTTTCCAGGAAATTGAAAAAACAGGAACTCTCCCAAACAGTTTCTATGAAGCACACATCGCCCTAATACCAAAACCAAACAAAGACACCACTAAGAAAGAAAATTATAGACCAATATCCCTGATGAACACCGATGCGAAGATCCTCAACAAAATACTAGCAAATAGGATCCAACAACTCATCAAGAAGATCATACACCATGACCAAGTGGGATTCATCCCGGGGATGCAGGGATGGTTTAACATCCGGAAATCGATCAACATAATCCATCATATCAACAAAAGTAAAGATAAAAACCATATGATCATATCAATATATGCATAGAAAGCATTCGACAAGATTCAACATCCGTTCATGATGAAAACTCTCACCAAAATGGGTTTTGGAGGAACTTTCCTCAAGATAGTCGAAGCCATCTACCACAAGCCTACGGCAAGCATTATTCACAATGGAGAAAAAGTAAGGGCCTTTCCTCTAAGATCAGGCACAAGACAAGGATGCCCACTCTCACCACTTCTCTTCAATATAGTACTGGAAGTACTTGCGATAGCTATTAGACAAGAAAAAGAGATCAAGGGCATCCAGATAGGAAAGGAAGAAATCAAACTCTCACTATTTGCAGATGATATGATACTATATCTAGAGGAGCCCAAAGCCTCTACTAAGAAACTCTTAGAAACAATAGACTTAAACAGTACAGTTGCAGGCTACAAAATCAATACGCAAAAATCCATGGCTTTCCTATATACAAACAATGAGGCAGAGGAAAGGGACACGAAAAAAGCAATCCCATTCACAATCGTGCCCCAGAAAATCAAGTACATCGGAATCAGCTTAACCAAGGATGTAAAAGACCTCTACAAAGAAAACTATAAAACGCTACTCCATGAAATAAAAGAAGACATGAGAAAATGGAAACATATACCTTGCTCATGGATAGGGAGAATCAATATTGTCAAAATGACAATACTCCCCAAAGCATTATACAGATTCAACGTGATCCCTATAAGTATACCCATGACATTCTTCAAAGAAATGGATCAAGCAATCCTGAAATTCATATGGAACAACAAACGCCCACGGATAGCTAAAACAATTCATGGGAAAAAGATGATGGGAGGCATCACCCTCCCCAACCTCAAACTCTACTACAAAGCAGTAACAATTAAAACAGCATGATACTGGAACAAAGGCAGAGCTGTAGACCAATGGAACAGGGTGGAATATCCCTACACACAACCCCAAATGTATGATCATCTAATCTTTGATAAGGGAGCAAGAGATGTGAAGTGGAACAAGAAAAGTCTCTTCAACAAATGGTGCTGGAACAACTGGACAACTACATGCAAAAAAATGGGCTTAGACCTTGACCTGACACCATGCACAAAAGTCAGATCAAAATGGATTAAAGACCTCAACATTTGACCACAAACCATAAGGTACATTGAAGACAAGGTTGGCAAAACCCTCCACGATATTGAAGATAAAGGTATCTTCAAAGGTGACACAGAACTAAGCAATCTAGTAAAAACAGAGATCAACAAATGGGACTATATTAAACTAAAAAGCTTCTGCACCACAAAAGATACAGTGACCAGAATCCAAAGACTATCCACAGAATGGGAAAGGATATTTACACAATACCCATCAGATAAGGGGTTGATATCAATGGTATATAAAGCATTGGTTGAACTCTACAAGAAGAAAACATCCAACCCCATCAAAAAATGGGGCGAAGAAATGAACAGAAACTTTACCAAGGAAGAAATACGAATGGCCAAAAGGCACATGAAAAAGTGCTCTACATCACTAATCATCAGAGAGATGCAGATCAAAACAACCACGAGATACCACCTCACACCACAGAGACTAGCACACATCCAAAAGAACAAAAGCAACCGGTGTTGGAGAGGATGTGGGGAGAAAGGGACCCTTCTACACTGCTGGTGGGAATGCCGACTGGTTCAGCCCTTCTGGAAAACAATATGGACGACTCTCAAAAAATTAAAGGTTGAGCTCCCATTTGACCCAGCAATACCACTGCTGGGAATATATCCCAGAGAGGCAAAAAAGTATAATCGAAACAACATCTGCACATGTATGTTCATCGCAGCACTATTTACAATAGCCAGAATCTGGAAAAAACCCGAATGCCCTAGAACGGATGACTGGTTGAGGAAACTTTGGTACATCTATATAATGGAATACTATGCAGCTGTCAGAAAAAAAAGAGGTCACGAATTTTGTATTTAAGTGGATGGGCATGAAAAGTTTCATGCTGAGTGAAATGAGTCAGAAAGGGTGAGACAGACATAGAAAGATTGCACTCATCTAGGGTATATAGAATAACAGAGTGGGAGACTAACACCCAAGAATTGTAGAAATAAGTACTAGGAGGTTGACTTCATGGCTTGGAGACTGGCCTCACATTCTGGGGAAAGGGCAACTCAGAGAAGGGATCACCAACTATAATGTAGTCGAAGGCCATATGGGGGAAGGGAGTTGCGGGCTGAATGAGGGCTAGAGACTGAGCACAGTGGCCACTCAACACCTTTATTGCAAACCACAACAGCTAATTAGAGAGAGAGAACAGAAGGGAATGCCCTGCCACAGTGGCAGGGTGGGGTGGGGGGAGATGGGATCGGGGAGGGTGGGAGGGATGCTGGGTTTACTGGTGGTGGAGAATGGGCACTGGTGAAGGGATGGGTTCCCGAACTTTGTATGAGGGAAGCATAAGCACAAAAGTGTATAAATCTGTAAATGTGTCCTCAGGGTGATTCACGAATTAAAAATAAATTAATTAATTAAAATTTTAAAAAGTGCAGTCTCGTAAAAATAAAATCATTACTAAGTATATATTGTAAAACATGATGACTATAGTTGGCAAAACACTATCACACACCTAAATTCTGCTAGGATAGAGAATTTAAAAGTTTTCATCACCAGTAAAGCATTTGCCTTGCATTGGGCCAGCCCAGGTTTGATCCCATGGCACTCCATATGGCACCCGGTCCCCACCAGGAGTGATTCCTGAGCACCGATCCTGGTGTAAGCTCTGAGCACCAACGTTTGTGGCCAAAAACAAACAGACTAAAAGTCTGATCACAAGGAAAAAAATTGTGTATAGTAATAGATGTAAACTAAACTAACTTTATTGATTTATTTGAACTATATATTTATTCAAATCATTGTTATACATAGGAAAGTGACATGAAACTATATGTCAATTATGGTATAAAGAAATATCTCATGAGCAGATGTTGAGAAAATTCCCAAAAATTACTTCTGGAGAAAACATTGGTAGTAGTTATATACATCCTGCTGATAGACTCAACCAAATTTTATAAGGCAAGCAAGAATCAGGCTTAATTTGGGAATGGTTAAAATGTTAATAATCAGCCCAAAGAACGCATTCAATCTGCTCTATTTTTCAAGCTCTCTTCATCTCTCTTCTTAGAAAATAAAATCAGAGACACACAAACGAATCTTGGATCAGAGCAGCTCTTGGCAGAAATGCCTCTGTACTTTGCATTAGGCCACTTTTTCCGGGACACTCCAGACACAAGCAGGTGCCATCCCTCTGCCGGTTCCCAAGGAACCCCAGCAGCTGCCATCTTACAGAACTCATTGGAACACCCAGGTGCCGGGCAGTAGTAATGGCAAATGTCAGGCTTCACGGGATAGGGGAGGAGTCAGCCCTTCTCCTCCCCCGCCCCAACAGGACGCAGAGATGATGCCCAGCAACGACCTCCCAGCTAATTATTAATCTCCTTAAGGCCATGATCCCAGAGACACACAAACAAACCTGGGAATCAAGTGGTTCTTGGCATAGATCTCTCCAGACCCCCCTAATTGTTAAAATTTTAGAATTCCAAGACCATGCGGCCACTCTTATGCTATTCATAAGCAGGAATACAAAACAAATTGTCTAGCGTTGCCTTTTCAGCAGATCTGAGTGTTGGGGGAAAATTCCAAATAATAACGGTGGGACTGATGTTAAAATATTGAATGTAGTCAAAGTAGAGAGAGAGTAATGTGGAAATTATCTGCCACACAGACAGAGGTGGGGTTGGGATGAAGGGTACACTGGGTTTTATGGTAGGGGGAAGTGGTGAAGGGATGGGTGTTTGATCATTCTATGACTGAGACTCAAACATGAAAGCTTTGTAACTTTTCTCAAGGTGATTCAATAAATATTTTTTGCCATTTATTTATTTTAAATTTTTTATTAGTGAATCACCATAAGGTACAGTTACACACTTATGAACTTCTGTGTTTGCATTTCAGTCATACAGTCATTGTATACCCATTCCCCCACCAGCCCATTCTCCTCCACCAATGTTCTCAGTATCCCTCCCACCATCCCCACCCCATCCTCCACCACCCCACCCTGCTTCTGTGGCAAGGCATTCCCTTTTGTTCTCTCTCCTTTTGGGTTGTAGTTTGCAATAGGTAATGAGTGGCAATCATGTTCGGTCTATAGTCTATTTTCGACACACATCTTTCAACCCAAATGGGTCCTCCCAGCATCCTCTACTTGGTGCTCCCTTCTCTATCTCAGCAGCATGTGAGGCCAGTTTTCAAGCTGTAAGGCAGACCCCCTGGTCCTTATCTCTACTTCTCTTGGGTGTTAGTCTCCCACTCTGTTACTTTATAATCCACAGATGAGTGCGATCTTTCTATGTCTGTCTCTCTCTTTCTTACTCATTTCACTTAACATGATACTTTCCATGTTGATCCACTTATATGCAAATTTCATGACTTCATCTTTTCTAACAGCTCCATTGTATAGATGTACCAATGTTTCTTTAACCAGTCATCTGTTCTCAGCATTCGAGTTTTTTCCAGATTCTGGCTATTGTAAGCAGCACTGTAATGAACATACAAATGAAGTTGTCATTTCTACTATACCTTTTTGCCTCTCCAGGGTATATTCCCAGGAGTGGTATTGCTGGGTCAAATGGGAGCTCAATTTCTAATTTTTTTGAGAATCGTCCATATTGTTTTCCAAAAGGGCTGAAGCAGTCGGCATTCCCACCAGCAGTGAAGGAGAATCCCTTTCTTCCCATATCCGCACCAACAGCAGTTGCTCACGTTCTTTTGGATATGTGACATTCTCCGTGGTGTGAGGTGTTACCTCACAGTTGTTTTGATCTGAATCTCCCTAATTATTAGTGATGTAGAGCATTTTCTCATGTGTCTTTTAGCCATTCAAATTTCTTCTTTGAGAAAAATTTCTATTCATATCCACCCCAAATTTTCTGATGGGGTTGGATGTTTTCTTCTTGTAGAGTGCAACCAGTGCCTTGTATATCCTTGATATCAACCCCTTATCAGATGGTTAATGGGTGAATATCCTTTCCCATTCTGTAGACTGTCTTTGAATTCTGTTTGCTTTGTCTTTGAGGTGCAGAAGCTTCTTAGTTTAAGATAGTCCCATTTGTTTATCTCTGTTTTCACTTGATTGGCCAGTGGTGTCTCTGATTTCAAAATACCTTTAATTTCAATGTTGTGGAGGGTTTTGCCAACCTTGTCTTCCATGTACAATAATTAAAAAATAAAAACAATAATCACTCTTTGCACAAAAGTTTTATTTAGAAATGGGTTTTCTTATGTTGCTTCCAACAATAGTATCACAAACTCCTTTAGCTGTGTAAGAAAAAGAACTCCATAAATTCTTTATCCAATCACTTGTTCCTGAGTACTTGGGTTATTTCTAAATACTAGCTATTGTGAATAGTGCTACAATGAACATAGGAATGCAGATGGATTTTCTGCACTGTACTTTTGTGCCACTAGGGTAGATTTCCAGGAGTGGTATTGCTGAGTCATAATGGAAGCTCAATTCTATTTTTTTAAAGAATTTATTTTTTAAAATTATTTTCCAGAAAGGCATTGCCACCAGCAGTGAATGAGAGTTCCTTTCTCTCTGCATCCAAGCCAGCACTGGTTGTTCTTTTTGATGTGTTTCTGTCTCTGTGTCAAGAGATATTATCACATTGTTGTTTTGAATTGTATCTGACTGATAATTAGTGATGCAAAACACTTTTCTTGTGTCTTTTGGCCATTTGCATTTCTTGTTTGAGGAAGATTCCGTTCATCACTCCTCCCCATTTTTTTTTTACTCCTCCCCATTTTTATGGGGTTGTATGCTTTTATTTTCTTGTAAAGTTCTACCAGTTCCTTATATATCTTGAATATTAACCCCCTTTCAGATGAGTTTGGGTAAATAATTTTCCCATTCCGTAGTCTTTCTTTGTATTCTTGCTATAGTTTCCTTTGAGTGCAGAAGCTTCTTAATGTATTTTGTTCCATTTGTTTATATTTGCTTTCACTTGCTTGTCAGTGTAATTTCTTCCTTGAAGATGCCTTTAGTTTCAATGCCATGGAGAGTTCTGCCCAAGTTTTCCTGTAGAAAACATATATTTAGGTCTGCTATTAAGGTCTTTAATCCATTTTGATTTGAGTTTTTGCATGGCATTATGGTAAATCTACGCAATAGATCTATATGTAGTTATTAGTAAAAATGAAGTCATTGAATTTGATGTTGAATAGGTGGACATGGAGAGTATCATACTAGATGAAGTGAGTCAGAGAGAGTGGGACAAGCATAGAATTATTTCACTCATTTGTGGGATATAAAAAAATTCCCCACAACATAGTATGTGAATAATATCCAAAGGCAGTAGAAACTAGGGCCTGGAGAATTGGTCCATGGTAGCAAGCTTGCCACAAACAGCGAGGGGAAGTGCAGTTAGGACTGAGAAGACAACACTATGAAAACGATCACTCTGGTAAAGAACTGAAAGAAGGTAAAGTGATATGCATGTAACAGTGACAATATCGCAAAACACAGTGTCTAAAAGGAAAATATAAGAGACAGAGAGAGATAGGATGCAGGTGTTTGTGGCTAGGAGGGAGGGAAACTGGGGATGTTGGTGGCAGGAAATTTTGACTCTTGAAGGGGTGAGTGTTGAAATATTGTATGACTGAAACTTAATTCATGACAACTTTGTAAAAAAAGTTAGGTTTTCAGAGAGGATATAGCCTATTAGGTCAATGAAACAAAATATAAAGCCTCAAAAAAAAAAGAAAGAAAAAGAATCCCATATTTATCATTGAAACCAGAGGTGAAGTGGTATTTATTGTTCTAGCATCCTGGATATCGAGGATACTTTAAAGTTTAAATTTTATAATCTTTTTATATTCCTGTACAAAATGGCATAGATTCCTGTACGACTTTTTGGCTAACACCAAAATTGAATTATGTTTATTTGATCAGTGAAAACTTATTTTGATGACACTTAAAATGTTCAATGTTCCATGTTTAGATAGAAATACTTGAAAAATTTGTAATATGCTCTTGGGATGATTACTACACACCCCCAAGAAACATGGATTCCAAAATAAGGATACCTCAAATATTAAATAACATCACCTGGGTTATACCTCAATATTAACTAAAGCAATTTTCTTCATTATATTATTTATTCCTAAAAGTTTTAGTGTAAAGGCAACATAATGTTGGTTCAATGTCTTCCTTTCTCATAAAATTATGATATTTTCTATACTTGAATTTTCATTTATTCATGAATTTACTCATTAATTTATTCATGAATTAGCTCATTCAATATTAAGCACACATTTCTGGAGTAGTTATTGTGTACTAGAAAATATGCTATGTGTTAAAAATACAAACATTCATTAGACATAAGGTAGAGGTTGAAATATAATGGACTAAATTCTGTAAAGTGTCAAAAAATGTTTCAGTGAAAAGTTAACTTTTGTTCTAATCTTTCTAGCATAAAAGACAGTGATAGATGCATCTGAGAAAAGGCATTCCAGGAACAAAAAATTGTGAGCATTAACCAAAGACTGTTTGACAAATTGCTAAAGTTGCAAGACAATTTATATGAATGGAAAATATGAAAAATGAATGAAAATAAGTAATATGCACAAACTAAATTATGGGAAATTGTAATGTACCTTACTGTGTCATTTTAAATCATTTATAAGTAATGCCTCATTAAACAAATTATACTAGCAAACTTTCTTTTTTATAACATTCATGTGGTACTTGTAAGCAATGTCTAGCTCTGACAATGAAATATATTTCTGGAAGTTTAGATTATATTTTAATTTATTATTTTTTTGGTTTGTGAGACATACTTAGTGATACTCAAGGCTTATTCTTGGATCTGTGCTCAGGGATCACTCCTAGTGTTGCTTCAGGGACCATATGGAGTGTCAGAGATAAAATTCAGGTTGCTATGAGCAGGACAAGCAATATACCTGCTGTAATGTCTTTCCAATTCTGATAGGTACTATTTTTAAATAGGTGATTCACAAATAGGGATATTAGAATATGACACAGTTGCAAAATAACATTTTATTCCTAATTGATTTTTCTCTTTGATACATAGGGCTCCCACAAGATATTCAAGTGAGAAACAACCAGTATCTTGATTTTCTAATTTTATTACTTAAAATTACAACTTTAGACAAAGGAAGTGGTTGAAATATCAAAATTTATACTTTAAATATGATTGACAGTAGTGTCAAGAATATATTGGCCATGTAAGAAATGAGTCCAAGAACAAGATATATCTACAATAGATCAGGGGGTATGTAACAAAGCTCTCAAGTAAATCTCCTTTATAGGGATTAATAGAGGGAATATTTTCTGACTGTGTTTAAAAGGTAGTCTGTGTAGGGATACTTTTGATTGTCATGTAGATAGGGAGATTATGAAATGACACGCAGATTTTCAGATTTAGTGAGAAAATGGGTACAACATTCATTTAAAAAGAAAGTAAAAATAGATCTGGATAGACCACTTTAATTTGGGATAGCTCCAAATGCTTAGTTTACCATATATAATTTATTGTAAATATCTGGAACACAGGAAAGGAGGACTGAAAATAGAATTTTTCCATGTTTATTTTAGGCCATTGTTTCTTAATCCATTTTAGAAGTATATAAAACCTTATAAATATATGTAAAACCTTGCATACGGATATATCTTTTTGCAGGGCTTGGTAGTCCAAACTTGTGTTCTGAGGTCCAGTGTGCACCTTTAGTGATTCTGAGCTAAACAAGATAGTGAATGAATGCGAGGGCTTGAGAATGTGAATGCTGCTCCTGTCCTGTAGTTTTGGTGATCACTTGGGCAACTCAGCGGTGCTCAGAAGCCAAGATTATCACAGTTAATATGTTCAAGGCCCTCCATAGTTATAGTTGGGGTGGGGGCGCATGTGTTACTGGGGATTGAACCAGAGTTGAGCACATATTAATAATATGCCTTGAACTATACACTCTTACTATTACCATTATAAAGCTGTGACTATGTGGATATGTGTATAGATATCATTTGACTTTTCAAATGTTCTTGAGCCTCCAGACAGATAAACTAATCTAGGTATCATTTGAAAATGAAATTGCTTAAAGACAGTGATTTTGAGCATTGTTCCCATTTGAGTAATCTTTTTTCCAAACATTTTGAGATCACTTGTATATTTCCCAAGAAAATCTTTACTATTTATGATGTTTATAAATGATTAATTTTTAAAGAGCATTCCTTTATATGAAGCTCACCTTAATATGATAGATGTAGAGAGAGTTACACTTGAGATCCCTTCCTTTGTGTCTTAAATGTCAGAGATTTTTATAGATTCTTCAATCATAGCAAGACTCAGAGTTTTAAATTAATAATTACTATAAATTTCAAAGAAGGAATGTGTTGTGGGAAGGCTTACTCATTACTTAAAAGAAATGTCAGCAAAGTTTAGAATAAAATTTCCCCACTTACATCATCCTACAGAAATAATCATTTGAAAGCAATATGCAGACAAGAATGTCTATTTGAGAGCTACTGGATCCAAGTAGGATGTTGAAAAATTCCAATGGAGTCTAAATCCAAGGGCTGTTGTTTTGAAAAGGCAATAATATATGTGCCAATTCAAGGCTTTCTGACTTTGACATATGAATATACAGATTTGCCAACACCAATTGTTGAAGAAATTTTCTTTGATGGACTTCTTATAGAGAGAGAGCTCCTTTTCACAGACTAGTTGCCCATAAATCTGGGACTTCAACTAAGGACTCTCTATACTGTTTCATTGGTTTGTAAGTCTGTCTTTATTCCAATACTACAGTTTTCATTATTATATCTTTTTAGTCACTGTCACTGTATCACTGTCATCCCCTTGTTCATTGAGTTAGTCGAGCGAGTGCCAGTAACTTCTCCATTTGTCCCAGCCCTGAGATTTTAGTAGCCTATCCTTACTCATTTTTCCCAAAGCTTGGAGGCTCTTTTCAGGCTCAGGGGATGAGACCTGTTATTGTTACTGTATTTGGCATATCGAATATGCCATGGGGAGCTTGCCAGGCTCTTCCGTGTAGGCGGGATACTCTCAGAAGCTAGCCGGACTCTCCAAGAGGTATATGTGTGTGTGTGTGTGTGTGTGTGTGTGTGTGTGTATTTCTCTGTATGGTGATTTGTTGCACAGCTGCTCATGCGTGAGGCTCAGCCCAAACGTGTGGAAGCAAAAATTAAATTCTTCAAAATTTGAACCAGTAGTCAATAAGAATTGTGTAGTGGGTGCAGGAGAAAGTCTCTTTTTTCAGACATGTTGAGCTATTGTTCAGCTATGATCATTTCTTTGTTATAATAAAATATGACATTTAGTTTAGAAGTTTATTTTTTAGTTTAGCAGCGTTATTTCATAACTGCATATGTGATTTCTTGTAACCCCTTCACAAGGACGCCTGCCAGTCACGGAGTAAAATAGGAACAATGGCTTAGGGTCCACAAGAGTGACTTGGTTAATGAACAATACTTGATTCCTTTGTGTAATCACTTATTTTCTCTTCTATATCAATGCTTGCTTCACTCTGCTACATAAATTTATTGGTGCCAGGACATGGGCCTGGTGAGTTAAACTAATTTTGTGGATGCTTATGAAAATGACAGGTATGGCAGGATGTCTTTTTCCCTAATCAAAATCCTGTGTTACTGCTAAGAGGCTGCTGCTCTTGCCTAGCAGGACAGCCTGCCAGCTGGTGTGAATACACTTCTGCAAATTTTATTTGATGTCTCCATGTCTCCTTTGATCATGACGCCAAACACTTTGGAGCTCAGGTGGTATTTGATGGTGGACTCCAGCACAATAGGTCCCTGGGACAGCTGCAGAGATTCTTCAAAGGACCACTTTTGCCTTTGCTTTGTTCAAACTTTAGCCCAGTTGCTCTGGCTGTCAACTGAATTGATGCCCCCAAATCTCTTATATTTGGCTATTAGGAGTCCTCTGTTCCTCACCGGGGAGTCACCGACGATCTTTTCTCTGGGCCTGTAAGTCACTGTCCAGGACTGTGTGGAAGGCTGGATGCAGTGCTACTGCCCTGAGCAGGCCCGGACATGTCGAGGTGGACCACAGGAGCCATTTAAAACATCTCAGCACAAGTACATTACTCTCAGGATCAGTGAAATTTTTTGTTCTTAGCTTTTTAGTACAGTTTAAAAATTGGCAAATAATGACTTCAGTCTTCTTTTTCTCCTTAGGAGTGCATTGACTATTTAGAGAGTTTCATGCTTTCATGCACACTTTAGTAGACTTTGTTCCAAGATTTTGAAAAGCACTATTAGAATTTTAATGGCTATTGGGGCTGGAGCAATAGTACAGCGGGTAGGGCATTTGCTTTGCATGTAGCCCACCAGGGTTCGATTCCCAGCATCCCATATGGTCCCCCGAGCACCGCCAAGAGTAATTCCTGAGTGTAAAGCCAGGAGTAAACCCTGTGCATCTCTGGGTGTGATCCCCCACCCAAAATAAATAATTTTAATAGGTATTGCATTCAGTCTGGATAGAACTTTTGGTAGGGTGATCATTTAAACAATACTGTTTCTTTCAATCCATGAACAAGGAATGTTGTTATAATTTTTAGAATCTTCTATTTCACTTATCTGTGATTTATAATTTTCATTACATAATTTTTACCTCCTTTGTTAAGCTAACTCCTAGTTATTTAATGTTTCGTGGGGTTATTTTGAAGTGGGGAGTCTTTTTAAAATATTTTCCTTGTAGTTCAATATCTGTGTGTAAAAATGCCACAAAGTTTGTGTATTAATTTTGCAACCGGTAACCTTACTGAATTGGTCTATTAATTCTAGGAGGGATTTTGCTGGATATATTTGGATTTTCAAAGAAAATTATTGGAATTTGGAATTTTTAAAAATTGCAATCTTACAATAGGGTATAATCAATGTAAAATTGCTCAAGTACTAAAAACATTTCTTAAACTTTTATTTAAACATAAACTCCTATTTCCCTTATATTTTGACATACATGCTTTACTATCACTATCACTATCACTATCACTATAATCCTGTGGATCGTCAATTTGCTCGAACAGGCCCAGTAACGTCTCCATTTGTCCTAGCCCTGAGATTTTATCAGCTTCTCTTTATTTCTCCTTCCTAACAGTGCCGCATTAGAGGCTCTTTCAGGGTCAGGAGAATGAGACCCATCATTGTTACTGTATTTGATATATGAATAAGCCAGGGGGAGCTTGCCAAGCTTTCCCATGTGGACAGAAAGCTCTCAGTAGCTTACCAGGTTCTCCAAGAGAAAGAACTAGGGTATAAGAGGTCATGTGGCCGTAAAGCAGCCTTGTGCTTCTGGGAGCTTGGTTGTATAGTCTTTGGATACTGGCCATTGATGGGATTACACAGCACCGGGGGCAGTTTATGGGTGTGACCACCTAGCTACTGGAAAATGGGAATCTGGGTGGAAGAGGCTCAGTCTCAATCCAAGCAGACTTGGAGATCTCAGCCCCGAGTCCCGCACACCTAGGTTCCTCTGCTGGTTCCTTTATGCGTGAGGCTTGTCCAAGCATGTGGAGAGTGCCCTTGATCATGGCTGTGACTGGGTTCCAGAGGTCTTGAGCTGCTGGGTCTCTGCTCAGGTAGTGAAAAAAGACTCAACACACCCCCTCTGAAGGGCCCCAGTGAAGACAGCCAGGTGTGGGGGCAAAAGACTCTGCCCATGTATGAACTACATAATATTCAATTTTATATAACACTTCCACAAGTTTAATCTTTCATTTACTTTTGTTAAAATAAATAATTTGTTTCTAAGAGTGGTGAACTCTTATTGTAAACTCAATGTGTGATATAAATTCAAATTCAAATTTGTGATATAAATTCAAATCACTCAATTATGACTCCAGAAAGCTGTTATGACTTTTTTTTTGCTTTTTGGGTCACACCCAGCAATGCACAGGGGTTATTCCTGGCTCTGCACTCAGGAATTACCCTTGGCAGTGCTCAGCGGACCATATGGGATGCTGGGATTCGAACCCGGGATGGCCGAGTGCAAGGCAAGCACCCTACCCGCTGTGCTATCGCTCCAGCCCCGTTGTTATGATTCTTGATTAGCTGGTATACTTATTATACCCTAAAAGCATTTTCCTAAAGTTTATGGCTACTAAAACATTATTGCATACCATCAGGAAATCACTGAAAATGAAACACTTTCTTTTAAGTGTATCAACTCATCAAGAGTAGTATTTTGGGGAAGCAGAGATAGTATAGAGGTTAGGAAGCTGCCTGTGTACACAGCCAACTTTACCTCCAAGCTCCATAGAGCCCCACCCCAGATCCAGCTAGGGGTGACCCCTAAGTGCAGAACTATACATAATCCAGGAAGATCAAAACAGAGAACCCTCCCAGAAGAATATTTTTCACATTCTGGTCATTATACCTAACAATGTATCAGGGAATGTCCAGAAAAGATTATGTAAACTAGTACAGTGTATGGAGAACTATCCCACTGCAGTTAGACAAAAATCACATGTGAATTCTGATTGAGAGAAACATATAGAAATGCAAAAACTGATACGATCTCTCAGATATAAGGGGTAATTCTTGAAACATTAAATAAAGTTGCCACTTTCTAGATATTTAGTATGTATTTTATCCCTTAATATTTATTTTGAAAATAGGGCAGAGTTTATATTATTATGACCACTGTAAATATTAGATACAAGTGACAAATCTAAGATCAACGGGATGACAAGTGATACAAGTGATAAATATTAAAGGCCTAAAATACAGAAATATTTGGGTAACGATTTGAGGTCATTTAATTAAGAAGCAAAGTCATAGTTCAAGCCAGAGATTTTTTTCAGTTAAGCCTGTCATTTTTATATCATTAACGCATAGAAGTAAATGCTACTTTATCCATTATCTATCTTTATTTGCTTTTGTATTATATAATTATTGTTATTTACTTAAAACATTTTAATCAAATTGAACCGGAGAAATGTTCGCCAAGTTTGAAGCATACATTCCTGCTAGCACCCATTGTGCTCAATATCTTCACCTTACCAGCAAGACAAGGTCCAGCCCTCCCTTTCAACCTGGTCTCTAGCAGTAGTAGCCAAGAACATATAAGAGGACTGGGTTGTCCTTTCAGAAAATTCCATCAAGAATAAATTCAGATGCACAGTTCTTTGGTTCCCATCAGGATAATGTGGGAAGAAAAGATCCAATTTGGGGCAGATGACATGTAAAAGAAAAAGATAGAAATGAAAGAGGATGAGGGTGAAGTTAGAAGAAAGGCTAGGAGACGGAGGAGAAGAAGCCCAGCAGATTGTCCTGCCCTGACTACCATGTGAAGCACCCCATCTGCCTTTCTCAGTTGATCTTGTTCTTAGGACAACTTGGCATATATCTCTAAAGAAAACCGCAGGATACAGGGTTATGTTACTAAGGGCTAGAGATGCAAGAGACGCCGGGTTTGGTTCTTCAGTATTGTACTGAGTGACCCCACCTGATCCTTCTTTAAAATAAATGAAAACCGGCTGTCAGTCACCTCCATCGCCGCCGTACCTCCTTCCTCCCGTCCAGATAACCAGGACTGCTCTCCTGCACCACCACCACCCCTGCCCACAGAGAAAGAGCCCTCAGGACACCCCCTCTTCCTCCGCCGGCCAGCCAGGCTTTTCAAGCCCCCTACCCCACGTTGCTGCCATCAGTCACCTCCATCCAGTCACCCCCATCGCCGCAGTACCTCCCTCCTCCTGTCCAGGTAACCAAGAATGCTCTCCTGCACCACGCCTCCCCACCTGAGGAGAAAGAGCCCTCAGGATGGTTCCCCTACCAGCCAGCTGAGGCCTTTGAAGCCCACTGCCCCCACGTTGCTGCGGTCAGACACCTCCATCGCTGCAGTACCTCCCTCCTCCCATCCAATGTCAGTGAACACAAGAAGCTACACATAAGCCCTTTTTAAAGAGATCATAGCCTCAAGTTTTCAATAGGGACCCTACATAAGCTAGGAAGAGTGCCTGAGAGTAAGGCCCATGACAACATGAAGAAACAGCGAAAATCCCCACCACCAGGAAATGAAGAAATGATCACAGAAGCCTCAACAGGGACTACCCACAAATACAAACTCCTCTCACATAAATAATTCAGAGAGGAAATTGTGAAGACGGTTGACAAACTCAAAGCAACTATGAAATGAACATCCAATAAATTAAGGGGGTATATGAATGCAGCATTGGAACGGACCACCAAGATAATACAGGAAAAAATGAGAGCAGAAATCTCAAAGCTACGAACAGAAGTCACACAATTAAAGGAATCAGTAAATGAAATAAAAAACTCAGTACGAGCCCTCAACAGTAGAATGGTTACAGCCAAAGACAGAATCAATGAGCTTGAAGATGAGCTGCACAAAGCATGTAGGCAACAACAAAAAATGGCAAATGACCTCAAAATGGCTCTAGGGTGAATCAGAGTCCTATGGATGACCTCAAGAGGAGCAACATAAGAATCATTTGAGTACCAGAAGCACAGGGAACCAATCCTAATGAAAAAAACCACAGTTAAAGACATCATTGTTTTTTTTTTCTTTTTGGGTCACACCCAGCGATGCTCAGGGGTTACTCCTGGCTTTGCACTCAGGAATTACTCCTGGCGGTGCTTGGGGGACCATATGGGATGCCGGGGATCGAACCCAGGTCGGCCACATGCAAGGCGAACGCCCTACCCGCTGTGCTATCGCTCCGGCCCCAAGACATCATTGTTAAGAAATTCCCAGAGCTAGAGAAAGCAGGCATCCAGATCCAAGGAGCCTGAAGGGTGCCATCTAAAAGAGATCCCAATAAAAAATCTCCAAGGTATATCATAGTCAAAATGATGGATGCCGTGGATAGAGACACAATAGAGCAAGCAGCAATATCAAAGAAGGAAATCACATACAATGTTACACCCCTTAGATTTACAGCAGACCTATCAGAGGAAACCCTCTAAGCCTGAAGACAATGGTGGGATACAGTGAAAAAACTCAATGAAATGAACACTTCACCAAGAATACTTTATCCGGCTAAACTCTCACTCAAACTTAAAGGAACCATACACTATTTCACAGATAAAAAACAGCTCAGGAACTTCATAGACTCAAAAACAAACCTAAAAAAAGGACTAAAGGGGCTACTATAAGACAAGGAAAAACCCTACAAGAACAACAAATCCTACAGAATGATGGCATAAAATCTCATGAAAATAATCTCCCTTAATGTCACTGGTATAAATGCACCAATCAAGAGGCATAGAGTAGCAAAATGGATTCAGAAACTAAACCCAACTTTCTGCTGCCTACAAGAAACACAGCTGAACAGTTAGAGCAAACACAGGCTCAAAGTCAAAGGATGGAAAACAATCCTACAAGCAAACAACTCCCTCAAAAAAGCTGGGGTGGCCATACTAGTATCCGAAAACATAGATTTCAGGCGAAAATGGTTAGAAGGGACAGCGAAGGTTATTTTCTATTCATCAAGGGATATATACAACAGGAAGAAATCACACTCTTAAATGTATATGCACCTAATTAGCAATCAGCTAAATACTTAAAACAACTCCTAACAGAATTTAATAGGGACGTCACTAGCACCATGATAGTAGCTGGAGACTTCAACACTGCCTTATCACTCTGGAAATATCAACAAGAACAAAACTCAGCAAGGAATCACTGGCTTTGAAGGAAGAAACAGAGGAGAGAGGGCTAATAGACTTATACAGGGCTTTATACCCCTCCCCCCAAAAAAGAATACACATTCTCCTCCAGTGCACACAAAACATTTTCCAAAATAGACCACGTTCTGGGTCACAAAACATATCTCAATAGAATTTGGAAGATAGAAATTGTATCAACTATCTTTTCAGACCATGATATGCTGAAGATAGAAGTTAATCATGCACAGACTCGGAGAACCAAATCAAACACCTGGAAATTAAACAACTCATTGCTGAACAATGAGTGGGTCATGAAGGAAATCAAGTAAGAAATCAAAAGATATCTCGAAACACATGAGAATGAAGATACAAGCTACCAGAACCTATGGGATGCAGCTAAAGCTGTGTTAAGGGGAAAATTTATAGCCCTGCAAGCATTCCTAAAGAAGGAAGAAAGTGCCTACATAGATAGCTTGACTTCACAGCTCAAGATCTTAGGAAAGGACCAGCAAAAGGAACCCAAACCAGATCGAAGTAAAGAAATAATAAAAATTAGAGATGAAATTAACCACATGGAAACTCAAAAATCAATCTGAAAAATCAATGAAACAAAGAGCTGTTTTTTCGAGAAAATAAATAAGATTGATAAACCACTAGCAAGACACACAAAGAAAGAGAGAGTGAGAGAACACTAATAAACCAAATCAGAAATGAAAAGGGGGACATCACAGTAGAAACCAATGAAATTCAAAACATCATCAGAGACTACTTTGAAAGTCTGTATGCCACGAAACAAGAGAACCTAAAAGAAGTGGATAAATTCCTGGATTTCTACAATCTCCCACGACTGAACCAGAAGACTTGGAATACCTGCACAGATCCATTAATATCAAGGAAATTGAAACTGTAATCAAAAGTCTTCCCAAAAAGCAAAAGCCCAGGCCCAGATGGTTTCACTAACAAATTCTTCCAAACACTTAAAGAGGATCTGTTGCCAGTTCTCCTCAAGATTTTCCAGGAAATTGAAAAAACAGGAACTCTCCCAGTTTCAATGAAGCACATATCTCCCTAATACCAAAAGCAAATAAAGACACTGCTAACAAGGAAAACTACAGGCCAATATCCCTTTTCAACATGGATGTGAAGATCCTCAACTAAATACTTGAGGAAATAGAATGTAGCAAATAGAATCCATCAACTCATCAAAAAGATCATACATCACGACAAAGTTGGATTCATCCCTGGGATGCAAAGATGGTTTAACATTCAGAAATCAATCAACATAATACATCACATCAACAAAAGCAAAAATAATAACTATATGATCATTTTAATAGACGCAGAGAAAGCATTTGACAAGATCCAACATCCATTTATGATGAAAACTCTCACGAAAATGGGTATAGAAGGGACTTTCCTGAAGACAGTCAAAGCCATCTATCACAAACCCGTGGCAAGCATTATACTCAATGGAGAAAAACTAAGGGCCTTTACTCTAAGATCAGGGACAAGACAAGGATGCCCACTCTCACCACTCCTGTTCAACATAGTACTGGAAGTACTTGCCTTGGCAATTGGGCAAGAAAAAAGACATTAAGGGCATCCAGATAGGAAAGGGAGAAATCAAGCTCTCACTATTCGCAAATGACATGATTCTATACCTAGAGAATCCTGAAATCTCTGCTAAGAAACTCCTAGAAACCATAGTCATGTACAGTAAATTTGCAGGCTATAAAATCAATACCCAAAATCCATGGCCTTCCTATACGCAAACAGTGAGACAGAGGAAAGTGAGATTAAACAATGCCATTCACAATTGTGCCCAGAAAAACAAGTACCTCGGAATCAGCCTAACTAAAGAGGTTAAGGAACTCTACAAAGAAAAGTACAAAATGATACTCCACGAAATTAAAGAAGACACGAGGAAATGGAAACATATTCCCTGCTCATGGATAGGAAGACTTAACATTGTCAAAATGGCAGTACTCCCTAAGGCGCTATGCAAATTCAATGCAATCCCTATAAGTATACCCATGAAATTCTTCAAAGAAATGGAGCATACAATCCTGAAACTCATATGGAACTACAAATGCCCACGAATAGGTAAAGCAATTCTTGGGAAAAAGACTATGGGTGGCATCACCCTCCTCAACCTCAAACTCTACTACAAAGTGGTAACAAGTGGTTACAAAGTGGCTATCACGTTTGGTCCTTTCTACTTTCAGCACACATATCCCATTCAGAACTATCCCTACAAACATCATTGACTTAATGACCCCTTTTCTATTCCAGTTACCTTCTCCCCTAGCTCATGAGGCACGTTTCAAACTATGGGACAATATTTCTGGCCCTTGTGTCTCCTGCCCTTTGGTGTCAATCTCATATTATGTCATTATATATTCCACAGATGAGTGCAGTCATTATATATCTGTCCCTCTCTTTCTGACTCATTTCACTTTTCATGATACTCTCCATGATCATACACATATAAGCAAATTTCATGACTTCATCTTTCCTAGCAGCTATGTAGTATTCCATTGTGTAGATGTACCAAAGTTTCATTAACCAGTCCTCTGTTCTCGGGCATTCGGGTTGTTTCAGATTTTGGCAATTGTGAGTAGTGCTGCAATGAATATACAGGTGCAGATGTCATTTCTACTGCGCTTTTTTGCAACTCCAGCATATATTCCCGGAAGTGGTATTGCAGGGTGATATGGAAGCTCAATTTCTAGTTTTTGAAGGAATGTCCGTATTGTTTTCCAAAAATGCGGGACCAGCCGGCATTCCCACCAATGGTGGAAGAGTGTCCTTTCCCCCCATATCTGTGCCAACACTGGTTGCTTTTGTTCTTTTGAATGTGTGCCAGTTTCTGTGGTGTGAGATGATATCTCATTATTGTTTTGATTTGCATCTCCCTGAGGATTAGCGATGTAGAGCATTTTTTCATGTGCCTTTTGACCATTTGTATTTCTTTTTGTATTGTCTTTCTGTTCATTTCTTCTCCTAATTTTTTGATGGGGTTGGAAGATATATTTCTTTTACAGTTCTACTAATGTCTTGTATATCCTGGATATTAACTCCTTACCAGATGGGTATTGGATAAATATTCTTTCCTATTTCATTGGCTTTCTCTGTGTTTTTGTCACTGCTTCGTTTGAGATGCAGAAGCTTCTTAGTTTAATGTAGTCCCATTTGTTTATGTTTGTTTCCACTTGCTTGGTCAGTGGTATTTCATTCTTAAAGATGCTTTTAGTTTCAATGTCATGGAGGGTTCTGACTACATTTTACTCCATGCACTGTATGGATTCAGGTCTGATATCAAGGTCTTTATCTACTTTGATCCATCAGTATCTTCTTAAGTTTGTAACTCAAAGCGATTCCGTTAAAAAAGAAACAAAATTTAAAAAGCATAATTATTAACTTTTTGTGATTAGCATAAAGCTGAGATAATGAGCTCACTTTATGACCCATCTTAATTAAATAAGAATCACGTATAACAAATATTTTTTATTTGTTATTCTCAGAAGAAATATTTGCTACAGATACAGTGGAGCCTTTATTAGATAAAATGATAGGGTTATGTTTTCTGAAGAATAATGCCTAAATGAGGCTATCAAAACCCTTTTCTTAAGATAAGTTTTTAAAAGATTACTGAATATGAGAGTACATATTCCCAGGTAGGTGTCTGTCTGACATAGACCCTAAGAATCTTCATGTTAACTGATTCCTTAAGTGATTATAATGCCAGTAAATCACAAAATACAATTTGAGAAACAATACATAAAGGTCTGAAGGCATAGAAATAAGTAGTTGTTTGACATAAGATGAAGAAATATTTTTCTCATTTATATCCATATTTATCTTTATACTAATACTTTAAAAATATGGAAGTGTTCTTACAAATCACTCACAGTTAATATTCTAGCTAGCTTTTAAAATAAAATATAATTAATACTGATGCTGTTAAATTAATTCCTAAGCTAGTTCTTTAATACAAAAGAACTAAATTTAAAAGCTGTTCTTAATAGAAAAAATAGATTGTGGCAAAACCTAAGTTTAAATTCTCATTATCTTGCATTAAAATGCTAAAAGCAAGATAAATAAAACAAACTTCTGCTCTATTGACACAGGTACCATGTAAATCTGTTTCCAAATTATGCTGTTAAGGTTTTCAGGCAAAAGTCAGACTTAAACAAGGAGACCTTAAATTGTTGCTATTTATTTTGATATATATTGTTTTTAACTAAACAAAACCATGCTCTACACTGTGGAGAGCCACCACGGGACCTTGCTTCATGGACACCTGTTTCTTGTTAATTACACCGTGCTTCGTAGATAACACCTGATAAGGAATCAGGATGTCTTGTCACGCCACGAGCTGTAACTAGTCTATCAGCTGCAGACACTTGGGCGTTAGCAAGCAGCGAGGGGTATATAAGGAGGGAAGCTGCCTAGCTAGGTATGGGGTTCCTCCCCGTTCGTCCCTCGTTCCTCTTCTTTCCCGTTTTGCTTGAGAAGATCTCTGAATAAATCGCTGCCAGAAGAATCTCCGGGTTGCGTGTTTTCTTTACTAAAACGTTGACCATACTAAAGAAGTTATCAAAATATTCAAGAATCAGTTTAGTTTGGCAACACCTGAGAACCTTGGAGGGAAAAGGAATATTTATTGCTATCTATATTGAAACTTAATATTTCTATTATGCAAGACTTGAGTGATGGTACAGCGTATAGGGTGTTTGCCTTACACGCGACAGACCCGGGTTCGATTCCCAACATCTCATATGGTCCCCTGAGCAACACCAGGAGTAACTCCTGAGTGCAAAGTCAGGAGTAACCCCTGTGCATCGCTGGGTATGACCCAAAAAAGGAAAGAAAATTCTATTATGCTTGGAATTTTAAATACATTAAAAATAGCAAGAAATATCCAGCCCCTTTGGAAAACAATATGGACGCGTTTCAAAAAATTAGAAATTGAGCTTCCATTTGATCCAGCAATACCACTTCTGGGAATATATCCTGGAGAAACAAAAAAGTATAGTCGAAATGACATCTGCACTTATATGTTCATTGCGGCACTGTTTACAATACCCAGACTCTGGAAAAAAACCCGAGTGCCCGAGAACAGAGGACTGGTTAAAGAAACTTTGGTACATCTATACAATGGAATACTATGCAGCTGTTAGAAAGGATGAGGTCATGAACTTTGCATATAAGTGGATCAACATGGAAAGTATCATGCTAAGTGAAATGAGCCAGAAAGAGAGGGACAGACATAGAAAGATTGCACTCATCTGTGGAATATAGAACAACAGAGTAGGAGACTAATACACAAGAATAGTAGTATATAATACCAGGAGGTTGGTTTCATAGCTTGGAAGCTGGCCTCACACGCTGGGGGAAAGTCATCCCAGATAGAGAGGGGAACACCAAGTAAAATGTGATTGGAGATTCTGTGCGGGAAGGGAGATGCGTGCTGAAAGTAGACTAGAGACTGAACAGAATGACCACTCAATATCCCTATTTGGAACCACAACACCCAAAAGGAAAGAGAGACATCAAAGTGGCATGCCCCACTACAGTTGTGGGGTGGGGTGGGGGGATGGGACTGTGGGGGTGGGAGGGATATTGGGTTCATTGGTGGTAGAGAATGGACACTGGTGAAGGGATGGGCTCTCAAACATTGTATGAGGGAGTAACAAGAACAAAAATATGTGAATCTGTAACTGTACTCTCACTGTGACTCACTAATTAAAAAATAAATTAAAAAAAAGAAAAACACTGAGAAAAAGAAAAAATAAATTAATTTATCTTCAAAAAGTAAATAAATAAAAGTTGAAAAAAAAAACAAAAAAAGCAAGAAATAAAAGTAGACTTAAATCATAAAATTTTCAGTTTAAGAAATTACCCTTTTTAAAATCTGAGAAATTTCCCTGTTCTATTGTAGTATTAATTTGTACATTTCTTATAAATCCTTAACTTCAGGAATTGTATATACAAGTATATTATATAATTATGTATTATAGTTGTATATTTGCCTAAAGCTTCTTTTTGTGACTAATAACTTGTAATATTTAAGTCCTAACAGAATTTAACAAAATGCACTTTTTTAAATCAATAAAAAACATAGGTAATGCAGACACTACATTGAACTGTCTTTATTTTGAATAATTATTCACTCTAAGAAGATATTCACTGTACTAGCTGGGGCACATACAAAATGAAGTTAGCATTAAGGAAAAAAAACTAGGATCATAAAAAGGAACAAGTATATGTGGCAATAACATTCTATGTGTCATTATTTGCTTGTTAAATAATTTGAAGCATTTTTTTTATTAAAGCACAACAAATTTTCTTTCAAAGAAAAAAATCTAGATAATCGTGGTTTAAGGAAAAGACCTACAGAGCCAACTCAATGTTTTAATTTTTTTTATCTCAAAATATTTCAAAAAGAATAAGGTAAGGACTGGGAACTTCATTGGCAGATTCGAGTGGGGCAGATTGGAAAAGGAATTGACGTGTTTATTGACGTGGTTCTGGACACAGTCCTGTGTTCCCACAGAAATGTTTATTGTGCTCATTATAGAAGCTTTTGTTGATTTTTGAGTGTTCCTATTTCCAGGACCCTGAAAAATGTATAAACATACATTCAATAAGATACATGTAACCTAGGCAACGAAAAAGGTTCCAGTGTGGTCTGGAGTCAGTTAGACAGCAACACTAGTAGGCTTAGGAAATAGAGGAAAATTGCATTCCAAGTGACAAAATAACTATCATCATATATGGACACGGACAGATTTAAATATATTCATTACAAACCTAAAAGAACTTATAAAACAACTTTCACACAAATGAAGATAAACTTTAACAGAACTCTTCAATAGAAGAGTAAAAATGAAGAATGGACAAGAAGTGGCAACAGAATTCAGGACTTGTCTTCCTTTGTAAAACTTGTTATTTTATTTTATTAAAGAACCGTGACTTACAAAGTGATCAATAATTGAACTTTACACATATAATGTTCTAGCACCAATCTCACCACCATTATCAACTTCCTTTCACCAGTGTTCCCAAGAACCCTCCTGAATCCCACCCCACAACCTGGCACCACCTTTTGCTTTTTAGATCAGCCTCACCTGATATTTAATTATGCATTTCGCTAAATATCTATTAGCAAACTTACTTGAACATATGCTTTTTACATTTTGTTTCCAAGTTAAGGTTATCCCTCGCAATCCTTAAAATATATATCTATGGCTTTTTTGGCTGTGGAGAAGTTCATGTTCTTAAACAAACATAGGACTACACATAGTTAAAAAGGAAGGCACCTACCCACTACACCCTACATTCTCTAAAAGGGCTGCGTTTAGCAGATTCTTTAATCTCTAAGACTTAAGGATTTTTTTTCTGTAAAGTTCTGCCAGTGCCTTATCAATATTGTCAGATGGTTGTTGAGTAAAATTTTCCCATTATTTGTATTCTAACCATTGTTTACATTGAAGTTCAGGGGCTTCTTAGTTTTATTTTGTTCCATTTGTTTTTCTCCTTCCACTTGCTGGGTCAGTGGTGTTTCATACTTGAAGATGCCTTTTGCTTCAATGCCAAGGAGAGTTCTCCTTACAATTTCCTCTATGTACCTTATAGACTCAGGCCTGATACCCAATTTAATTTTATTCTTATGCATAACATTGGAAAGAGGTCTGAGTTTATTCCTCTACATGTAGCTGACCGGTTTTCCCAATACCACTTATTGGAAAGACTTTACTTGCCCCAAATCTTATTTTTTGCACCTTTATCAAATATTAACTGATCAAATATTAACCTGAGCATCTGTATCAGGATATTCAAGTCTATTCCATTGATATGAACATCTATCTTTATTCCAATATCATGATGTTTTAATCACTACCACTTTGTAGTACTGTTTGAAATTGGGGAAGGTTATATCTTCCATTTTCTTTTTCTCAGGTACTGTTTTAGCTGTTTGGTGATGGGGGGTAGTGTTCCATAAAAATTTCAGCAATATTTTGTCTATTTCATTAAGTGATATAATGTGTTTTCCTTTTAAAGACTTCATTGAATCTGTATAATGATTTGGGGAGTATTGCCAAATGGATGATATTAATCCTCCCAATCCATGAACAGGGATGTATTTCCATTTCCTCATGCGCTCTTTCAATTCTTGAAGTAGTGTTTTAATTGTCTTTATGTAGGTCTTTTACCTCTTCAGTTTAGCTGATTCTGAGTTACATGATTTTTTGAGGCACGATTTTAAATGGAATTGTTTTTTAGTACCTCTATCTTCTGTTTAATTATTTGTCTATAGTAAAGGATTTTTGCATATTAATTTTGTACTCTGCCACTTTACTATACAAATCTGTTGTTTCTAGGAGCTTTTTGGTAGAGTCTTAAAATTTTTTCTAAAGATAATATCATGTAATCTTCAAATAGGGAGAATTTGACTTCTTTTTCTATCTCGGTGCCCTTGATATGTTTTACTTGCCTAATTACTATGACAATCCTTCTATATTCAGTAGAAGTAGTGAGAGTGGAAATACTTATCTTGTGCTTGATATTAGAGAGACGACATTTAGTTTTTTCCCCAAAGTGTAATATTTGCTGTGGGTTTATGGTAAATATAGCTTTGACTATATTGAAAAATGTTCCTTCAATTCTGGTTTTATTGAGAGTTTTTATCATGAATGGGAATTTATCTTGTCAAATGCTGTCTCCGTGTCTATTGATATGATCACATGTTTTTTTTTAACTTTTTGATATTGTGTATTATCGCTCCCGTCCTGGAGTGATAGCATAGCGGGTAGGGTGTTTGCCTTGCACGAAGCCAACCTGGGTTCAATTCCTCCGTCTCGATCGAAGAGCCCGGCAAGCTACCAAGAGTATCCTGCCCACATGGCAGAGCCTGGAAAGCTACCCATAGAGTATTTGATATGTCAAAAACAGTAACAAAAACTCTCACAATGGAGATGTTACTGGTGCCTGCTTGAGCAAATCAATGAGCAACAGGACAACAGTGCTACAGTGCTATTGTGTATTATGTTGATTTAGTTGAATAAGTAAATCTTGTATTCATCCCAGGAATGATTAATACTTAATCATAGTGTATGAACTTTTTGATTGCTTGTTTGATTCTTTTTACTAGCGTTTTGTTGAGGATCTTAGTATCTGTGTTGATCAAGGATATTAGCCTGTATTTCTCTTTATTTGTATGTCTCAGAGTGATGTTTCCTTCATAGAAACTGTCTGGGAATGTTTTTATTCAATATTCTGGAAGATCTTGAAAAAGATTGGAAGTAGGTCTTGTTTAAAGGTTTGAGAGAATTCACTAGTGAATCTATCTGGGCCCGGGGATTTATTTTTGAAAGGGCTTTTGATTACCATTTAATTTCCTAGATAATGATAGGTTTTTTTAGGTATTCCATGTCATTTCTGCTTATCCTTGAAAATTGATAGGAGTCCAGAAATTTGTTCACTTCTTCTAGGATCTCTTGTTCATTGGCATAAATATTCTCAACATAATCTCTGATAATCCTTTGCATTTCTGTGGTGTCTGTTGTGATGTACTCTCTCATTTTTTATTTCGTTTATTAGAATTCTATCTCTCTTTTTGTGAATCTTGCTAGCGGTTTATTGCTATTGTTTATTTTTTCAAAGAACCAGCTCATGGTTTTATGGATCTAGTGGATTGTTTTCTGGTATTCCATCTCATTAATTTTGCTCTAAATTTTATTATTTCCTTCCTCTTGCCTGTGTTTGGCTTCCTTTGTTGGTCTTTTTCCAGTTTCTTAAGTTGTCCAGTCAAGTTGTTTATGTGGCCCTTCCTTCCTAATAAATTCTTGCATAGCAATAAATTTTCTGCTTAACACCACTTTCTTCCTTCCTGATAAATCCTTTTTATAGAAATAAACTTTCTCCTTAACACCACTTTTCTGTATTCCACAATTTCCAGGAGCTAGTATCTTCATTCTCTTTTGTTTCCATAAATCTTCTATCTTCCTCTTTTACCAAGTCTCTGACCCACGGGATGTTGAGTAGCAAGCTGTTTAATTTCCAGGTTTTTAAGTTATTTCTCCATTTTTGTTTGTGATTCACCCATATTTATAGTGCATCATAATCTGAGAATATATTTGATATGATTTCTATGCTCTTCATTTTATGGAGGTATGTTTTGTGTCCCATCATGTGGTCTATCTTGGAGAATGTCCCATGTGCACTAGAGAAGAATGTGTATCCGGATATTTAAGAATATGTATATATAAATTATATGATAATACTCTCTTACAGTTGCTCTCTCAAATAAAGTATATTCCTGCTGAATTTCAATCTAGTTGATCTATCAAGAGGTGACAGTGCCGTTGAAGTCTTCAACTACTATTGCTTTGCTATCTTCAAGTCAAGTAGCCATTGTTTTAAGAATTTTGTTGATCTCTCCTTTGGTGTCTATACATTCAGAAGTGTGAGTTCTCCTGATATACATATCCCTTCATCATTAAGAAATGACCTCCAATCTCTCTTATAACCTTTTTCTGCATAGACACAGAAGTCTATGCTGTCTGTTTGTTATATTGTCTGCCTAGAGTTTCTTGCTGGCAACAGAATGTTTGGTTCAATTTTCTAATCCAACTTGCCACACAGTATCTATTAATTGGTGAATTTATCTCATTGACACCAAGATTATTGTTATGTGTTTTTGTCAATTTTCTGCAGCAGTTTGGTATGCTTGTGAGGCTTTTCTAATCTTAAAATAGCCATTTATTTCTTCCTGTATCAATGGTTTTTCCTACATAGATTCTTAATTGTTGTTTACCTGTGTAGTTGTGTATTGCACCTTCATATCTGAATGGATGTCTGCCAGGATAGCATATTTTTGGTGAGGCGTTCATTTCACTGACTTTTATTTACTATATCACACCACTGTTTTAGGCCCAAAGGGTTTTATTTGATGTCTGCTGTAATTTTTTTTTTTTTGCTTTTTGGGTCACACCCGGCGATGCACAGGGGTTACTCCTGGCTTTATACTCAGGAATCACCCTTGACGGTGCTCAGGAGACCATATGGGATGCTGGGAATTGAACCCGGGTCGGCCGCGTGCAAGGCAAACGCCCTACCCGCTGTGCTATCACTCCAGCCCCTCTGCTGTAAATTTTAAAGTTGTTTCTTTATATGTAATTTCCTTCTTTGATCTTTCTGCTTCTGGTTTTCTGATCTTTATTTATGGTCTTTGTCATTCTAATTAAGACATGTCTTGGAATATATTTTGGGGGGAGACATATTTTAGCTGATACCCTTCAGGCCTCCTGGATCTGAGTGCATGCACTCCAGCTCTGGAAACTTCTCATAAATGATGGCCTTGACTGTTGCTTCTTCATTAGGGTTTTCTTACTGCCTTCTGGGGCATTAATGTTTTTTTTCTATTGTTCCTCTTGAACTTATCCTAAATTTCTATTGTCATTTGTTGGCTTATTTTTAGACTCTTCCATCTTCTGTCATTTTCTGGAGATTTTCTGCATCTCATCTTGGTGCTCTCTGATTCCGTCCTCTGCTGCTGAGGACTTCTAGTGAGTTTTCCATTTTACCTACCAGGTTTTTCAGATCTGACATTTCTGTTTGTGTTTCTCTTTGTGTTTCTTCTCATTTCTGCCCTCATATCCTCTTGTGTTTCATTGGGGTTATGTTCCATTGTTCTTTGAACTGCTTATAAATCTTCAACAATTCCATTCTACATTTCTTATTGGAGAGGTTATGTAGCTCATTATTACTGGTTGAGTTATCCGGGCTAGCATGTTCATTCACCAAGCCTGGTGGATATCTGTGTTGCTTTATCATTGTGAACTTTGCAGTTTGGAGTTGTTTCTTGTATGTCATTTTGTGGTTAGGTACCTACAGTTAGAATGTCTTTGTGCATTTACAGTGACATATGAAGAGGAAGAAATGAGCAGTGATCCTACTTAGCTCCACGGCAGTGCTTTTTGCTGGCAGGATATAGCCTTGACCTGGTGGGTAAAATGGTGCGAACCTGAGTAAAATCCACACCCCCGATGCCTGGCCTTCCTTTTCAAGTAAGCGGACCATGGTTCCCCCTACATGTTCTTAGCTCTCTTTACTCTTACAAATTTTACATTGTCAGGAAGATTTCATATAAATATTAAAATTTATTACCATAGATGTACAGTATTAACGTTCTAAGTTTTTATACCTTTAAAAACTATAGTTTAAAAATAAATCACTTTTGAGTCGGGCCCGTGCTCGGCTCCGGCCGGCCGGGTTTTCGGCCCGGGCGCCCATGCTCCTGCAGAGCCGGTGGATGTGGAACAAGCGGGAACCAGAGACAGCTTTAGGAATTGGTTTCTGGCAGAATTTTCCCAGGACTTTATACAGAAATCAAAACCGCGCGGACGCTGCCGCGTCCGCGCGACTTAACATTTATAATTGTCATCAATGTGAAAGGGTTCCATTTGAACAGGTCAGACTTGGGGGGGAAACTCCAAATAATAACAGTCAGTTTTTGTTGAAATATTGAAGGTTCTTAATGTAACAGCCACCTCTGGACTATGAGCTAAGCAAAAGCCCCACGCTGGCCAACGTGGCGTGGAGTACACCATACTATGAGGCGCAGGAAGGGGGATGAGGGGGAAAAATTAAAAAAAAAAAATGGAAAAGGAAAAAGAGAAAAAAAAAGAGAGAGAGAGAGTTATGTCAACTATAGTGAGTTTTCTGTTGAATTATGGAATGTAATCAAGGTAAAGAAAAAATGAAGTGAAATTCATTAGTTATACAGTAGGGGATAGGGGGTAGGGGCGGGGGGTAAACTGGGGTTTCTGGTGGTGGAATTTGGGCACTGGTGAAGGGATGGGTGTTTGAATATTGTATAACTGACATATAAACCTGAGAACTTTGTAACTTTCCACATGGTGATTTAATAAAAATTTAAAAAATAAATAAATAAATAAATCACTTTTTTACTTTATCAATCTAACACTAATTTACTATTTGTGGAATTCCTGGAGTTTAGCTCTATTTATATATGTTTATATATGACCCCACATCCAGAATTTAAAAAAGAGAGCGATCCCAGGTATGAGATAAAAATAAACAAGGAAAGCGAATACCAGATGGTCAAGTCATCAGGACTAAAGATTTAGCCTATAGAACTGTGATTACTTAGGGGTGGCTATGGGATGAGTATTTGGGACACTGCTGAAGGCCATGGCCTTCCTGGTGCTGGGTGTGGTGCTGGAATAAGGTTTCCATAGAAACCATGAGTAAAATAATGGCAAACCTAGTACCTAAATTTAAAAAAGAAACATAATTTTTTAAAAAGCCATCCCAACTCATATATAGCATATAACTTATACTTTACATGCATAAGACCAAATTTTGATTGTAGCTTCCTTGAATACCACCGACTATAATGCTGGAGACCCCAAGGACTTACATGTTTGAAGCTGGTGGCCTACTAGCACTGCCAAAGTTCCTAGCACCATAAGGCCTAAATATTATCATATCTATATTCAGACCCTAGCATTGAACTCTTAGGCCTGGTTTATAGAGTTTAACTGGGAATTGCCCTGGTTTCGTGAATATTGTTTAGGAGTGATCCCCACCAGACTTAATTTTTAAGAATTTTTAAACACAGACAGTAAAAGAAACTTAACAGGATCAAATTCTCCTTCCTTTCTAATTCTTCTTTTGATACATACTTTAACTTTCTATAATGACCAATGTACTTTTACTGTTTTTTAAATTACATGCTTTCTTATCAAGCAACTAAAATAAGAATAAAGTTTTACAATTAACATCACATTAATTATTTTAAGCTCTCCATTGCAATGTTTATATTAAAATTTATATAAAATATTATATTTCTTGAAATAGCTTCAAGTTTAAACATTCTCAGCTAGGTATATTCTTCACTTTCAATTATGCCTTCTCCTCTGACATGTAAAAAAGATTCTTCCCAGATATTACCCGAAACTGTTTAGTTTACTCCTTTAATAACAAAAATTCCATATGCATACTGATTTTCATTAATTATCTATATTTGTATTTTAGCCTCCATCCCTGTCAAAAAGCCCGGCAAGCTACAAAAAGTACCCGGCCCGCATGGCAGAGCCTAGTGAGCTACCCGTGGCGTATTCGATATGCCAAAAACAGTAACAACAATGGGCCTCATTATCCTGATACCAAAAGAGCCCCCAATTCGGCAGCATTAAAAAAAGAAGTGCAAGAAGAAGCTGATAAAATCTCAAGGATGAACTAGACTGCCAAAACAAAGAAGGACTAAAATGACTGTCTGTATTTTCAATGCATTTATGCTGAAATCGGAAGTATCCATCGAGGACCTGATGGTGCAAGTGCAGAAGATCAAGTAGGACATTATTGGTCTGACCAAGATTAGAAGGCATCGATCACATCATGCCATTTTCAAAATTTGAGAACTGTTCCTTGGAACATGCGACAATAATGGCGTCAGTTGTGTTGGTGTCCTTGTCAACACAAACTAGGCCACGAACATTGATTCATTCGAATGTATAACAACCAGAATTGGATGATTACGCTTGAATAGATGTGCCTCACTGCCAGGCAGTTTCTCTCTTTGTCGTCTATGTACAACAACCAACTACGATGAAGAAGAAATTGAGAAGTTATACATGGAGCTGAAGAAGTTCTACAAAGAAGAGTGCACTTTCAACAAGATCATTGTCGGTGATTTAAATTCCAAGATAGGACCGAGAAGGTCACCCAAAGAACTCCACATTGGGATCCATGGCCTAGAATGGAATAAACAGGGTGAGAGATTGTCTGAATTCATCATGTCAACCAAGGCCATCGATGGTAACTCACAGTTCCTTCCAGAATGCTGAATCTAAATGGACATAGGAATCTCCCGGTGGACAGTTCCACAACAAAATTGACCACATCATATCCAATCAAAAACTTTGCCTGACGGATGTTGCTATTGTCCCAAAATTCCAAATGGGATATGACCACTGTCTTCTTCATAAAAAATTCTACATCACGGAGCGGTGGTAAAGGTCTGCAAAGTTTAACTTTAAGAAGAGAACGCCCAGAATGACCACCAACTGGGAGCTCCTTGACACTATTGCGGCAATGTGGGAAGATGCCCTCATTGTCAACATCAATGAGGAATATGATCGACTGCTTCAGCACCTACATGATTGCGTGAGGAATGCCGAGAGTGGGAAAGCCACAAAGAGATGCCTGTCTTTTGAAACTCTCGAGCTCATTAGCCAATGTGCTTTGGCACAAGCCTCAGGCAATCACAAGCTAACTTCCGAACTCACAATGCTGTGCAGAGAAGCTATAAAGGAAGACCTCAAAAAGAGAATCGCATCACTGTTGGCCAATGTGGCAGAAGCTGGGAAAAGTATTCGCAATGCCTGCCTGTCCTTCGCCAACTACATGACCAAGATAACTGCCGTGCAATGTCCCGATGGATCTATCACATCTTGCAGAAGGGCAATGGAGAGGATTATTCACGACTTCTACTCACATCTCTCCGACAGCCACATGCACCTGCCCACATACCAAATTCTGCAGGATGGTTATGTCATTCCCAACATCCTACCTTCTGAAATCTGACATGCCATTTTGTTGGTAAAGACTCATACAGCACCCGGTCCGAACACCTGAAGAATACGTTGCCTGTACTCATCAATACACAGGCTCTGCTCTTCACATGCTTCCTGTCCATATGCAAGGTTCTGTCCCAGTAGAAAACCAGCAGGACTGTTCTTTTGCACTAGAAGGGAGACAACCATGACATTGGCAACTATCACCCAATCTGCCTATTGTCCGTCGTCTACAGGTTGTTTATTCAAGTCATCCTGAATAGAATAGGCAGAACACTAGACAAAGGACAACCATGCGAGCAAGCCGGGTTCGAAAAGAATTCAGCATGATCAACCATATCTGCAGTGACCAAACTCATTGAAGTTTTTCGAGAGTTTAAGATGCTTCTCTGTCTAACGTTTATCAATTTAAAGAAGGCTGCCAATTCTGTTGAGACTGAAGCGGTCATTGAAGCCCTAGCCAAACAGGGCATTCAAACTCAGTAATCAAGATCCTCTGTGAACTGTATTACGGATTCACCATCAGGATCTCACCATTCTACAAGGAAGTGATCATTGACCTAAAGAGGGGGGTTAGGCAGGGTGATAATATTTCACTGAAACTCTTCAGTGCCACCCTTGAGAACAGCATAAGACACCTGGAATGGGAAGGAATGGGAGTGAAGATAGATAGTAGGTAACTACACCACCTCCGCTTCGCTGATGACATTGTTCTAATAACACCAAACATTAGCCAAGCGGCACAAATGCTGGCCGACTTTGACCGCGAGTGTGGAAAGGTCGGACAGCAGCTGAATCTCACCAAGACAATGTTCATGAAAAAGCAACTAGTCCCTGACATTCCATTTACTCTCAATGGAACAAACATCTCTGAATGCAGCAGCTATGTGTCCCTGGGTCGAGAACGGAACATGAGGGATTACTTGGCACCAGAACTGCGCGTGAGGAAGAGAGCACTGTGGAACATCTTCAAGAGCATCGAAGAAGTGGTTAAGAGGATGAAGAACATTTGGCTCTGGGCAGATCTTTCCAGTTCCATCATTCTTCCTGCATTAATGTAAGCCTCAGAGAACTGGGCCCTACAAAAACAGGATGAGAATGGAATTCGAGTACCTCAAAGTGGAATCGAAAGAGCTATGCTTTGAGTATCACATTTCACTCAAGTGAGAGAAGGAATCTGGAGTTCCAACCTCCATTGAAGATCAAGAATCAGGGATGCTCTCTTGTTTACCAAGGCATCGAAAATCAGATGGGTGGGACACATATTGCAGTTTTGATACGACCGCTGACTGAATTCCATGAGTCGTCAAAAGACCGCGTGGCCGCCCACCTATGAGATGGACAGACTTCTTCATCAAAACCCTGAATGAATGGTGTGAGGCTCTTCCTGTTCCTGGAGTCAGCGGATTATATTGGGCTACACTAGCACGTGACAGGTGATAATGGAGACATCACTGTTGGTCACTGGAGCAAATCGAAGATCAACAGGATGACAAGTGATACAAGTGATTTGCATTGTAATTTATTTGCTTCTTTTATTTTTAAAGAAATTAATTGAGTGACCATGAGATAACAAAATTATAATGTTGTTCATGATTGAGTTTCAGACATACAATATTCCAAACCCAAACATATCCTTTCACTAATATGTTTCCCACCACCAATGTCCCCAGTTTTCCTCCCATCCTCCCCTACTCTCGAAGCTCATGAACAATTTTATCTCTCTCCTTTACTCTCTTATTTTCCTTTTTTTTTCATTTTAGGCACTGTGGTTTGCAATACTGCTATTGAAATAGTGAAATGCATATCACTTTGCCTCCTTTCAGCACTTAGTTCTCCACAGTGATAATTTCAAATTATGACTGGTACAGTGGTCCATTCTCTGCCCATACTGCACTTTCCCTCCCACTTTGTGGCAAGCTTCCTATCATGGGCCATGATGCTGGCTCTTCAACCTACTGTCTTCAGGTATTATTCTCATCCCAAGTTTTTATATCCCACAAATGAGTGCAATCATTCTCTGTTATTCTCTCTGTGATTTAGTTCACTCAGCATAATGCTCTCTATGTCCATTCATGTATAAGCGAATTTCATGACTTAATTTTTCCTAACAGCTGCATAGTGTTCCATGTGTAGATGTACCATGGTTTCTTTATCCATTAATCTGTTTTCAGGCACTTGAGTTGTTCCCAGATTTTGTATACTATGAACAGTGTTGCAATTAACATAGAAGTGCATATTTTTTTCTGCTGTATGTTTGGGGCCACTAAATTATATTCCAAGAAGCAATATTGCTGGATCTTGTTGAAGTTCAATTTCTAGTTTGTTTTCCAGAAAGTCTGACAGCACTGTTTCTTTCTTTTTGATATATGGCAATCTCTGTGACGTGAGATAATATCTCATTGCATTTTTATGCATCTGTTTCTTCCCTTTTGTATGTTTCAAAATGTTTGTTTAACATCTTACATCTATTGTAGACCATTAGAGAATGAGTTAAATGTTATTTTAACCACTATAATTTGTTAGCTACTTCTTTTTTTCAAAGTACTAATATAGGACAATAAAAGAAAAAAGTCAAACGTTTGTATTTTTTGGTTGGTTATTGGTACTAGATATTGGATATTGGTATGGCAGAGTCTTCTGCCCCCACACCTGGCACTCTTCACCAGGGCCACTCTGATGGGGAGCGTGTTGAGTTTCCCTCCCCGCCCAGAGCAGGGCCCCGACAGCCAAAGACCTCCGGAACCCAGCCACAGCCATGCTCAAGGCCACAATACACACACTTGGACGAGCCTCATGCATGAAGGAACCAGCAGAGGAACCCAGGTGTGTGGGACCCAGGGCTGAGATCTCCAAGCCTGCTTGGATCAGGACTGGGCCTCCTCCACCTAGATCCCCCTTTTTCCAGTAGTCAGGCAATCACACCCACAAACTGCCTCCAGCACTGTGTAATCCCGTCAATGGCCAAGATCTGGAGACTATAAAACAAAGCTCCAGGAAGAAAGCGGCCACATTTTCGGCCGAGTGACCTCTTTTTGTCTAGTTCTCCCTGTTAGAGACCAGGCAAGCTACCAAGTGTATCCTGCCTGCACGGCAGAGCCTTGCACGCTCCCCATGGTGTATTTGATATGCCCAAACAGTAACAGTGCTGGATCTCATTCCCCTGACCCCGAAAGAGTCTCCAATGTGGCACTGTTGGGAAGGATCAGTAAAGAGAGGTTGCTAAAATCTCAGGGCTAAGAGAAATGTAGATGTTACTGGCGCCCACTGGAATAAATCAATGAACAACTGGGTGACAGTGATACAGTGATACAGTGATTGGTCCTGCTACTATTTCTGCAATACACAAAGGCGGTCATTGACTTATAGATGTTTTGGTGGTGGGTATTTTTCCTGGCTAGTTCTCACCATACGATTTTAACTGTACCTTTATTCTTGATCCACAGAGTGGTTCTCTCTTTTATCTTTTTACTCTCCCTATAGATTTCCTTAGTTCATTATTAGGTGCTAGTTTCATGGTGAGGACCGCAAGGAAAAAGGTGTGATTTTTCCTGATGTAGCTTCATTTTAATACAGATATATTGCTCTTCAACATCAATCTTGGGAATTTCTCAGAATCTGTTCTTCTAATTTACATGGTAGGAAGCTAATCTCCACATTTTATTTTAAATAGGAGAAGTCCCCTGTCCCTTAACCAGTCTTAGGTGACATTAAGTGACACTGATGAAGGATCCTGAACCCAAGATATTTTTATGCTCTAGTACCAAGTTTCTTAAACTGTGGGCTCTATTTTAGATCATATAATTGAGTGTGACAAAATTGTAAACAAATCTTTAAAAGTTGTTTGAAATTAACTTTAATATTTATTATAAGTGTATGTTTGATTTGTATATCTATCTTATCAACCTGTATACCCAGGGTTGTGTAAATATTTTTGTGGCTAATATGGGTTGAGAGTGGAAAAATCTTAAGAAGGTATGCTCTCAGAAACCAATTTTAGTTCTTTTCTACTCTCCATACAATACAGTTTACCTGTCCCTGCTTTTTGTAGTATCTCAAAGTTCTGAAATTTAAAAGGTTTTGGAATTATTAAATGAAAATTGCAGCATAAATGCATTTCAAAATTGTCTCTTCAGTAAACTAAAAGTGAGAAAAGCAATGTATTATTAATTTTGGAAATAAGTCAAAGTCTTGCATTAATCTGTGGAGTGCTTTTTTAAGATAGATTAATTTAAGAGGAATAAGCCAGGCAATAAATATATTTTAAAATGAATTGAGTGCATAGAATATTCATTGCCATGCACAGTTTTTAAGCTCTAAAAATGAAAAGGTTTACACTATGCTATTTAGTTCCCAACAAGTACATTATATAAGCAATTATTTTTAGATTATAATACAGCCAAGGAAAGAAAGATAATTGGTGTCTATATGTTCCACTAATGTTACATGATACAGGTCAAGTATCATGACTATCTCTCCATTTTAAGCTGAATATTCAAGTCGATTAGAAAAGTATGCATTTTATAATACTGAATTATTAAAATATTTTCAAAAATTAATTTTGGCTCAAGCCGAGAAGTGCTCAGTGATCTATGCTCAGGGATCTGAATTCAGAGATCACTCCAGGAAGGTCTCACGGGTCTATCTGGAATGCCAAGGGTAGAACTCAGGATGATTGTGAAAGTAAAGGCCTTCTCTATTAGCTGTACTATCTCTGCAGCCCACATATTAAATTCTTAATTATCTTCACTTGTATCTCTTGTCATCAATTAATATTAGATTTGCTAGAGTGGGAGCTAGTAACATCTCCATTCATTCCTGTCGTGTGCCAGTGTAGCCCAATGGTATTTGCTCGTTCCAGGAACACGAAGAGCCTCAAGCCATTAGTTCAGGGTTTTGATGAAGATATCTGACCATCTTGTAGGTGGGCAGCCACGCGGTCTTTTGAAGTCTCGTGGAATCCAGTCGGTAACAGCTCTAGTCCAGCAGTCATATCAAAACCGCAATATGTGTCCCCCCATCTGATTTTCGACACCTTGGTAAAAGAGACAGCGTCCCTGATTCTTGATCGTAGAAAGAGGTTGGAATTCTGGATTCTTTCTCTCACTTGAGTTAAACGTGACACTCCAAGTACAGCTCTTTTGATTCTTCTTTGGGATAACCGAATAGCATTCTCATCTTGTTTGCTCAGGGCCCAGGTCTTTGAGGTATATGTTTGTGCAGGAAGAACAGTGGAGTCGAAAACATGTGCCTGGAGCCAGAGTTTTTTTGTCCTCTTAACCACTTCTTCAAAACTCTTGAAGGGGATACATGGTACTCTCTTCCTTCTGTGCATTTCTGGCTCCAAGTCATTCATCATGTTGAGTTCTCGACCCAGGTACACAGCTGGTGCATTCAGAGATGTTCATTCTGATGAGAGCAAATGGAACGTCAGGGACCAGTTTGTTTTTTAGGAACTTTTTTTGGTGAGATTCATCTATAGTCCAACCTTTCCACACTCATGGTCGAAGTAGGCCAGCATTTGTGACGCTTGGTTAATGCTTGGTGTTATGAGAACAATGTCATCAGCGAAGTGGAGGTGGTGTAGTTGCCGACCATCTATCTTCACTCCCATTTCTTTCCATTTCAGTTCTCTCATGACATTCTCGAGGATGGCACTGAAGAGTTTCAGTGAAATATTATCACCCTGCCTAACCTCTCTCTTTACATTGATGATCACTTCCTTGTAGAATGGTGAGATCCTGATGGTGAATCCATAATACAGCTTGCAGAGGATCTTGATGTACTGAGTTTTAATGCCCTGTTTGGCTAGGGCTTCAGTGACCACTTCAGTCTCAACAGAATTGGTGGCCTTCTTTAAATCAATGAATGTTAGACAGAACAGCATCTTAAACTCTTGCGAAACTTCAATGAATTTGGTCACTTTGTGGAAATTGTTGATGATGCTTAATCCTTTTCTGTACCCAGCTTGCTCTCATCGTTGTCCTTCATCTAGTGTTTTGCCTATTCTATTCAGGATGCCTTGAGTGAACAACCTGTAGACGACGGACAATAGGCAGATTGGGTAATAGTTGCTGATCTCGTGGATGTCTCCCTTGTACAACAGAATGGTTCTGCTGTTTTTCCATTGGGATGTAACCTTGCATATGAACAGGTAGCATGTGAAGAGCCAAGCCAGTGTATTGATGAGTACTGGCTACATATTCTTCAGGTGTTCGGGTCTGACCTTTTCTGGACCGGGTGCTATACACATCTTTACTGACAAAATGACATGTCAAATTTCAGAATGGAGGACTCTGGGAACTACGGAGATGGTGGTATGGTCCCATTTGGAAATTTGGAATTCTATATCCATCCTGTGCAATTCTGTATATGGATAGTTGCACGTGGCTGTCAAAGAGATCTGAGTAGAACTTGTGAATAATCCTCTCCATTGCCCTTCTGGAAGATGTGATAGATCCATCAGATCAACAGAGGGCAGTCATTTTTGTCTTATAGTTGGCGATGGTCAGGCGGGCATTGCAAATACTTTTCCTGACTTCTGCTGCATCGGCAAATACTGCTGCTCTTCTCTCTTTGAGGTCTTCCTTTATCGATTCTCTGCACAGCTTTGCGAGTTCAGAAGTTAGCTTGTGATTGCCTGAGGCTTGTGCCAAACCATGTTGGTGAATAAGCTCGAGAGTTTCCGAAGACAGGCATCTGTTTGTGGCTTTCCTACTCTCGGCATTCCTCGTGCAGTCATGGAGGTGCTGAACCAGTCGATCATATTTCTTGTCCATGTTGTCAATGATGGCATCTTCCCCCATTGCTCCCAGTTGGTGGTCATTCTGGGCGTTCTCTTCTTAAACTTAAACTTTGCAGACCTTTCTCCCAAATCTGTGAAGTAGAATTTTGCAGGAAGGGACAATGGTATGATCCCATTTGGAATTTTGGGACAACAGAGACATCGGTCAGGCAAAACCTTCGATTGAATATGATGTGGTCAATTTCATTGTGGAACTGTCCACTAGGAGACTCCCATGTCCAACGTTTAGATTTGGCTTGTGGAACTGTGAGTTACCATGCATGATCTTGTTTGACATGATGAATTAAGATAGCCTCTCACCCTGTTCATTCCATTTTATACCATGGGTCCCTATGTGGCGTTCTTTGGGCAACTTTCTCTTAATTATCTTAGTTCTCCATATAGTTTGTTTTTTGGCACACCCAGCAGGGCTTACGGATCATACTTTGTGGTCTTGGGAGATTATATGGGATGCCAGGGATCAAAACAGGGTCGGCCACTTGCAAGACAAGCACTCTACCCACTGTACTTTATCACTTAGGTCACCTCTATACATAATATGTGAAGGAAAAGGACTTTGTTTAAAAGAAGCATAGATTCTTTAACCAGTCATCTGTGTTTGGGCACTCCAGTTTTTTTCCTTTGGTGCATCTACTCTATGGAATACTATGCACCTGTTAGAAAAGATGAAGTTGTGAAATTTGCATGTAAGTGGACCAACATGGAAAGTATCATGTTAAGTAAAATGAATCAGAAAGAGACAGACAGACATAGAAAGATCACACTCATTTGTGGGATATAAAGTAACAGAATGGGAGGCTAACACTCAAGAGTAGTAGAGATAGTAACCAGGAGGTCTGTCCCATAGTTTGAAAACTGGCCTCACATGCTGGGGGAAAAGGCAGCTGAGATAGAGAAGGGAACACCAAGTAGAGGATGTTGGTAGGACCCATCCAGGTTGAAAGATGCGTGCCGAAAGTAGACTATAGACCAAACATGATGGCCACTCCATACCTCCATTGCAAACTACAGCACCTCAAAGGAGAGAGAACAAAAAGGAATGCCCTGCTGTAGAGACACTGTGGGGTGGTGGGCGGAGGCATGGGGGTGGTGGGAGGGATGCTGGGAACATTGGTGGGGAAGAATGGGCACTGGGGGAGGGATGTATTCGATCACCGTATGACTGAAATGCAAACATGAAAGTTCATAAGTTTGTAACTGTACCTCACGGTGATTCACTAATAAAAAATTTAAAACAAATAAATAAATAAATAAAATGGGAAAAATAAAAAAGAAAAATAGACTCAGATATTTTATACATTGTCTATAAAGCAGCATAAAGGCACTGGAAAAGGTGCACAGATAGACAGTTGCAAATATACTAAATTCCTATAGATTAACAATAATCTCTTTGTTGGGGAAATAAAAATTTGTTTAGTCAATTTTCTTTTCTTTTTTTTCTTTCGGTTTATTTGTTTTTGTTTAGGGGTCACACCAGACTATGCTCAGGATTTATATCTGGCTCTGTTGTTAGGGATCAGTCCTGGCGAGGCTGTGGTGCCAGGGATTGAACCCAGGTCGGATGTGTGTAAGTCAAGTGCCCTACCAACTGTACAACCTTCTCAACCCCATTTACTCATTCTTTGAATGTAAAAGATAAGTACCACAAAAGCAAATCTTTCTATCAGCTCATTCTTTCCTTTCCTGCCTTCATCAAAGAAATAAAATCAGTGGAGTGAATTGAAGTAACTAGAATATTCCAGTTTATTCATATCAATTTAATAATCAATGTAAAAATTTAGTGCCTAACTTTAAATTTATTTTAGCAATCTTTGTGTGATTGACATGAAAATTGATATGAAAATTTAGACGTGCATAATTATAGGAAATTTAATAAAACAATAAAGAAATAAAAATCTATTTTATTTTGTAACAATAGAACGGATGAATAATTTAGGATTATCTTTGGGGGTGAAGCATTTGGCTACACCAGGTGATGCTAGCGGGCTAATCTGGATCTTTGCTAAGGCATGACCCATTGCCAGAGGAAACAAACAGATGTGCTTCTGGGTATTCAAACCAAGGTTGAAGCTGCCACAGCCACATACACAAAAAGTATTTTACCTCCTGCATCATCTCTCTGGCCCCATTTATTATTTTAGTTAGTCAATCACTACAGTGGAATCTCAATCTAACATGTACATAAATTACAAATGCACACTGACACTCCTACATATAAAATTGAATGCAATTGAGTCCAACAAAAGTAATAAATATTTTAATTCATTCATCAGTTAATAAGAACTTCAATGTATGGAGAAAATAACTGAATCATTTATATTCTTACATGATCCCTATTTCCTACTATTTTGTCCAGAGCATTTTTATTTCAGGGAATGCGATTCCAGCCACAACCAGGAGAAAATAAATCACGTTCCTGAAAACAAATCCATGGAATTAATATATAATAGAGCTAGATTTATTTGATGAAATGCACTTGTAGTTAATGAATAATATTTTAGCCTTCAAGTGTCTTATCCAAGGTCAGGTTCAGTGTGGTTTCCACTCAACAAGTTCAGGTCTAGTGCACCCCAGGCCACCCTCTGCATCTCTTCCTCCTTCTCCACCCCCATGACTCAGCAACCAGCTGTAGAGCACAGCAACCCAGGCTGACTGTGCAATGGACTGCAGGAACTCCACCATCACCAATGTGGACACGGGCTGAGTTGTAGGCCTTGGACCGCATATGAGACTTTTCTAGCTCTATATTCAGCCACTGTGCAGTTCCAGTGCAGTTGTTTGGACTTCCCAAAGTAGACTATCTTACTTAAGGTTGCAGAATAAAACACATGGAGGTCAGTAAAATTTAAATTTCACTTTATAATGAGGGAGCATATTGGACTAGTACAGTATCTGTGATAATACATGAATAAATAGTGTAATCACAGTCCATGCAATTCTTGAGATACACACTAAGATATTTTTATTTTCAAATTTAAATTTAATTGGTCCTCTATATTTCTTTTTTAGGAAAAGAGGAGTGTTTCTTTCTTTATTTTTCCATTTACTTTTTTAACTGAATAACAGGGAGATACACATTTTTAAAAGTTGTTCATGATTGGATTTCAGTCATTCCAACACCTGTCCGTTCAGCAGTGTTTTTTCCCACCACCAATCAATCGTCCAAGTTTCCCTCCCTCTCGCCCCTCCCCCACTGCCTACCACTATGGCAGGTACTTTTCTTCTCTCTCTCCTCTCTCTCTTTCCTTTTGAGCCTTATGGCTTTCAATGCAGATAATGAAAAGTTCACAGTGCCTTTACCTGTGCCCTTCATTTCCCACACACACTTTTGGCAAGCTTTCAGCCATAGGCCTGTCATCCTGGCCCCTATTTGCCCTCACCTTGGACATCAGTCTCACACTACACACACACACACACACACACACACACACAAAATTGTGGGTTATTCATTTGTATAACGCACAAATGAATACAGTCATTCTATACCTGCCCTTCTCCTTCTAACTCATTTCACTCAACATAATACTCTCCATGTCGGTCCATTTATAAGCGAATTTAATGTCTTCATTCTTCAGAGGAGTGTTTCTAAAGCACCACTCAGGAGACTGGGAATTGCTCCTAGCTGGCCAGTTAGTTCAATACTCAGATTTGATCATGATGTACTACTTGATCCCAGCTGCGCTGGAGGCTACCAGATATTCAAGAAATCCTAGGGAGTGAGGGAGGGGTGTGTAGGCATGCAGTGCCTTGGATAAAATCCATAGCCTCTTCATAGACATCATGGGCACTAACCCTTAAGTGTCTCCCCAGGTACTCTTATATTTCTGCTTGACAAATTAGGAACCCTAAACTAACCTCAAGTTTATAATCAAATAATTCTGTTTTCATTTATAATTGCAAAATTATATTCCCATATGTAAAAAGTAGACTCCATCTCCTTCCCCATCACAGCGGAGTCTATTGATAAGAACATAGCATTAAAAGGCATTTACTCAGCAGAAGATTTTCCTGAAGATTACGGGACCCAGTTTCAGAAAATGGAAATAAATGCAGGAAAAAATATTGGCCACAGTGCCTTGTTTAATTCATAGTAAATTTAGAAAATACTCCAGTTTCTTGGAGAACTGAGCAGTTTCATAAATGGCACCCTTGGATGGCGATGCTAATAAAATATTTTTATGTAAAAGTTATGGACTTATTTTTATTATCTCCTATGGCAATTAAGCTGATTTGTAAAATAAAAATTCTTTCAAGAGTTTATTATGAATATATTAGTTTCTGTTAAGCTCCTCCAAATCCTGCCAAATATTTCTATAGATCTATGCTGTAGGAGACTTGTTTGTATAATCCTTTAAAAATATTTCTGAGCACTCACATTACTAATTTAAGACACTTGTAATCATTTATTTTCTTTCTGCAGTAGCCCAGAAGCAAATATATTATTTTTAAACTCATTTTTTCTTCTTAAAAATTTTGAAAATTTGGAAAACAGGTAACGTAATAAGCAAATTTTAAGTGTATAAGCTGATTCTTCTAAAATTTATTTTTCTTATCATTTTTTAATATTTTTCTCTTTGGAAGATTAGGCTGTTAACTGACTCTCATTTTTTAATTCTTTTTATTAGTGAATCACCATGAGGTACAGTTACAGACTTACAAACTTTTCTGCCTGCGTTTCAGTCATACAATCGTCGAATGCCCATCCCTCCACCAGTGCCCATTTTCCACCACCAATGGTCCCAGCATCCCTCCCCCAACTCCACCCTGCCTCTGTGGCAGGGAATTCCCTTTTGCTCTCTCTCTCTCCTTTTTGGGTGTTGTGGTTTGCAGTAGAGGTATTAAGTGGCCCTTATGTTCAGTCTATAGCCTACTTTGAGCTCGAATCTCCCATCCCAAGCGGGCCCTCCTAGCACCCTTTACTTGGTGGTCCCTTCTCTATCTGTCACTGACTCTTATTTTTGAAAAAAAAAAGGAACTTTGAAAGTATCAGAAATAGATGATACTAAAGACCATAAAGGGCAGTTTTAAGGTAGTAGAGTCATGTTACTGTGAAGTGAATGTGGGAATCTAGATTATCAGAAATCTGACAGGCATGAGCAAAAATATCTAGAGGCAAAGTTGTTCAAATGTGAGAAAGGATAGAAGAATTCCAAGCAAATTTAAGTACAAAAGTTCTAGAAGTTATGCTTGATTATTTCAGGGAATGTTTTTCTTTTTCCCTTCAATTCTCTCAGTTTTTAGGGTATTTTTGTTTGTCTATTTTGATTTTGGTTTGGCTTTGAGCCAGACATAGCTGATTTCAGGGCTTACACCTAGTTGAGTTCGGGTATGATTCCTAGCCAGGTTTGAAGGCCCTACCCAATGTATTATCTCTCCAGGTCCCTATTCCTCTTGTATTTAATACTTTTCTTTGCAATCTCGTTTTGCCTTCTATTTGATGTATTCATTTATATTTTGTTACATCTTGGCCATAGTTTCACTTTTCATTAACTTTAATCAGTTGAGCACTGATTTAATTTATATCTATTGATATGAGTGCATGACTATTAAATATCAGAAATAGTTTCACATCTCTGTGTGTAAATGTACATACATACATACATACTACCACCATCCCCTCCCCCCAAGAAAATATCAGTGTTATAATAATATCCCTCTCTATTGCTCTGGCCCCATTAGTTCACATTTTCTTTTCATTCTGATATCCATAATGAGATTTTCTAATCCTATCAGTTATTCCTTGATTAAGAATCAGGGACGCTGTCTTATTTGCCAAGACATTGAAAATCAGGTGGGCTGGACACATAATGAGTTTTAGAGATGGCCGCTGGACTAGATGTTACCGACTGGATTCCATGGGATGTCAAAAGACTGTATGGCCGCCCATTGAGGAGATGGTCAGACTTCTTCGTCAAAACCCTGAATGAACAGTTTGAGGCTCTTCGTGTTCGTGGAGCGAGCAGTTACTCTTGGGCTACACTAGCATGCGACAGGGACTAATGGAGACGTTACTGGAGCCTGCTCGATCAAATCGAAGATCAACGGGAAGACAAGTGATATAAGCGATCAGTTATTCCATCTTGTCTTTTAATGAATTCCTTTTGCATTTGTTATTTGTGTTTTATGGGGGAGAAGGGATTGGCTGTGAGTGATCATATATAAGGTCTAAACATGATCTCTACCAGTAAGCGACATCCCTATCCTCTTGGCTATAGCTTTAAAATAAAATTACACCAGCATCTCCCTGAAGTATTGCACTTTAATTTCCCAGGAACTTTTAAAATCCAGACTTCCCAGAGAATCAAAAGAGTTAGAACTAGGTTACATTTGCCACATGGTGCTTCGTTACATTTAGAACAAATTCTCTCTTTTTTGTGGGGGGGTGGGGGGTACACCCTGGCTGTGTTAATTGCTTATTCCTGGATTTGCACTCAGGGATCACTCCTGTAGTGATCAGGGGCCATGTGGAGTGCTGGCAATCAAGCTCATTTTGGCAATGTGCAAGGTAGAAAGCCTACCCACTGTGCTACCACTCCAACTTCTAGAATAAATTCTAATAAAATCTGCATTATTCTTTTAAACTAGATTTAGTCATAGTGCAAGTTTGTTATGTTTTCCTGACATTCACAAACCAATCATTAAAGGCTTATTTTGTATTCTTAGCATGGAAATTAGATTGGGGGAAATGGAGTTTGCAAATATGAATTCGTTGAATGAGTTTATAATATTTATAATATTTATAAATTTTCATTATAGCACATTTTGACAAGTAGAGCTTTTGTACACTATATATTAAGTGCCCTATTTTAACAATTTTTTTCGCTTTTTTAAATATAAACAACACGGTTTACAAAGCTTTTCAGGATACAGTTATTTAAGGCATAAATAAGTGTTTAGGAAGTATAAAATAAATCAAAATGTATCGTAAGTGTTTGGAAAGTGTGAAATAAAGCATAACTCAGTAGCAATGTACAAAATAATCAATACTATTATGAACTATATTCCATCAATAATAATATTTTTTAAAAATTAATAGCGTTCCAAATATCATTTACCTAGTAAGTGGTAGACTAGAACAGCCTTTCCTATGGTGGATGATACCACATCCATTTGATGGAAACTGGAATGGTGCAAGAGAGTAGTAGAAACTTTAGGTACAAGGTGTAATTGGGTGATGTTTTCTGTTCTCTAAAAGATGGCTTTCCAGGCAGGCATTGAGTAGTTGTTTTGTGTTGCTTTCTCAAAATTTTCTCCCACATTTTTATTAAAGCATTGTGATTTGCAATGTTATTCATACTTGAGTTTTAGACATATAATATTGCAGCGCTGATCACACCATGACTGCCAACTTCCCTCCATCAATGTTTACAAAAACTTAACTCCCCTTCACAGCCTGGCCTTTTGCCAGGCACCTTTCTAAGTTTGGTTGTTAGAATTGTGGTCTCTTGATCTCGTGGTTGTTGTCTCTCGTATTGATATTCGACCCTATCATTCCTTAAAACCACCTTTGTATCTGACTCTCCTATGCTGGCAAATGTTGGGTTCTCCCTCTCACCTCCACTATTTCCTTCCTTCTTTTTCTTTCCTTCTCCCTTTACTCTGGGCCAAGGTTGATCAGAGCACCCCCCCTTTAAAACAATTAAAATTAAATACCACATATGAGTGATATCATCCTGTGTTTATACTTCTTCTGGCTTACATCATTTAACATGATGTCATTCAGCTCCATCCATGTTGCCACAAATTGCATGATTCTATCATTCCTAAAAACTGTAATATTCCATTGTGTGTATACCACATCCTTATCATTCACTTATTTGTCCTTGGCCATCAAGGTTGATTGCAACTCTTAGCTAATGTACTGAGTGCTGCAATTAATAATGGTATACATATGTTCTTCAGAATGAATGTTTTTCCCCCTGGGAATAAATACCCAAAAGAGGAAAGCCTGGGTCATCTGGGAGCTCAATTCTGAGTCTAATTTAGTGCACTCTATACTGTTTTCCATAAGGGTTCCACCCAACAACATTTCCATCAGCAATGGAAGAAGGTTCCTTTTTTACTACATCCCCACCAACAGAAATTGTTTCTAGTATTTTTGGTGTATGCTATCCTCACTGGTGTAAAATAGCTCATTTTGTCTTGATTTGTATTTCCCTAATAACAAGTGATGATGAGAGTTTTTCATATACCTGTTAGCCATCTCTCTGTCTTCCTCAAAGAGATTTCTGTATATTTCCTCTCCCCATAACAGGGCTTTAGGGTTTGTTTGTTTTTTTTAGTTGATCTCTTGAAGCACTTTATATATCTTGGATATCAATGTTTTCTGATTTTGGATAGGGATTGCATTGCATGGATATAGTAGTTTAGGTACAATGGTAATTTTATCATTGCTGATTCTTCAAAACCATGAGCATAAATTGTTTTTCCACTTTCTAAGATCTTCAATGTCTTCCTTGAGAGTTTTGAAGTTTCTGTTACAACATAGGTCTTTCACCTCTCATGTTATGTTGATTCCTAGGTACTTAATGGTTTTGTGCACTGTTTTACATGGGATAGACTCTTTGATTCCTTTCTCCTCTGACTATTTGTATATAGGAATGCAACCTATTCTTGTATATTGACTTTTATCCAGACTCTTTGCTGTACTGGTTTTTTGTTTCTAGGTGATTTTGAATGGGGTCATTAGCATCATGCCATCTGCAAACAGTTTTACATCCTCTTTTCCAATTTGTATTTCTAATTTCCTTTTATTGACTGATTACTGTTGCCAAGACTTCCAATACAATATTAAATAAGATTGGAGACAGATAGTATCCTTGTATTGAACCTGATCCTAACAGAAATTCTAATATTTTGTGAGCATTAAGAACAATATTAGCTATCAGGTTTTTGTTCTAGAGTAATATTGGCTCTAGAATAATATTGGCCTAGCATCATACTTGATACTCAAAATGTTTTCCAATAAATTTCATTACACACACCCTCACTGGGTCATTAGGTAGCAGATAATAACTGCTTTATATTCTCAAAATAATTTCTTCCACTTAAAGAAGTATTTATAACAAACAATCAGATTTGCATCACACAACATATTAAAAATTTCTTAAAAGTTTCGAGCACAGGGCATACAGCATATCATAATTTTCCATTCTTGAGAGAAGTCAAATAAATCATATGTTTTATTTTTCTCTAGTATGTTTTTATTGACACCTAAAATGTTTATTAGTTTATTAAACGAATCAATGTATAGTTATACTCCTGGATATTTTCCTCCTCATACCCTCTGCACAAAAGAAAATAATCAAGTTCACAATAAATCCACATATACAATTCAGTAAATAATATTTAATATTTCACTTTAATTGCTTTTCTGTGGTGCTCTAACATTAGCTTTATTCCAGGCCCATAAAGTACTGCTTAATGAGATTAAATTAAAGTAAAACACATACACTTACTACACTTTTTTTCAGCAAGAGAATCAGATTAAGTAAACAAGTAATGAGCAGTTTTAAAGTATGTACCAGGCACTTTTCACATGGTATATTTATTAACTCAGCATTCTATGTTTTACAGCAATTCTAAATTAATATTAGCATTATCCTTACTGATTAAACAATCCAGACTCAGAGATGTGTACTGATTTGCTCAAGGCCAAATGAGTGAATTTCAAAATCAAATCTGAATTCTGTAAAGATCATTTGTAAAAAGAAAAATTAACCAATTAATCAATTTTCAGCAACACATGTTCTCCTGAGCTCTGCTAGATGTATATTATATCAATACTGAGCATAGTAATGTATGAGAGTTCCTTTCTCACTACAGCCCTGCAAACAACAAAAACTTCCAGATACTTTTTTTATTTTATTGAATCACCATGAGATAGTTACAAGCTTTCATGTATGAGTTACAATCCCACGATAATCAAACACCCATCCCTCCACCAGTACACGTTCCCCACCAATACCCAGGTATACTCCCCTTCCCAACCCTCCCCCTGCGTCCATGGTAGACAATATTCCCCATTCTCTCTATTTTGGGGCTTACAACACAGACACTGAGAGGTAATCATGTTTGGTCCATTATCTATATTCGGCATGCATCTCCCATTCCAACTGGTTCCTCCAACCATCATTTACTTAGTGATCCCTTAACTATTCCATTTGCCTTCTCCCCTCTGCTCATGAAGCAGTCTTCCAGCTATGGGGCCACTTCACTTAGCATGATACTCTCCATGTTTATCCATTTATAAGCAAATTTCATGACTTCATTTCTCCTAACAGCTGCATAGTATTCCATTGTGTAGATGTACCAAAGTTTCTCTAACCAGTCATCTCTTTTAGGGCACTCCGGTTGTTTCCATATTTTGGCTACTGTGAACAGTGCTGCAATGAACATATAGATGCAGATGTCATTTCTACTGTGCTTTTTTACATCCTCAGGATATATTCCCAGAAGTGGTATTGCGGGGTCATATGGAAGCTCAATTTCTAGTCTTTGAAGGACTGTCCATATTGTTTTCCAGAAAAGCTGGACCAGTCGGCATTCCCACCAACAGTGAACGAGCATCCATTTTTCCCTACATCAACACAAGCACTGGTTGCTTTTGTTCTTTTGAATGTGTGCCAGTCTCTGTGGTGTGAGATGATATCTCATTGCTGTTTTGATTTGCATCTCCCTGATGACCAGTGATGTGAAACATTTTTTCATGTGCCTTTTGGCCATTTGCATCTCTTTCTTGAAGTAATTTCTGTTCATTTCTTCTCCCCATTTTTTGATGGTGTTGGAGGATTTTTTCTTATACAATTCTACTAGTGTCTTGTATATCCTGGATATTTATCCGTTATCAAATGGGTATTGGGTAAATATTTTTCCCATTCTGTGGGCTCTTTATGTATTTTGGTCACTGTTTCTTTTGAAGTGCAGAAGTTTCTTAGTTTGATGTAGTCCCATTTGTTTATGTTTGCTTCCAATTTCATGGTCAGTGCTGTTTCGCCCCTAAAGATGCTTTTAGCTTCAATGTCATGGAGAGTTTTTCCTACATTTTCTTCTATGTAACTTATAGATTCATGTCTGATATTGAGGTCTTTAATCCACTTTGATCTGACTTTTGTGCCTGGCATTAGAAAGAATTCAGCAGATTATTTTATATATACCATTCTCATAAGTATGGAATGGTATCTCATTGTTTTGATTCACCTTTATCTAATGTATGAGGGTTTCTTTATCACCACAACGTGGTAAATACTGGCTATTTCCATATTTTTTGATATGTACCACTCTCATAGGTACAGGTTTGTATCTCATTGATTTTTTTTTTAATTATTTTATTGAATCACCGTGACAAAAGTTACAAAGTTTTAAGGTTTAAGTCTCAGTCATATAATGATCAAACCCCCATCCCTTCACCAGTGCCCCTGTTCCCCCACCAAGAACCCCAATATACCCCCTCCCACCCCCCCCACCCCCCCGCAACTGAGTGGCCAATGATCTTCACTTTATTCTCTCTATACTTTGGATACATTCAATATTTCAACAGAGAACTATTATTATTCGGAATTTTCCCCAACAATCAAACCTGCTGAATAGGCATCATTGATAGTTTGTTTTCCATGGCTGAGAATGAAGATTATAGGAGCTGTCAAAGCCGCGCAGTTTTGGATTTCTGTTGTTTTAGCTCAGTTTACAGTCTAGATTTGTTTCTATAAGTCTCTGGATGCCAAAATGGGTTAGTAGAACCTCCTGGATCATAGTATTTAAGGAGCAGAGGGGCCATTTCGTGTGCGGGTGCTCCGGATCTCATCTGGGCCGAGGGCGTGCCGGTAACATCACCATCCCATGATCTCTTATGCACCACGTCACTACAAAGCGAGTACCTCTGGGTTGTGAGTCCTAGAAAATGGCAGACGCCACATGGGCGCTGGTGCTGCTGCCGCTGCTATCTTCCCCATATCTCATTGTTGTTTTTGTGTACATTTATCAAATTATGAATGACCATGAGTACTTTTATATAGCTGTTGGCTTTTCATAAGCCTTCCTTGTGAAAGTGTCTGTTCATTTCCTCCTTCTGCTTATGAACAAGGTCACTGAAAAATTTTTCTGTGAGTTCAATCAGTGATTTATAGAAATTAGATAAGACCCCTTTATCAGAAGTATTGTGCACAAGTATATTCTCCCATTCAATAGGGTGTGTGTTTTTTGAGATTGAGGTTTTTTTTTCTTTTTCTTTTTCTTTTTTTTTTTTTTTTTGCTGTGTAGAAGCTTTCTGATTAGGTGTAATCTCATTTGTTCATTTGTTTAAGTTTGTTTTGTTGTCTTTGCCACTTTAGTCATCTCCTTAAAATTCCGCTGTGTTAAATTTTCTGGAGAGTTCTGCTGAAGATGTTTTCAATACATTTCATGGATTCTTTTCTATTCTCGAGATCTGTAGTCTTCCACAATTGACTTGGAGTGGTGTAAGGGACAGGTGCTGCATTCCTTGAAGCAGGGAGATGGGTACACTGGTGATGGGCTTGCCACTGGAATTATATATAGAATAAACTTTATTAATAGCCATAGTACAGCGGGTAGGGCGTTTGCCTTGCACGCAGCCGACCCTGGTTCAATTCGTCCATCCCTCTTGGAGAGTCCAGCAAACTACCGAGAGTATCCCGCCCGCATGGCAGAGTCTTGCAAGCTCCCTGCAGCATATTCGATATGCCAAAAACAGTAACACTAACACTCACAATGGAGACATTATTGGTGCCCACTCGAGCAAATCAATGAGCAATGGGATGACAGTGATACAGTGAAATAATAAATTAAAAAATTGTAAAATATTATATATAAAATATCAACTCATACAGAAACAGTATGGGTTTTAGGGGCCAATTAAGAGAAAAATATAAAACTGGATTTACACATAATGTTATTCATTGGATTTTTAGATTTAATTGCTGTCACAATTTAAACTTGTCTCCACATAAAGCATTATGAGTTAATTACCCCATAATTTAAACTTTGGATGTGTGAGGGTTTATCTCAGATCCTCATACCTATTAGGCATGCTTTCTACCACCAAGTTACATCTTCAGCCTTCTACTTCTATTTTTATTTTTATATTTTTGCTTTTTGAGTCACACCCAACAATGCTCAGGTAGGGGTTCCTCCTAACTCTCCACTCAGGAATTATACCTAGTGGTGCTCAAGGGACCATATGGGATGTCAGGGATCGAACCTGGGTAGGCTGCGTACAAGGCAAACACCCTACCTGCTGTACTATCATTCTGGCCTCTTCTAATTTTTATTGTATTTAATTGCAATTCTATTTATATTACTACTTGTGTTTAGTTTTATTTCCTATATCCAGGATTGTCAGATTAACTAGAAGATAGCTTATACCTTTATTCTTGGCTGGATATAAATTATACAATTACATACAATTTATATATAAGCATCATTACCATGTGTATTTCCCTTCATGTTTATTTTCTTGGTCTTTGGACCACACTTCATGTTCTTCAGGACTTACTTCTGAATCTCCATTCAACTTTCAGTCATGGTGGTAGTCAAGCACCAAATGCAGCTCCAAAGCTTAAATTGGGATTGGCTGCATACAAGGCAAGAACCTTAACTCCAATACTATCTCTTTGGCTTTATTATTATGCCATTTTTTAAGAATTAGAGAGAAAATACACTGAACTACAAATTATGAATTGAAATAGATGTGTCATTTTAGCTTTAGTAAAATAATAGGTTATAGTTTGGTTCAGATAGTTCAAAGCTCAAAATAGTTCAAAATTGATGAATGAATTCTAGACTTTCAGTGAAAACCTATATAGTTTGCATTAATGTCTGTTATACATGCTAGAAGTTAATAACTGTTTTAATTTCTAGTTTTAATATATTATTTTCAATAACAAGTTTCCAACACTTTGTTTGCTTAATGAATACTTTTTAAATTATAGTAGTAGCAAATAGTGTTATTACTGAACTGACATATTTTATTTGATTTTCATGTATCCACAGTGTGTTCACATTTGCATGTTAGGAAATATAGACGTAGATTCAGCTCTGATAATTTATGTATCTGTGTAATTGGCCAAGTTAGTTTGTAACCCTAATTTACATCATTTTAAAGAACTGGAAATATAAACTCCATTGCTTATCTTTCTCTGCACCTGTTTTCCCCTTTGTCCAGGGGATATAGGCCCTGGCCACTTATGCAAGCATGAGGATACTACTAAATCCCAGTAGTACTACACTATTCTTTTTATATACTCAAGGTCCTGTTAGAAGCCCTCAGACTCCAACATAGTAGCACCAAAATAACCATTAAAATATGGGACCTAAGCATATCCACCATGGTAACAATGATTTGAAGATCTTCCAGACATTTGCCCATTTCCAGCAACAGCAAAAATGTACTGTCCAGCCATAGACAGGACAGACCCAGTCCAATGCACTTCAGTGATGAATGTAGCAATGACAATAAAGGGATAAAATCAAAGAACACCGAGATGTCAGCAGAGGATAACAAAAGTTCAGGGAAGTCCCCAATAACACCAGAACTGTAATTTCCATGGCCTTTAGAGCTAAGATTGTATCAAAACTCAGTGATTTTAAAATGACACTTAAGAAGAGACCAGACATTGCAGCTCGTAACTCTGACTTATATTTCAAAGCTATAATAATGAAAGCTATGTGATACTGGAATAAAGAGAGATCCATATATTAATCAAACAGAAATGAGATTCCCATGTTAAATCCCTCATTTTATGGGCAAGCAACCTATGACTAAGACGATAATTAAATGAAGCAAAGAAAGTCTTTTCAAGAAATGGTGAAGGAAAAACTGCATAGTTACAGGTAAAATAGGAAATTAAAACCATGACTCAAAGCATTTACAAGAGTAAATCCAAAATTTACTAAAGATATAGATATTAAACTATAATCTATAAATACACTGAAGAATAACCCATCAGAGTTCTCCAGAAAATGGATCACAGAGGTGTCTTCAAGGAGTTGCACTCAAAGGGAAATATAACAAACAACAATAAAAATGTAGGACAATATCAAATTAAAAAGCTTCTGCAAAAGAAACTCAACTTAATTAAAATACACCCGAATGTATAAAAGAAAATATTTGCACACAATACATCAGATAATGGTATAATAGCCAAAATCTATAAATCACATATAAAGCTCAACAACAAGAAATCCAACAAGGTCATCCAAAGTTTAGGGTGAAGAATTGAATGCACACCTTCACAACTAAGACATAGGGATGGCTAATCGGCATATTAAAAAGTGAACATCATAACAGAGAAATTATGACTAGAGACTTTGATTATAGAAATGCAAATAATAACAGCTGTTGGGGCTGGACTGAGCTATCAGGGCGAGCCCATGTGTACTGTATCATACTACGGACAGGAACATAGGGACCCATGAAAATGGGCGAGATTTCTCGTGTGTCCTGACTGGTTTGGATGAAGCTGAACATTTTCCCCCTTCAAGCTGCCTTCAGAAAAATAATTTCAGTGTATTGAAAAGAGCAGTTTTCCTTCTCTCACAGAAGCCTGGCTGGCCTTTGACATGCAGATCTCCAGTGTTAGCCAGGACTGATCTTTGAGATTGCAAAATACAGGCTCTGGCCCAGCCTAGTCTTTGGGATGTAGATTTCAGATGCCTGCCCAGTTTGTATTTGAAGTGTAGATTTCAGGTGGCAGCCCAGCCTAGTCTTTGGGATGTAAATCCAGCTGCCTGTAGCCCAAGAAAGGTTTCAGTTTTGGTTTTGTATCCAGGTGCCTGTAGAAAGTTTCAGTTTTGGTTTTGTATCTTTTCCTTCTCAGTTCTGTATCTTTTTCCTGAGGCTACAGGCCTACCGGTATAAGGAAACAATATGTTTCCGCTGTCTCAATGTTCTCCCTGTAACTTCTTTTGATGCCTTCCGTGATGTCACTGTATTGCGCCCTTTAGAGGTACCATGATTAATAAAAGGAGATCACGGGGCTCTCTACCTTTGCCAAGAGCCAGAGAGAGCCTTGGACCCCATGAATCACATTTCTTCCACGTTCCTTATCTCAGCGCCTCCGACCGACCGCACAAAAGTTCATGCAACAAACAGCATTTTATATATAATCTCACACCAGTGAAAGTGACAAACATAAAAAAATGTATGGAAATAACCAGTGTTGGTGGTATTGTGGTGAGAAAGGAGCCCTTATTCACTTTTGGTAGGAATATCAACAGCTTCAAGCTCTTTGGAAAAATACATGGAGATCTTTCCAAATTTAGGGATAGATCTCCAACATATCCTGGTGACTTCACTTCGTGGTATCTACCTCCAAAACATAATAACATTTATTTGAAAGCTCATATGCACACTTATGTTCATTATAGAACTTAGCACTAAAGCCAAGACGTGAAAATAAACCCAAATATATAACTATAGATGAGTAGATCAAGAAATGCGGTATTTATGCACAATGGAATACTATGCAGCTGTAAGAAATCATAACATCATGTAATTTGCTGCTACATAGATGGAATTAGAACGTGCCATACTGAGTGAAATGTGTTAAAAAGACAAGTGATATAAAATTATGTTTTATATGTAGGCTTAAAAAATGCACACTTATAAATATCTGCCACCATGTTGACCTGTATAATCTCCGAGGCAGCCAGGAGAGGCCCCAATGGCTCTTCCCCTTCCCACCTGGGTTGGGGTGGTCTCTGGCCACTCGCCCAGCCAGGGAGGCCCATGCCATGGGACAGACGGAGGAGGAAACGAGGGCCAAACCGGTTGGTTATCATTTGCTGTATATTCCATTCTCCCCGCACTTCTGGGAGCATCTTGCCACAGACTCAGACTACAGTGTTCAGGCCAGATTAATCATTCCTAACCCTAGCAGGGTCTAAATAGTTATTACTTTTTGGATCATGACAGAATTTGTCCATTACAATGCTCTTAACTTATAGTTAAGCATGTATGGCACTTCGGCCAGGCCCATCTCGATGCCAGGGTAGCACATAGCTCACAGCTTGCCCTGAGTCCACCCAGTTCCTCCTGGGACCCTGCTTTTGGGGGTGCGAGGAAGATAGGGCAACTGAGGCTTAAGATGAAATAATACATGCCCAAGATGTAAATATCATTGAGAGTCCATTAACTCCCAAGTTACAAAAGCATAGCATTAACTATCTTCTTGTGCCCATACACAAAGGATGTTGCTCTGAATTAACTATGCAAAGGACTTAAGGAGGAAAGAAAACAATATTTACAAATCAACAGAGCACAAGGAAAGAAGTTACAAATTAAAAAAAAAGGAATGGGAGCACTGTGATGGGAGTAACCCAATAAAACTGTGGCAAGGCAGAAAGAACAAACCCATGTTATCCTACATCTGACCCATCCATCCTACATACATGACCCAGCATGAAACTATAATTAGTGGCATTGCACATCAGCCCTGTTTCACCAAATCCTGACTAAATCTCCCAGGAAATGCATGTGAAACAGCTAAAACTTATGAAATTGCTAGCCCCCACAGCTGAAAACCTCGGAGTACCCATGGGAGGCAGGCATGTCGAATACCGGCCAAACCAAGGCTCCTGCAGCTGTGCCCACTTCCCACCACTACAGATATGCCAAAGACTGAGCTCCACTACATCGCAATTAATCTCTGCAGAGACAACAATCTCTAAGTAATTTCAGGTACCCAGTGTACGGGCTGAGAATTGTGGGTTTTTTTTCCAAAGTCAGGGTAGATCGCCTCTTCCTCTCCCCATATACTTTTGGAAGCCCCAGAAGCCCCATGCACCTCCCCTTTCAGCTTCCTTCTTGACTCTGGTCCAGAACATAGGTCCGGAAGTGTCTGGACCATATGCTTACATATGCGGCCATGCCACACCTCCTGCAGCAACAAAAAAATTAATGCATTCTTATACAAGAATTTGCCAACCATGTAATTAGATACAACGATGTTCATATAAATTTATTTTCTAGATCTATTGAGTTTAATATTGCAACTTTGTTATCTAATCAATTTTGTGCAGGATAAGTCATCATTTACTGCAGAACCTCGATCAGTAAAAAAATTTAAATGTAAACAAATGAAAAATAATAAAGATCCGCAGGAGGGGAGCAACATATTGCCAAAGGCTAATGAACTAGAGAATTGGCCTACCAAACTCAGCTTAAGTGGGTACGTTGGTTATGGGTGTGGTGTTGGAAAGATGCCAGCATGAAACTATAATTAGTGGCATTGCACATCACAGTACCTCAAGAAGATCCTTTTAAATAGAAGAAATTTTAGATCATTTTATAAATCTAAATAATAAACTGTTTAAAGACCATTGATTATATATAGAACTCAACTAAATGGTTGACCCAAAGAGTTGTGCTATGTGTAGATTGGTACTACTGTAGCTACAAAGTGCTAAAAATCTATTTTGTTCAGTTATGTATATATGCATGTGTGGGAGTTTTGTCACACTCTTTACACAACATTTTGTTCTGCTTCAGATAACTAATAAAATATTGACTGAATTAGTCATCTATTTTTTGGCTTGGGAGCCATACTCAGCTATAGTTAGGATTTACTCCTGGCTCTGCACTCAGGAATTACTCCTTGTGGTGCATAGGGGGCCATATGGGATGCCAGAGATACAACCATGGGTCAGCCACATGAAAAGCAAGTGCCCTATCCACTGTACTTTTGCTTCAGGCCCAGAATTATTTCTTTTGTTGTGTAATAACCAAACAATTATTCCAGAGACAAACCACAATAAGCAGTTGTTCCTGACTTTGAGTTGAGGACAGGCAATTCTGTTGATTTTTCATTATTTTTAGGGGGTGAGACCACATCTGAAGTGCTCAGCATCTATTCTTTGTTCTCTGATCAGGAAGGACTCCTGATAGTGTTGAGGGGACCATAAAGCTTAGAATACAGCCAGGGTTGGACTGAATTCAAGAGAATCTCAGCCACATTGTGTTTTTATTTTACTTTTTTGAAGGAGAAAGAGGAGTTGGTTCCACAGAGAGTGGTGTTTATGGAGTATTCCTGTCTCTATCTCAGAGATAACACGAGGTTGATTCGGGGACAATATGAGGTGTTGGGGATTGCACCCAGGTGAAACCATGGTGTATAGGAAAAGCGTTCAAGTTCATGTACTACCTCTCTGGCACAGTTCAGTTTTTCTCATCAAAGTTTGTTCAAGTGTGTTTAATGGTTGGTTTGGTGTGTTTAAGTTCACTCAGATATTTCCCTAACTTTTTTATTACTATGATTGATTAGATAACAAAGTTAGTAGGTTAAATGCAGTCCACTACCTATCTTTTATACCTAATGTTTTATTAGAATGCAGATATGTTCAGTAATTTCCATATTGTCTATGGCTGCATTTATATTACTAAAAAGTGTGATGTAGTTGAAACAAAATCGTATGACATGATATTACATATCACATTAAATACCACACAAACTATTATATATCTGGTAAGGGAAAAATATGTTTGCCCCTACTTTGAGAGGCTAGCTTAAGCATGTCCTCTTCTTTATGATAATGATGCAAAAGCATAATTAGTCGAAGCAACTGACATGCCTTATCCCAGAGTTTAACTGAAAGACACTGCAAAGTTACAGGGAAAGGGGTATGAATGAGAAAAGGTAAAATTATTTGAACCAATAGAGCAATCTATCAGAGTGTTCATGTTCATTAGTTCTGAAGAATTGTCATTAATTGTAGTCCTTTAAAAATGCTACTTTCACATATCACTGTATCACTGTATCACTGTCATCCCGTTGATCATCGATTTGCTCGAGCAGGCCCAGTAACGTCTCCATTCATCCTAGCCCTGAGATTTTAGCAGCCTCTTTTTACTTATCCGTCCCAATGGTGCCACATTAGAGGCTCTTCAGGGTCAGGGGAATGAGACCCAACATTGTTACTGTATTTGGCATATGAATACATCACAGGGAGCTTGCCAGGCTCTCCCCTGGGTGGGCAGTGAACTCTAGGTAGCTTGCCAGGTTCTCCAAAAGGGAAAACTAGGCTATCAGATGTCATGCGGCCGCATCAGAACCACATCACTCTCTCCTGGGAGATTGGTTTTATAGTCTCTGGATGTTAGCAGTTGATGGGATTACATGGCGGTTGATGGGATTACATGGCCTGAGGGCAGTCCCTGGGTGTGACCACCTAGCTAATGGAATATGGGTAATCTGGGTGGAAGAGGCCCAGTCCTGCACACCTGGGTTCCTCTGCCAGTACCTTCATGTGTAAGGCTCGTCTGAACGTGTGGAGAGGGGCTTTGAGCATGGCTGTGGATAGGCCCCAGAGGTTTTTGGCTGAGGGTGCTCTGCTCGGGGGGGGGAGGGAAGCTGAGCCTACCCCCTCCAAAAGGCCCCAGAGAAGACATCCAGGTGCTCAGGCAAGAGATTCTCTGCAACACTTTCTTCTAGGAGCTTGGTTTTAAGTCTCTGGATGTTGGCTGTTGGTGGGATTGCATGGCGCTGGGGGCAGTCCCTCGGTGTGACCGCCTAGCTACTGGAAAATGGGAAATCTGGGTGGAAGAGGCCCATTCCACATATGGACAGTTGAAAAAATCCTGAGGCACAAATAGCTTGGATGACTTTCCCAGGGTCTGATTATTAATTAGGATGGCGAGATATAGTGGTCAATCCACCAAATGTGTTTTGTTTTCTACAAAGTGAAGTTATAAAGTAATTTGAATTGTCATTATGCAAAATTTGGAAAAAAATCATAGAAAAACGAGTTATATATGTTCTTTTAAGAATGCAATATATGGAAATACTAGACCAAATTTCCGCATGGAAATAATTGTTTGGATTTCATCTCATCAGATATAGTCTGAATTCACCACTTATTTCGATATTACATGTAGTTCAGTAAAACACTGGTTTTACTGACTTCTATGAGCATATGATTTTTACTAACACTGACAAAATACCTAGTCAATTCAATTTCCTGATTCTAAATATTTTCTACTTAATTGCCTTTTCTGGTTAAGGCCTTTCTATATGGTAAGATTTGGTTCTAACTTTATTTTAGGTATTAAAGTTGCTTTATTCTAGAAGAAGCTTTTTTTCGCTAAGAATTTCTTGAGGTGATAAGACTTTAAAATTAAATTAGTTTATAATCCATAAAAAATTATTTCAGAACAATTATCTCTGCCCATGTCTCTCTTATGTTACTATTAAAAGTAAAATTTTTAATAACTACTGAGATTAATTTAAACAGCGAAATTTCTAAAATAAATAATTCTTGTCACTAAGGCAGAAGTATTGTAATTAAAAAGTCAACAGTAAAAGGTAATTGAAGAGAAAGTGCTCACTGTACATACATCATTACCTACATTATTAAACATTTATGATCATCAAATGAATGTTAAGACTGAGAATTACTTGGTGCCACACTATTGACAGATTCATATTCACAGAGATTCATTGTCTTCATTTGGATAAAAAAATGACATTCTTATAAAATTCTATCTTACGCACTGAGTCCTATATTATGAAATATCTTCCTGGTAATTAGGTTCCTGTGTTCAGTGGTTCAAAATGCCACCTGCTTATGATTGAAAATGTCATCAATGTCAATATACATCATACAATAAGTAGCTCCAACTAGCAACCCTAAGGCACGTAGCTAATCACATATCACTGGATGAAGGTCATGGTTGTGGATATTGGAAAAGAAAATAGAAGAAACTAACATAATCAGGTGTTTTTCTTTTTTAAAAAATTTTTATTTGTGAATCACTGTGAGGTATAGTTACAGACTTACAAACTTTCGTGCTTTCATTTCAGTCATATAATGGTGGAGTACCCATCCCTCCACCAGTGCCATTTTCCACCACCAATGGTCCAAGCATCCCTCCCACCATCCCCACTCTGTCCCCTCCACCCCGCCACACCTCTGTGGCAGGCATTCCCTTTTGCTCTCTTTCTCCTTTTGGGCGTTGTGGCCCAACAGAGGTATTGAGTGGCCATCATATTAAAACTATAGTCTACTTTCAGCCCACATCTCCCATCCCAAGCAGGCCCTTCTAGCACCCTTTATTTGTGGTTCCTTCTCTATCTGAGCAGCCTTTTCTCCCAGCATGCAGATCAAAACAACAATGAGATACCATCTCACACCACACAATCAGCTTTTATTACAATGCCATTTACTGTATATAGATGGTTTCATAGACATTTCTCTTTATTGACTATACAAAGCATTGACTATATATTGACTATACAAAACAGTGACATAAGTATTTTTATTTCCATTTTTATTATAGAGAAAGCAAGCTCAGAAAGTACAGTAACTTGACCAAAAGCATATAGCTAATGGTAGAATCTAGATTTTTTTAATGCAGGCCTATCAGAACCCTGTGCAGTGAAATGCTTGTGGGTAGCCTGGAAGATAAGAGTAATGGATATGTCTGGTATACAGGAAATCTAGAAAATGAATCAACAGCTCTCCATTTATCAAGCTAACTTGACTACTTAGGAATAAGTCCTATTATAGATAAACACATGGATCAAAGATATAGTAAGCATCTCAGCATATCAACGACCCTGATCCAGAAAAACAGCAGTGAGTCCCGGAAAAGAGCAGAGCACCGGAACTCCGTGCCCAGCCAATTTCACCAGGGCACTTCAGATGGAGCAGCTGTACCCTCTGCCCACTCCAAGTGAAACCCCGAGGACGAACCAAAAGCTCCCATAAACAAGGCTCAGATATGCAGGTTTCTGAACTAAGTCTCCAAACCTCATGGCATAGGCAGAGGAGTCGGGCATCTCTCCCCATCTCCCCACCTGCTTGGGGTCCTGGCTGTCACGCCCACAATTGTCTCCGGGCGCCATCTCAGTGCACCAAAGGTCTGGGTCCAGAGAAGCAGCAGTGACTCCCAAATGAATCCCAAAATGAGTTAGCATCCTACAGAGATGTCTCTAGACCACAACCATTTACAATTTTAGGATTCCAGATGCGCGGCCACATGACCTCTTATGATATTCAAAGTGAGCAATAGAAAATAAATTATCCAGCATCTGCCACTGGCAGACAGACTTTAATGGTGATGGGAAAATTTGAGCAAGCTATAATGCCCAAAATGTAGAGAGAGAGTATGGGGGAAATTGTCTGCCATAGACGCAGGGGGAGGGCTGGGATGGAGGGGGTGGGGGGATACTAGGGACATTGGTGGTGGAAAACTTGCACTGGGGAAGGGATGGGTATTCGATCATTGTATGGCTGAAGCTCAAACATGTAAGCTTTATAACTGTATCCCATGATTATCCAATAATAAATAAATAAAATGTTTAAAAAGATATAATAAGCAAAGCTACTTTAAGAATTACTAATAATAAAAAGGTATTTCTTTCCTATACACAGAACTAGGCAAAATATTATTGTGCTTACTCTGTAATTCAAATAGAAAAAAACAATATGCCTTGGAAGATTCACTCCCAATAGTATTTCTAATGTGCAGAATTCTAATAAAAGGATTTCAAACATTTTATCGATCCATTCTAAACTATTGTGAGACATTTTTGTCAAGGACTTGAATGAGGTCATTTGCCTCTGACTATTTACACTCTTGTTGGAGACATAAAAGGTAAGCACTCTTAAAATAATTAAACTTGTTATTTTCAATTTTTTTTGCCTACACTGAATACTCGTATTGCAGTTTCTCTTCTCAGAGAAAATAAATGCATAGTCATCTTGTCTGCAAGACAATGCCAATATTCTTTAAAACTTTTCTAATGATTCTGATCTCTTAGCACGGTTTACGTTGAAGTGTTTTGTGAAAATTAAGGAAAATAGGTTTCAAAGTAGTATTTATGCAAATTACCATAGTATGCACTGAAATATGTACATTCTGCTTCCATCCTAAGTGTAAATAAAGTTGCATATGCAAAGCATAGTTATTAAAAAGAGATTTTGTTTGCAGACTAACACTCTGACTACTGGTCAGCTTATCATTAACATAAACCACTGAATAATAGACAGCTTTAAGTATATTTCTTGTTGCAATAAACTCTTCAGTGCTCTGCTTTGTGGGGGGAAAAGTCACCATCAGAGCTAGAAATAATAAACTTTGAGGACAATAGTATAATATTTTAGGAATAATAAACCCCCACAAATAGCTAAAGAATCCTCGGAAAAAAGAAGATGGGTGGCGTCACTTTCCCCAACTTCAAACTCTACTACAAAGCAATAGCTATTAAAACAGCATGGTATTGGGATAAAAACAGACATGAAGACCAATGGAACAGAGTTGAATATGCTGTCACAGAACCCATATATATGGCCACTTAATTTTTGACAAAGGAGCAAGAAATGCAAAGTGGAATAAGGAAAGCCTCTTCAACAAGTGGTGCTGGGAAAACTGAATTGCTACCTGCAAAAAAATGAACTCTGACCTCTATCTAATGCCAGGCACAAAAGTCAGATCAAAGTAGATTAAAGATCTCAATATCAGACATGAGTCTATAAGTTTCATAGAAGAAAATGTAGGCAGAACTCTCCATGATATTGAAGCTTAAAGCATCTTTAGGGACGAAACAGCACTGACCATGCAAGTGGAAGCAAACATAAACAAAATGGGACTACATCAAACTAAGAAGCTTCTGCACTTCAAAAGAAACAGTGACCAAAATAAAGAAAGAGCCCACAGAATTGGAAAGAATATTTACCCAATACCCATCTGATAAGGGATTAATATCCAAGATAAACAAGACACTAGTATAAGAAAAAAACCTCCAACTCCATCAAAAAATGGGAAGAAGAAATGAACAGAAGTTCCCTCAAGAAAGAAATACACATGGACAAAAGACATGAAAAAATGCTTCATATCGCTAGTCATCAGGGAGATGCAAATCAAAACAACAATGAGATATCATCTCACACCACAGAGACTGGCACATATTCAAAAGAAAAAAAGCAACCAGTGCTGGTGTGGATGTAGGGGAAAAGGGATGCTCTTTCACTGTTAGTGGGAATGCCGACTGGTCCAGCTTTCTGGAAAACAATATGGACAGTCCTTCAAAAGCTAGAAATTGAGCTTCCATATGACCCTGCAATACCACTTCTGGGAATATATCCCGAGGATGAAAAAAAGCACAGTAGAAATGACATCTGTATCTATATGTTCATTGCAGCACTGTTCACAATAGCCAAAATATGGAAACAACCGGAGTGCCCTAAAAGAGATGACGGGTTAGAGAAACTTTGGTACATCTACACAATGGAATACTATGCAGCTGTTAGGAGACATGAAGTCATGAAATTTGTTTATAAATGAATAAACATGGAAAGCATCATGCTAAGTGAAATGAGTCAGAAATAGAGGAACAGACATAGAGGAACTGCACTCATTTGTGGAGTGTAGGGTAGCATCACATGAGGTTGACACCCAAGGACAGTAGATACAAGGGCCAGGAGGATTGCCCCATAAATGCAACACTGCTTCATGAGTGGAGGAGAGAAGGCAGATGGAATAGAGAAGGGATCACTATGAAAATTATGACTGGAAGAACCAGTTGGGATGGGAGATGCATGCTGAAAGTAGATAATGGACCAAACATGATGACCTCTCAGTGTCTGTGTTGCAAGCTCTAATGCCCAAAATTAGAGAGTATGGGGAATATTGTCTGCCATAAGGCAGGGGGAGGGTGGGAAAGAGGAGGTATACCCGGGATATTGGTGGTGGGGAATGTGCACTGGTGGAGGGATGGGTGTTTGGTCATTGTGATATTGTAACCCATACATGAAAACTTGTAACTATTTCACGGTGATTCAATAAAATTTTTAAAAAATTTTAAAAGATATTTTTATAGCTTATGCTGGGGTTCAGCACTATTGTAATTCTCACAGCAAAAATAAATTAAAACTGTTGATCTGAGATAAAACTTTTTAATGATTCATTTAGTTAATAAATGGCAAGTTATAAAATAAACTTGGAGACTGTAAAAGGTAAAATGAGAATTTCATACCTGCTAATGTAAGATCTGTGAGTTTACAAATTAGTATTACTCTGAATCAGCACTTCCATCTCTAACTATATGTTTAAGTGCTATTAGACAAAACACCAGCAATCTTAAGTGCAGAAGTTATTGGTAAAGTTATAATAAGTCTTTATAATATATTGTTATTCACAATCTGATAAGGAAAAAAACATGTATTAAAATTTTTAAATGGTTGGTAAAATGGTGAATCTAAATCTACTAGAATTTTGCAAATATTTACTAATCTCTTTAAATAAGAAACTTAATTATAAATAATCTATTATTTAGATATAGCCTTGGGTTTATAGAATGTAGATAGTTGAAAAGGAAAACCTCCACCCTCTTTCCCCCCACAAGAAACCTTAAAAATTAAGTAATGGATAGTTACATTGTAGGCGGTTTCCATACCAGGACAAAGTAAAGCAAGGGTTAGGACCACATCAGAAGTAGGACTTTAATATAATGCAGGCACCAAAGCAGCTAACTCCCCCACAGGTACAGCAGCGGCCATTGGCATCGTCTCTGGGGCGGTGGCAACTCATACAGCTGCAGTTATTTTCCCCTTTCCCAGAACTTTGGATTCACATCTCATTCGCCATTACCTAACTCTGAGGAGGGCAGATTGATTGTCACAAACACATCACGCCAATAGTCCACTAGCCTATTCCAGTCACACCAAAATATATGTGAGCAAAAGAAATTCAACAAGTCTAATATTTTTTTAATTATTTTATTGATTCACCATGTGGAAAGTTACAAAGCTTTCAGATTTAAGTCTCAGTTATACAATGCTCAAACACCCATCCCTTATTCCACCACCAAGAATCACAATATACCTCCCCGCTTCCACCCAACTCCCCAGCCCCCCACCCCACATGTGTAACTGGTAAATTTCACTTTACTTTCACTTTACTTTGATTACATTCAATATTTAAACAAAAAAATTCACTATTATTGATTTGGAGTTTCTCCCCCCTAAAGTCGATCTGCTGAAAAGAAAGCATTTGGTAATTTATTTTCCATTGCTGAAAATGAAGAGATATGAGGTCAGGAGGCCGCACTAGCAGCAGCATAGATTTGGATTTCTGTATTTTAGTATTTTACTAACTAAGTCCAGAGAAATGTCTGCCAGGAATCGCAACATTGTAAGCTTGTACCTCTCAGCTACTTTATATTCCACATATGAGTGCAATTTTTCTATGTCTGTCTCTTTCTTTCTGACTCATTTCACTCAGCATGATGCTTTCCATGTTGATCCACTCATATGCAAATTTCATGACTTCATGTTTTCTGACAGCTACGTAATATTCCACTGTGTAAATATACCAGAGTTTCTTTGGCCAATCATCTGTTTTCGGGCACTCTGGTTTTTTCCATACTGTGGCTATTGTAAACAGAGCGGCAATGAACATGGAAATGCAGATGTCATCTCTACTATACCTGTTTGCCTCTCCGGGATATATTCCCAGGAGTGGTATTGCTGGGTCAAATGGGAGCTCAATTTCTAAACTTTTGAGAATCGTCCATATTGTTTTCCAAAAGGGCTGAACGAGTAGGCATTCCCACCAGCAGTGAAGGAGAGTCCCTTTCTCCCCACATCCATGGCAACACCGGTTGCTTTTGTTTTTTGGGATGTGGGCCAGTCTCTTTGGTGTGAGATGATATCTCATTGTTGTGTTGATCTGCATCTCCCTGATGATTAGTGATGTTGAACATTTTCTCATGTGCCTCTCAGCCATTCGGATTTCTTCTTTGGAAAAGTTTCTGTTCATTTCATCACCCCATTTTTTGATCGGGTTTGCAGTTTTCTTCTTGTGGACTTCAACCAGTGCATTGTATATCCTTATTATCAACCCTTTATTGGATGGGTACTGCATAAATATCCTTTCCCATTCTGTAGATTGTCTTTGTATTTTGGTCACTGTTTCTTTTGAGTTGCAGAAGCTTCTTAGTTTGAGATAGTCCCATTTATTTATGTTTGTTTTCACTTGCTTGGCCAAAGGCGTGTCAGCTTTGAAGATACCTTTGGCTTCAATGTCGTGGAGGGTTTTGCCGACCTTATCTTCAATGTACCTTAGGGACTCTGGTCTGATGTTGAGGTCTTTAATCCATTTTGATATGATTTTTGTACATAGTGATAGATGGAGGTCTAAGCCCATTTTTTGCATGTAGCCGTCCAGTTGCCAGCAAAATTTGTTAAACATGCTTTCCTTGCTCCACTTCACATTTCTTGCTCTCTTATCAAAGATTAGATGATCATATATTTGGGGGTGTATGTCAGAGTATTTAACCCTATTCCATTGGTCTGCAGCTCTGCCTTTGTTCCAGTACCATGCTGTTTTAATGACTACCGCTTTTTAGTAGAGTTGGAAGTTGGGGAGGTTGATTCCTCCCATTTTCTTTTTCCCAAAGATTGTTTTAGCTATTCGTGGGGGCTTATTGTTCCATATGAATTTCAGGAGCACCTGCTCCATTTCTTTGAAGAATGTCAAGGGTATCCCTATAGGGATCGCATTGAATTTGTACAATGCTTTGGGGAGAATTACCATTTTGACAATATTAATTCTTCCAATCCATGAGCAGGGGATGTCTTTCCATTTCCTCATGTCCTCTTTTATTTCCTGAAGTAGTGTTTTATAGTTTTCATTATACAAGTCCTTTACCTCCTTTGTTAAGCTGATTCCGAGGTACTTGATTTTTTGAGGCGCAATTGTGAACGGGATTGCTTTTTCTCAGGTCACTTTCTTCTCTCTCATTATTTGCATATAGGAAACCATGGACTTTTGGGTATTGATTCTATAGCCTGCAACTTTACTATACGAGTCAATTGTTTCTAGGAGTTTCTTGGTAGAGGTTTTAGGGTTCTCTAGGTATAGTATCATATCATCTGCTAATAGTGAGAGCTCCACAAGCCTAATATTAAAGAACACATCCTCTGAAGCTGCATTAAATGACTTACATAAGTCACAGAGGAGAATAAAAGAGGAAGTTAGTATTCTAGAAAGGAAAAATGGTGCCCATCATCCCTTAAACCAAGATCATCCAGAATCCTTTCTCACAATGAGAGGGGGACACGGATAGTGGACTGGAGGGTCCCACATCCATACTACCACAGCAACATGAAGAAACAGCACAAATCCCCACCAAGAGGAGTGGATGGAGAAAAGAGCCCATCAGCCTCAATAGGGAATATGGACAAATACATCTCTCCAATAAAGAATTCAGAGATGAAATGTTGAAGATGTTTAATAAACTCAAACAAACAGTGGAGCAGGAATCCAGTAAATTAAAAGAGGATATGAAAGAAACAATGGAGTGGACAGCCAATAAAATATAAGAAGAAATGAAGCATAAATAAGAAAACAACAAACAGAAGTGTCACTAATAAAGGATTCAGTAGATGAAATTAAAAACTCAGTGGGAGCCCTCAAAAGTAGAATGAAACAGAATCAGTGATCTTGAAGATGAGTTGTGGAAAGCATACAGGGGAACAGCATACAATGGGAAAAGACCTCAAAATAGCGCTAGGGTGAATTAGAGACCTAGGGGATGAACTCAAGAGAAACAACATAAGAATCATTGGAGTACCAAAAGGACAGGGAGGCAACCCCATTGAAATAGCAGCAGTTAAGATATCGTTGCTGATAAGTTCCCAGAGATGAAGAATTAAGGCCTCCAGATGCAAGGAACCCATAGGGTACCAGCTAAAAGAGACCTTAATAAAAAGACTCCAAGATATATCATAATCAGAATGACAAACACCACAGACAGAGCCACAATACTGCAAGCAGCAATGTCAAAGAACGAAATCACATACAAAGGAGCATGACTTAGATTTACAGTAAACTTATCAGAGGTCACCCTCTGAGCCCAAAGACAATGGTCAGATATAGTGAAAAAATGCAATGAAATGAAAGCCTCACCAAGAATATTCTATCCAGCTAAACTCTCACTCAAACTCGAAGGAATGATACACCATTTCATGGATAAACAACAGCTCAGGAAATTTATAGACTCAAAACCAACCTTAAAAGAATGACTAAAGGGGCTACTGTAAGACAAGAAAAACCCCTACAAGCACAACAAACCTAAACAGAAAGATGGCACAAAACCCCATGGCAATAATTTTTGTCAATGTCAATGATCTAAATGCACCAGTTAAGAGACGCAGAGTGGCAAAATGACTTAAAAAACTCAACCCAATATTCTGCTGCCTACACGAAACACCTCTGAACAATGAGAAAACACAGGCTCAAACTCAAAAGATGGAAAACAAACCTTCAAGATAACAACTCCCTCAAAAAGGCTGGGGTGCCCATACTAATATCGAACAACATAGATTTCAGAAAGAAAAGGGTTAGAAGGGACAGTGAAGGCCATTTTTTAAAATCAAGGGATACGTATAGCAGAAAGAAATCACACTCCTAAACATATATGCACCCAATGAGGGACCAGCAATATATTTAAAACAACTGTTAATTGACTTCAATGAGGACTTTGGTAGCAACACAATAGTCATTGGAGATTTCAACATCGACTTATCATCTATGGATAAATTAACAAGTTTAAAACTCAGCAAGTAAGTACTGAGTTTGAAAGATGAAACGGAAGAGAAAGGGCAAATATATCATGGCTTTTAATCCCCCAAAACTGAATACAAATTCTTTTCCAGTGTACATGGAACATTTTCCAAGATAAACCATGTGTTGGGCCACAAAATATACCTCAATAGAATAAGGAAGATAGAAATTGTATCAACTATCTTTACAGATCACTATGCAATGAAAATAGAAGTTAATCACACAGAGATGCAGAGAATCAAATCAAGCTCCTGGAAATTAAACAACCTAATGTTAAACAATGACTGAGTCAGGGAGGAAATCAAGAAAGAAATCAAAAGGTATCTGGAAACAAATAAGAATGAAGACATGAGCTACCAGAACACGTGGGACTCAGATAAAGCTGTATTAAGGGGAAAATTTATAGCTTTGCAAACATTTCTCAGGAAGACGAATAGGGCCCACATAAATAACTTGACTTAGTAGCTCAAGACTTTAGTAAAGGACCAGAAAAAGGAGCCCAAGACAGACAAGTAGAAAGAAATAATAAATTGTAGAGCAGAAATTAATAACATGAAAACCCAAAAAACAATCCGAAAGATCAATGAAACAAAGAGCTGGTTCTTTGTGAAAATAAACAATATCTATAAACTACTAGAAAGAGTCACAAAGAAAGAGAGAGAACCCTAATTAACAGAATCATAAATGAAAAGGGGGACATCACAACAGAAACCAAAGATATTCGAAAGATCATCAGACATTACAAGAGAACCTAGAAGAAATGGATAAAATTCTGGATTCCTATAACCTCCCATGACTGAGCTGAGAAGATCTAGAATACCTGAATAGACCTATCACTATCAAAGAACTGAAACAGTAATAAAAAGTCTTCCCAAAAACAAAAGCCCAGGTCCAGATAGATTCACTAGCAAATTCTTCCAAATTTTTAAAGGGGACCTACTTCCAGTCCTTTTTAAGCTTTTCCAGTAAATTGAAGAAACAGAAATCTCTCAAACAGTTTCTATGAGGCACATATCACTCTAGTACCAAAAGCAAACATAGACACCACAAAAAAGAATATTTCAAGCAGATATCCCTGAAGAACACGAATGTGAAGATTCTCGACAAAATATTAGCAAATAGAGTCCATAAATTAGTCAAAAAATTGTACATCATGGCCAGGTGGGATTCGTCCCATGAATGCAAGGATAGTTAAACATTCACAAGCCAATCAATATAATCCATCATATCAATATAGAAAAGAGAAAATCCACATGATCATAACAAGGGGTGCAGAGAAAGTATTTGACAAGATCTAGCACCCATTTATGTAAAAACCTTCAGCAAAATGGGAATTGAAGGAACTTTCCTCAAAATCGTCAAAGCCATTTACTACAAGCCTATAGCAAGCGTTATCTTCAATGGGGAAAAACTAAATGCCTTTACCATAAGTTCAGGGACAAGACAAGGATGCCCAATCTCACTTCTATTCAAGATAGTACTGGATGTACTTGCCATAGCAGTTAGGCAAGAAAAAGATATTAAGGGCATCCAGATAGGAAAGGAAAAAATCAAGCACTCACTATTTGTAGATGATATGATACTATATTTAGAGAACCCTAAAACCTCTACCAAGAAACTCCTAGAAACAATTGACTTGTATAGTAAAGTTGCAGGCTATAGAATCAATACCCAAAAGTGCATGGTTTTCCTATATGCAAATAATGAGAGATAAGAAAGTAACGTGAAAAAAAATCCCATTCACAATAATGCCTCAGAAAATCAAGTACCTCGGAAACAGCTTAACTAAAAAGATAAAGGACCTATACAATGAAAACTACAAAACACTACTTAACAAAATAAAAGAAGACATGAGGAAATGGAAACATATCCCCTGCTCATGGATTGGGAGAATTAACATTGTCAAAATGGCAATTCTCCCCAAAGCATTAGGCAGATTCAATGCGATCCCTATAAGGATACCCATGAAATTCTTCAAAGAAATAGATCAAACACTCCTGAAATTCATATGGAACAACAAGCTCCCACGAATAGGTAAAGCAATTCTTGGGCGGTGGGGAATGATGGAAGACATCACCTTCCCCTACCTCAAACTACTATAAAGCGATAATAATTAAAATAGCATGGTATTGGAACAAATACAGATGTGAAGACCAATGCAATAGGGTTCAATATTCTTACACATACCCTCAAATATATGATCATCTAATCTTTGTTAGGGAGCAAAAATATAAAAATGGAGCAAGGAAATTCTCTAACAAATGGTGGTGGCAAAACTAGACAGCTACATACAAAAACAAATCGCCTCAAACCTCTACCTAACACCATGCACAAAAGTCAGATAAAAATTGATCGAAGACCTCAGCATCTGACCAGAATCCATAAGGTACATTGAAGACAAGGTCAGCAAAATTCTCCACGACATTAAAGCTAAAGGTATCTCCAAAGATGAAATGCCACTGACCAAGTAAGTGGAAACAGAGGTAAACAAAAGGGACTATCTTAAACTAAGAAGCTTCTGCACCTCAAAAGATACAGTGACCAAAGTACAAAGACAGTCTACAGAATGAGAAAGGATATTCACCCAATACCCTTCTCATAAGGGGTTAATATCAAGGATATACAAGGCACTGTTTGAACTCTACAAGAAGAAAACATCAAACCCCATCAGAAAATTGGGAGATGAAATGAACAGAAACTTCCTCAAAGAAGAAATCTGAATGGCTAAAAGGCATGTGAAAAAATGCTTTTCATCACTAATCATCAGGGAGATACAGATCAAAATAGCAATGAGATATCATCTCACACCACAGAGACTAGCACACATCGAAAGAACTAAAGTAACTGGTGTTGGCATTGATATGGGAGAAGGGGACTTTCCTAGATTGCTGGTCGGAATGCCCACTGGACCAGCCTTTTGGAAAAAAAGTTTGGACATTTCTAAAAACACTAGAAATTGATCTCCCATTTGACCCAGCAAAACAATTTCTGGGAATATATCCTGAAAATGCAAAAATACAGTAGAAATGACATCTGCACTTATATGTTTATTGCAACATTATTTACAATCTGGGAAAAAACAAGTGTTCAAGAACATATGACTGATTAAAAAAACTTTGGCACATAGACACAATGGAATACTATTCTGCTTTAGAAAAGATCAAATCATGAAATTTGCATATAAGTGGATCAACTTGGAGAGTATCATGATAAGTGAAATGTGTCAGAGAGAGAGAGGGACAGACATAGAATGACTGCACTCATTTGTGGAATATAAAGTAAAGGAATGGGAGACTAACACCCTAGGATAATAGAGATAAGGGCCAGGAGGATTGCTCCATGGCTTAGAAGCCAGCCTCTCATGTTGGCAAAAGGCAGCTGGGATGGAGAAGGTACCATTAAGTCAATGATAGTTGAAGGGCTCACTTGGGATGTATGCTGAAAGTAGACTATAGACCAAACATGATGGCCGCTTGATATCTGTATTGCAAACGGTAGCACCCAAAAGGAGAGAGGTAAAGTTGAAGGGATTGTGCCTGTCACAGAGGCAGGTGGTGGGGCATTGAGTGGGGGTGGCTGGAGGGATACTGGGAACATTGATGGTGGAGAATCGGCACTGGCGGAGAGATGTGTACTAGATCATTGTGTGATTGTAATGTAATCACAAAAATTTGTAAATCTGTAACTGTATCTCATGGTGATTCATTAAAAATAAATAGAAGCTGTAGCCTTGAACTAAAATACGCAGTCTGGAAATCAATGCAATAGACAAAATCAAAGGAAAACAAATGTATGGACTCAGACTGAGTAACTGAGGCTACCAGTGGAGGAGGATGGAGGGAAACTTAAGAGCTTAGAGTACAATGACTTCTAATGAAGGAATAGGAGTATTGGTACATTGCTGGCAGTTGTGGTTTTTGCCATATATTTTGAAGGGATGTAACACAAAACCAAGAAAACATACATTCATGTAAAAAAATGGTTCCCTCAATTTGAGAAAAAGAAATTGCTAGAAATAAGATACAAATATATTGGGGATAAATTGGGGAAAAATGATAATAATTGAAATACAAGTTCAAAGTTCAAAATATATTAACTTCCAATTGAATGTAGAATTTTCACTTTTTGTTTAAACCAATCATATGTAATTTTATTATCAATATAATTTATGAGGGCTGTGTATATACACTAAGGAAAATAGCATACAATCCAATTGGCACAATGAGGGCTAAAGAACACTAAGATGAAACCTGGTACACTGGAATGCAGATGAGCAATGTTTGAATTTCAAAAGTTCCTTATATTTTCTGTTGGAAGGCAGGGAAGAGGCATTTCTCTAAGGGTAAATTCCTGGCAGCTTTTATCAAAGACTGGACAAGTCTTCAGGATCATATTTTTGAAGCACAGATGGTACTTCTAGCTAAATTAAGCTTCTATATTTATACTACTTTTAGAGATGTATTATCAGTACCACCTGTTCATATAAATTTATGTCAGGCTTCAGGATATCCAAGTTTATCTGTTTTTACCTTACCATGTCTTTGTAATCAAGCAAATGATAATTAACTTTAGTGCCCTATATAAATTAATCCATATCTAGATCTGTAATAATAATTACATGTCTGAATGCATGATATTCATTAACACTATGGTCAATCAGGATAATTATACTATCAATATATGAAGCAATAATGAAGGAAAGCCACACTAAATGTCATGTGAAATGAAGTTGTGTAAAGAAAGGGAAAGATTTATTACTTACTATAAAAATAAGAAGGAATTTCTAAAACAATAGAACTAGAGAATCTATACTGGTTACCCAAGTTTTTAAAGCTTAAAAGTACAGGGAAATTCATTTTATGTAAGCATGCCAAGAGAAAGAGGGAGAGCTAATACAATGCTATGGTTAGAAAATAAGTAAGAGAGTAATTAAATTACATACCACTGAAAATTGTAGTACAGAAATTATATGTAGCACCAAAGACAATGAAAATAATAAGCTATCATTTCAAATTAAGTTCAATGCAATTGTGAAAAATGGTGACAAATAAGAAATGGAAATTTTAACAAAATTGGCAAACCACAATAAATATTGTTTAAAATCCATTCTTGGCAACTGGAGCTAATAGACTTTAAATGGAAATCACAAATATAAATAGGAAAATATTTCTGCCAAGGAAAGCTAAAAAGAGAGCAAGTTTTTACTTTTTTCCATTTTTGCATCACACATGGTGGTGCTCAGGGCTTACTCTGGCTCTTCACTCCTCGCAGTGCTTGAGAGAACATATATGGTACCCGGTCAGCTTATCCATTACGCCTTACCCATTATTATTTATCTGGGTCAAGAAACACAAAAACTAATAAAAGTCTTTAAATTCCTAATTAGGGAACAATAGACTAAAAAGGCAATTACAGACAAATTAAAAACATATTAAGTGTTGGCACCAAAAAAAATAATTTCTGTACCTATCTGTATTCTTCTGTGGATAGCTGAACAAATTAACCTCAGATGGATTAGTAGGAAAGGAAAGTAAATTTAATTACATATACATGGACGATTTTTTAGTCATAAATTCGAGCACAAACTGCACAACCTAAAGATTTTTGTTCTTATACTTAGGAATAGAGTTCTGTTCTGGGTCATAAAGGAGAGAAGAGTAGTGACTCTCATGACAAGGAAAAAGTAATTCACGCAATTCACAGGCTCTTGATGCCTTCTTTACTATAAAATAGATTTACCTAATATAAAAATTATTTACAGAGATGATCCCAAATAGAAATAATATTCATTATCTCAGTATCTAAGGTTATGTCAATAGTTCATTTTGTATTCCTCAAGACTTTGATTTATCTTAGATGCTCATTCTAGGGTGACATATTGGAAAATATTTGCTATGAGCATCTTGGAGTGGTCTGTTCATAAGAAGAATCATTTTAGAAATTTGGTGAGAAAATAATAATTACTGAAAACAGGAAAATAAATTTCAAATCGTGTATAAAATGGTGGTAGAAAAATAAAATCACAATAGAACTCTCCAATATTAAATAGTTAAATAATATTGGAGGTTTAAGGACCTGAAGAAAACTGTAAAGGGTCAATATAAAGATATATACAGAACATTGGGGTATCTCAGGTAAAAGAGCAAGAAAAGTAGCTTTAAACCTCCAACTATCTGTTTTCAGATATTAGTTATTATGAAAAGTTCTGCACTCAGGAATTACTCCTGGCTATACTCAGCGGACCATATGGGATGCTGGAAATCGAACCAGGGTCGGCCACGGGCATTTGCCTTGCACTGTGCTATAGCTCCAGCCCTGGCAGTTCTGGCAGAATCTCCTGCCCCTGTGCCAGGCTGTCTTCACTGGGGCCCCCTCGGAGGGGGGCAGCTTGAGTTTCCCTCCCCGCCCCAAGCAGAGCCCCAGAAGCCCAAAACCCCCAGAACTGAGCCAAAGCCATGCTCAAGGACACTGTCCACACGTTTGGATGAGCCTCACGCATGAAAGAACCGACAGAGGAACCCAGGTATGTAGGACCCGTGGCTGAGATCTCTAAGACTGCTTGGATCGAGACTGGGTCTCCTCCACCCAGATTCCTCATTTTCCAGTAGCTTGGCAGTCACACCCACAAATTGCCCCCCAGCGCCATGTAATCTTATTAATGGCCAAGATCCAGAGACTATAAAACAAAGCTCCCAGAAGAGAGTGACTCAGAAACTCCTACCTCCGTGTCTTCACCGACCTGCCTTGGAGGACACCAAAATTTATTTTGTTTGCATTAGGTAGACTGGAAGCACCTGAAATGACAATTAGAGGCCGCCCTAAAAGTTTCCATCTCCCTCTGAAAGCCCGGCAAGCTACCTAAGTTATCCCGCCCGCATGGCAGAGCCTGGCAAGCTACCTATGGAGTATTTGATATGCCAAAAACAGTAACTATAATGGGCCTCAGACCCTGAAAGAGCCCCCAATTATGGCAGCATTGGGAAGGACGAGTAAGGAGAGGCTGTGAAGCTCTTTGTGTTCCTGGAGTGAGCAGACACCATTGGCCTACACTAGCATGCGACAGGGACAAATGGAGACGTTACTGGTGCCCACTCGAGCAAATCAGTGAGCCATGGGATGGCAAGTGATACAAGTGATGAATAGTTCTGTAATGAACATAGGAGTGAAAATGTCTTTTACAAGTATAATGAAATTTATACGTCATATAGGAGGCCAATTTCTAGTTTTTTGAGACGTTTCAGTACTCTTGACCAGTAGACGCTCCCACCAAGTTAAAAGGCAGGTATAGGACAGGGGTTGAAGTGGGAAGGGAATAAGTGCACACTGATGGAAAGAAGTTGACACTGCTGGTGGTATTGGTGTTGAAATATCACATGCCTAAAAGTCACTATTAATTACATTTTAAATTATAGTTCTTTAATAAAGAAAAAAGAAATGAAAGTATAGGGGCTAGGAAGATATTACAGCAGAAGCTTGTCTTGGCATATGACCAACCTGGGGTCAATTCCCAGGACCATATATGTCCCCATTTCAGCCCACTCAAGAGTTATGCCTGGGGGCTGGAGAGATAGCACAGCAGGTAGGGCGTTTGCCTTGTTCAAATCCCAGCATCCCATATGGTCCCCTGAGCACGGCCAGGGGTAATTCCTGAGTGCAGAGCCAGGAGTAACCCCTGTGCATCGCCGGGTGTGACCCAAAAAGCAAAAAAAAAAAAAAAAAGAGTTATGCCTGAACACAGAACAAATAGGAAGCCCTGAGTACCACTAGGGGGTCCCTCCCCTCCCCCAAAATAATAGAAAGATAAATAATTCTCTTGGAAATATAACTCATAAAATTTAACTGCTGGCAAATTTTTTTAAAAATCTATGAAAAAATAAGCATGTATTTTTCACAGAAGTAATAGAAATATTTGTAGAGAATTCATCTATACAGGACTAGTATATTGTTTCCAAAAAGGTTTAAAAAATACAGTGTTTTTAAAATTTTTGCAACTATTGACTGACTGATTCACAAGCTGGTTCACACACTGGTTATTGGTAACCACTCAGTAAAAACATACCACCTTAAGAGTAGTAAAACCATGAAATATATTCCATGATGAAAGCAGAATTTATATAAATGCCAAGGAAGAAAATCTATAAAATACTTTAAAAAATCCACACAAATAACCTGAACAAATGGATATTAATTACTTATTTCACTATAAATTGTACTTTGAAATAATATTACCATTGTGTATTTTGAGGTGAGGGGCCTTGAGCATGGCCATCCATGGCTAAGGCTCCAGAAGTCTTCAGGCGCGGGAGCTCTGCTTGGTGCGGAAAGGAAAGCTGGAGTCCAGCTCTTCCAAGGGGCCCAGGGGAAGACAGCCCTCCGAGGAACCTGAGAGTCTCTAGACTGTGCGCCTGGCTGTCTTCCTCAGAGCCCCTTGGAGGGGATGGGCTCCAGCTTTCCTCCCTTCCCGGAGAAGAGCTCCTGCGGCCAAAGACCTCCAGAGCCTTAGCCACGGCCATGCTCAAGACTCCTCTCCACACGTTCACATGAGCCTCATGCATGAAGGTACAGGCAGAGGAACCCAGGTATGTGGGATCCGGGGCTGAGACCTCCAAGCCTGCTCGGATTGGGAGTGGGCCTCTTCTACCCAGATTTCCTATTTTCCAGTACCTAAGTAGTCACACCCAGGGACTGCCCTCGGCACCCTATAATCCTATCAATGGCCAACATCCAGAGACTTAAAGGCAAGTTCCCGGAACTTAAAGGCCACTTCAAGGCCTCACGACATCTTATAGCCTACTTCTCCTTCTGGGAGTACCAGCAGGCTACTGAGAGTTTTCTGCCCACATGGGGGAGACTCTTAAACTCCCCATGTCGTATTCAGTAACAATGCTGGATCTCATTCCCCTGAGGCATCCTTTAGAAGGACGAGTAAGTAGTGTCTTCTAAAATCTCAGGGCTAGGACGAATGGAGACGTTACTGAGACCGCTCGAGAAATTTGACGATCAACGGGATGATGATGATGATGATGATGATGATGATGATGATGATGATGATGATGATGATGATGATGATGATTGTGTACTTTGTGTTTTAGACAAGTTATTTACAGAATTTATTTGGAAAAATTAACAAGGATTCACAGACACATTGGTAAAAGAAAGTTTTATTATTGGAGTAGAAGTTGATGAGCCCTATTATGTTGTCTGTGGGAGAGGGAGCTCCCACCAGTAAAACTACTTTATTACTTTGGACTATGTCAAAGCTAGGAAGTTTCTTTTTACTGTTGTCATTTCCCAAGAAATTCATTACAAGCCCTCCTATCTATCTTACTGAAAATGTTTCAAAATGGAAAACATACCATCAGCCCATTCTGCCCAAATCCTTTGTGCTTGCTAGAGCTTCTCCGCAGGGGATTTAGGCTCTTCATAAGTCAAGAATTACTCCAGTTTGAGATTTATCAGGATCTTGTGTCCACAAAATGGGTCCACCAATAGTGCTTTAGCTTCTTAGGAGTAGCTATTCAGCGTGACTTATTCAAATCCGCTCTTGGTTTCATTAGGTCCCAAGAACTCAATGTCAGTGACCCACAAAACTACCTGTCTGCTTCAGTATCAAAACAATACTGCCTTAACCATGGAAATTTGTTTAGCATAAGGAACAATAAAAAGTGGTAAAACAGAGCAAATATTAATAAAAGTAAAGTGATATGCATGATACCCTTTCAGTAATAGTATTGCAAAGCAAGGTGCTAAAAGGAAAAAAATAACAGAGAGAGAAGGAGAAGGAGAAAGAGTGAGAGAGGGAGAGAGAGAGAGAGATAATGTCTGCATAAAGGCAGGCTGGATGGTGGTCATGGAAGGGAAACTGGAGACATTTTTAGAAGGAAATTTCCAGAGGTGGTGTGTAATCACGAAGCGACTAGAAAGCTGTGTAATCTCTGAGTGGCTAGGGAGATCCCCGCTGCTCTCTCTCTATGCCTGCATTCAGTGATCTTGGGCCTTTCTCCCACCTGGAGTGGCCAATTCCATGCGTGGACGAAGGAGGAAATGAGGGCCAGGGTGTTTGGTGATCAGTTGCCATTTATTCCATTCTCCCCATGCGCCTATTCTAATCTCACTAAGCCCCTAATTCTAGTCTCATGCTGCCCCTCATTTCTGTCTTCTCCTGTCTCTCTCATTCACCTCTCCATGCTTCCTCTCACAGCCTCAGTCCCTCTCTAGTCTCTCCCCAACTCCTTGCACTGGGGGTAGCAGAATCAACATATCAAAGCCCTTCCTGATAGCTGATTAGGCTCAAGGGGGGAATATACTGCCTAGGGGTGATTCTCCTCTTCTTACTCCAAAAACTTAATTAACATCTTAATTAATATCTTAATTCTACTTCTTAATATTAGTTATTTTGTATGGACTCAGTAAGAGATACATTGAGCTTGTAGGGTGGCTCTCCTGGGGACATCTCTCTATAGCTCTCAAACTACAGTGCTTAGGCAAGATAAATCTTTCCTAACCCTAGCAAGGTCCTAATTCAGCTTTTAATTTTTGGATCATAGTAAAATTTGTCCAAGACTATGCTCTTAACTTATAGTTAAGTATTATGACGCTTTGGTCTGGCCCATTTTGATGCCAGGGTAGCTAAGAACTTGCCCTGAGTCTATCCAGTCTCTTATCGGATCGCTGCTTTTAGGGTGCTAAAAAGTAAGGGCAGCTGAGGCTTAAGTCAAGAGAACAGATGCCCAGGAGTGGATATCGCTCAGAGTCAATTAACACCCAAGTTGCAAAAGCAGAGCATTAACTGTCTTCCTGTGTCTATACAAAAAGGATATTGCTTTGATATAACTATGCAAAGGATTTAGGGAGAAGAGAAAACAATATTTACAAGTTAACAGAGTCTGATTAGGAGATAAAGGTGATTGACCAGTTGGGGATGCAGAGCATAAAGAAAGAGTTTACAAATAAGCACAGAGGAATGGGAGCACTGTGATGAGAGTAACCCAATAAACCTAAGCTCCGTATGGCAAGGCAGAAAGAACAAACCAATGTTATCCTACAGCGAAGATGATGTTGGAAGACTTTCTGACTGAAATTCAGTCATAAACAACTTTGTAACTGTGTGTCTCACAGTGAGTCTATTACAAAATTTAAAAGTATGTGGTTTCATATTGACATATTGAAAACCATAATTAGTCAAAGTGGAGACCAATGGATCACCAAATAATTATTCTTAAAGTTGTAGAAATAAAATTATATTTAGCATACATTTTCTGTGGTAACAGTCTTAGAATAAAATACTTGATGAAGGAAACATTTCTCTTTCTAAAATAATTAAGTATAATTAATTTACAAAAATAGATGGAAGTAAAAAACATCATTTTGAAATCCCTAAAAAATGGATATGAGCAAGGAGGATTACAATGTATGAGTTGAGGAGAGATGTGGAAAGGAAAGAGAAGAGAAGAGAGGAGGTGAGTTTCTTTATTGAAAATGCTTAAATATTTATTTTACTGAATGAATTACAAGTGACAAAGATGTTTATGATTGAGTTTCAGACATACATTGTTCTAACAACAATGCCTTCACCAGTGTCTGCTGCTCTACACCAATGTCCCACGTTTCTTGCCCACTCCTCAGACTGCCTCAATGGCAAGCACTTTCATCCTCCTACTTCTTTAGAGGCTGGATAAACAATTGAACAAGCATCAAGTAGACTGATAGAAGAAAAAGTTAAAATGCAGTTTATCAGTAACATATATTTATTATATATAACTTCTGTGTGCATATTTATATATATTTCCTTAATACTTGTGAAAAACCAATAAAAATTTAATATCTCATTGACATCATAACAGAGGCCATATTTCAGTAAATTTAAGTAGAAGAGAGGACACTGGAAAGAAGGGTCAGCCACGGAAGCAAAAAAAAGGATACACAGTAAGATAAAAAGCATACAGATTTAAGTTACAGCTTTTTATCTTTAAAAAAATGAGATTAGGCCTTTGTAGAGAGTTGCCCTTAAAGAGGAGGTATGCATTTAAATATCATTTTTTAAATGGTAACCTTTGTTCTGCCTTCAGGTTTCTTTCCAAGAAATCAACCTTTAAACAAAGAAATATTTTAAAGTGTAAAAATCTTGTACCACTACAGGAACAGTGGCTATTTAAACAATTAGTGGAGAAGTTGACTGGAAATTTTAAAATGATATCAGTTATGAAGTATTATAAAAATGTATACATTGTATTAAGCCTCAGTACCCAGGAATATGAATTGATTTTAAATTAGACTTCTGCTGCTTTAACTACTAAGAGGAGATAATACTTACTCTGATATATTAAGACTAGTATTAACATGAAAAGGAAAAATAGCACCAGTTCATGCACACCATTATCCTGCCAAGTTGTTTTCACTAAATTAACTTATAAAACCATATGATTACTTTTCAAAGTTACTTAGGGTATACTACTGCTGGAGAAAAGATAAAGGGGTTTGATTTTTCAGTGAGTTTTTCAGTAGCTAATATAGCTTAAAAATATTGCCTAAGCTGTTAGGAGTGAATTCATGAAAATTGCTTATAAATGATAGACATGGAGTATCATGCCAAGTGAAATGAGTCAGAAAGAGAGGGACAGACATAGAGGACCTGCACTCATTTGTGGAGTATAAAATAACATCACATGGAGCTGACACCCAAGGACAGTAGATACAAGGGCCAAGAGGATTGCCCCACAGCTGGAAGACTGCTTCACAAGGGGAGGGAAGAAAGCAGATGGAATAGAGAAGGGATCACTAAGAAAATGTTGGCTGGAGGAATCAGTCGGGATGGGAGTTGTGTGCCGAAAACAGATAATGGACCAAACATGATGACCTCTCAGTGTCTGAGTTTCAAGACATAATGCCCAAAAGTGGAGAGAGAATATGGGGAATGCTGTCTTCCATGGATGCTGGGGGAGGGTGGAAAAGTGCGGTGGGGGCATACCAGGGATATTAGTGGTGGGGAATGTTCACTGGTGGAGGGATGGGTGTTTGATCATTGTGTGATTGTAACTCAAACATGAAAGCTGTAACTGTCTCACAGTGATTCAATAAAAATTAAAAAATATTGTCTAGATGCACATCAAAAAGAAAAAGAGCAACCAATGATGGAGTGGACTCACAGAGAAAGGGACTCTTCTTCATTGTTGGTAAGGATGACGACTGGTTCAACCTTTTTGGAAAACAGTATGGAGATTCCTCAAAAAGCTAGATATTGAGCTTCCATACAACTCAGATTTACCACTTGTTGGAATATTCCCTGGTGACCAAAACCACACAGCACAAATGGCACACTTCTATGTCCATTGCAGCGTTATTCACAATAGCCAGAATCTGAAAACAACCCAAGTGCCTGAGAAAAGATACTTGTTAAAGACACATGGTACATTGACACAATGTAATAGTATACAACTGTTAAGTAAAATTATGTTATGAAATTAATCAGAGGAGAGGGATAGACATAGAATGACTAGACTCATATGCGGGGTATAAAAATAACATAATATGTGACTAATATCCAAAGAGAGTAGAAACAAGGGCCATGAGGATTGGTCCACAGTTGGAAGCCTGCGTCAAGTGCAGGGGTAGAAGGCAGTTGGAATAGGAAAGGGACTGCTGTGACAAAAATAGCTGGAAATGATCACTCTTTATAAGAACTTCATGGCTAAAATGGGAAAGGATCAAACATGATAACCTCCCAGTATCTGTATTTTATATCATAATGCCCAAAAGGAGAGAGAAAGAGAGAGAGGAGAAAGAGAGAGAAAGAGAAAGAGAATGACAAAAAGAAAGAGAAAGAGAGAAAGAGAAAGGGGAATAGAAAGAGAAAGAGAAAGAGAAAGAAAGAGAGAAAGAGAAAGAGAGAAAGAAAAAAATCCCTGTCATAGAGACAGGCTGCGAGGAGCATAGTGGGAGGGAAACTGGGGACATTGGTGGTGGAAAATGTACACTCCTTGAGGAATGGGTGTTAGAACACTGTATGATTGAAACCTGACCATAAACAGCATTGTAACTTTGTGTCTCAAGGTGATTCAAATAAAAAATGAAAAGAAAAACAAAAGATACTATTGCCTAGTAAGTGATCCTGAAGCAGAAAAGCTGAGCTCCTTTGAAAAGAAAATGACAAGCTTTTTAGATATGGAGAAACTCTAGCACCCCTCGGTAAAAGACTCCCGCAGAGAAGCAGAGAAGCTCCTAGAGAAACTAAAACCCAAGTTCAGAATACAAAAAAAAGACCATTTAGAGTCCAAGAGTAGACACTCTTTCCATTGACAATGTCCTATCAACCTACACTCTACAACAACAATCCAAACCAGATTACATAAAAAAGTACAAACCAAGGAAATTTTGGGAAGTGTTACTATAAAACCAGTAGCCATTCTCCGTCATGGAATGTAAATCTGAGATGTGTGCTCAACGCTTTTTCCTCTGTGGAGAAGATGTATTCTCTCACAGTAATCTAAATAAAACTACTTAGATTCACTGTTCATTGCTTCCAGAAATTCTTCTTCGATAGTCCGTAAAACTTGAGAAGAGTCTGGAAGAGATTCCTATTCCTGAAAAAAAGCAACTCCTTGCTGCAATCTGAGTCTACATCTTCCCAAGGATTCAAGTGTTGGGGCCTGATCTAAAACTATGTAGATCAAGTGGATTTAAGACTTAGCTTGACATCTGCCATGTGGGGCTGGTGAAATTTTAAAGTCAATACTGAACAGCTTTTCCTGGTAGATTTTATTCATCCTAAGGAGAGGCATGTCTCCCACTGACCAAGGCATATAATTAAGAGTGTGGTGCAATCTTTACTCAGAATCTTTACTTCACTCCCTACTCAAGTTACCTATATTAGGTAACATATCCAGGAGGCAGATGGCCTGCGACATATTTCGTGAGCCACCCATGAGGCTAACTTCTTATTGTGGGAACAATTTCTAGCACCTGTAATGAATAAAGTGAACAAAAATTTTGTAATAATATAAGGAAAAGTTGAAATTTTTGATAATTGTACCTAACTTGGTGGCTAAAAATATAGGATGAAACTATAAAAAGCAGTATAATAAAAATCTCCAAAATGCACTGGGTGAAATTATTTTAAACATTCTGGAGTGTTTGTCCAGGAGGAAGAAAAATACTTTGAATTTTGATAAAATATTTCATTTTTTTGGTTTGAGAGGAAGTGGGTAAGGTCACACCTGGTGTTCTCTGGAGCAATTCCTGGCTCTGTGCTCAGGGGTCACAAGCAAATCAAGCTACTCTTCTTTAAAAAAATCCTGAAAGCCTCTAAAGAAATTTGCAACAGAATACTTCTTATAAAAATACAAATGGCTAAAAGGCACATGAAAAAATGCTCTACTAATCATCAGGGAGATGCAAAACAAAACAATAATGAGATACCATTTACACCACAAAGACTGGCACACATCAAAAACAATAAGAACAACCAATGGGGGCACAGATGCAGGGAGAAAGGAATTCTCATTCATTGTTGGTGGGAATAACAAGTGGTCCAGCCTATTTGGAAAACAATGTGGGTGTTCTGCAAAAACCTAGAAATTGATCTTCCACATGACCCAGCAATACCACATCTAGGAATATACCCCTGGGGTGCAAAATAACCCAGCAGAAATGACATCTTCACATTTATGTTCATTGCAGTACTATTCACAATAGCCAGAATCTAGAAACAACCCAAATGCCCAAGAACAGACAGGTGGTTAGAGAAACTATGGTACATCTATGCAATGGAATACTATACCGCTGTTAGAAAAATTGAAGTCAGGAAATTCTCTTATACATGGATGGACATAGACAGTGTCATGCCTCATGAATAAGTCAGAAGGAGAAGGAGAAAACACAGAATTACTACACTCTTTTGTGGAATATAATAAAAGCAAAGTATGAGAATCACACCCAATGATAGCAGAAACAGGGTAGGAACATTGGTTCATGGTTAGAAGCTTGCCTCAAGGGCTATAGGAGAGGGCAGTTATAAAAGCCATTATGACAATGATGGCTGGAAGAGATAACTCTGTATGGTTGATATGTCCTGAAAGTGAGTAAAAGATCAAACGTGATGGCCTCTCAGTATCTGTATTCCAAATCTTAATGGCCAAAAGTAGAGAAAGGGAGACAAAGAAGAAAAGTGCCTGTGATAGAGACAGCTGGGGGGCAGGTAGGAAGGATATGAGCGATATTGGTGATGGAAAATATACACTGGTGGAGGAATGGGTGTTGGAACATTGTATGGTTGAAACCAAATCAAGAGATATTTGCAACTGCATCTCATGGTGACCCAATAAATAAAAAGATAAATTAACAACAGGGCCATACAAATACAGGGGGTATTTGTTCAATATGATTAATTATTAAGGAATCACAAATTAACATAACAAAGTGATCATCACTTCACACCTCTTAGGATGGTTGCTATTAACAAGTCCAAAGAGAGGCAGAGAGAAAATATAGAGGATAAGACATTGATCTTGATGAATGCCTATCTGGGTTCAATCCCAGGCACCAGACAGAGTTCCCTGAAGACTACTAGGAGTAACCCCTGAGCATAAAGTCAGGAGTATGTCCGGAGGACCACCATAATGGTGGTGGCCGCAAAACAAAACAATAGAAGCTATATATAATATAGGGCAAATGTATAAGGTAAAGTGATGCTTCATGCACTATTGGTATTCATATAAATTGGTGAAGGATCTATGAAAATAGTATGAAAGTTCATCAAAAAAATTGAAATTAGAACTCTTATATGACATAGCAACCCCAATTCTGAGTATGCACCCAAATACTAACACACTATGTTGAAGAGATATGTGCATAACCAAGTTGATCATAGCCTTAAGCAAAATTACAAAGAGGGACACAATATAACTTAATGTCTAAAAATACATATTGATATATTTATAATTGATTATATGTATATGATTTATATACTTCAATATGTCATGTGGGCATATGTATACAATGTAATAAAATGTTATAAAAAGGATGGAAAGTCTGTCATTTACAACATGAAACTTGAGGTCATTAAGTTAAACAGATTATCACAGAAAGGCAAAATCTATATAATTTCATATATATAAATCTATATAATACAAAGAAGCTGAAATCACATTAAAATGGATCTGATTCGTGGTTATCAGAGATGTGTGAGAGGTTGATGAATTGGATGAAGATGATCAAAAGGTATAAATTTTCTGTTACAGAGTAAATAAGTACTAGGGATTTAATGTCCAACATGATGATTATAGATTGAAAACACTATTGAAAGATGCTAAGGAGATAAATCTTAAAGCTTCAAAATTAAAATTTTAGCTGTAAGGAGATATATATTTATTTAAACTATTTTTATTGTCATTTCAAAATATATATGACAATTTACTATATACCTTAAGTAGTGTTGCAATACCTCAAACATTAGATGGGAAACTGAAAATGCTCAGATCACCATCAATTGCAAAAATAAACTGTGACTACATCCATGAAGTGTAATACCATGCAAAATGTTATATTAATTTGTAAAACCACTGTAGTCAAGACAGATGAGTATAAGAATATTAAAGTAACTTACATAAAATATTTAATGCTTTCATTTAAATAAAATTTAATGCATTTGTGGTGACACAAGTATAACGAAGGATAATGTAGGATAATGTATAATGTACACAAGTATAATGTACACAATGTATAATGTACATAATTATACACAAGTATGATGTAAGATACCATATGGTGAAAAGTGAAAAAATAACTCTAAGGTAAGGAAAAAAAGACAATTAGTGCTCTTTAGTTCTTCTGTAAGTTTGCTCCAAAAAGGTTGTAAGATAGCAAAGCAAGGCTGGGTTTGTTAAAACAGAGTCATAGATCCGTGCTAAGGGTAAATATATCTTTTCATAGAAAAAATTAAATTCTGTGGGATAGTTGGTAGGCGCAGATGGTGGATAAATCTCATATGGAGGTATATTATGCTTGAGAGATAGCATATTTTTCTCTGAAACTTTGATAAGAAAAAATGCACACGCGAGATAGTAAAGAGGTTACAGCACTTATGCTGTACACTCCTAACCTGATTCAATCCCTAGCAACATATTTTCCCTGAACTTCATAGAGAGAAAGCCCTCAGTACAGAGTACTAGCAGCCTTAGAGCATTCCAGGTGTGGCAATACTACTACTACTACTACTACTACTACTACTACTACTACTACTAATAATAATAATAATAATAATAATAATAATAATAATAAAATAATAATAATATGAAGAAGAAGAAAGAAGAAAGAAGAAGAAATAATATGAAGAAGAAAGGAGAAAGAAGAAGAAGAAATAATATGAAGAAGAAGAAAAAGAAGAAATATTTAATGATTGTGGATCTCAAAAACTGTACAAAAATATCTTTGAAAAATGAAAGATTTTTCATTTTTCAAAATGAAAGGAGCAATATTTCAAGTATCAAACTAATAAAATTTCTTTAACTATTAAAAAATTATAACGGTATACACATAAATGGTTATGTCAGGGGTCCACTCATTTCTCTAATTAAAAAAGTAATATAAACAATCAAGAATGGGAATATGAAAATGTTCCTTACAAGCATTTTTAAATGATTGTTAGGATAAAATCGCTTAGGACAAAACTTTTTTAGGATTTAAATGTTTAAGAGAATTTTTTTTATTTTACTATGCAAGTTTGTTGATTTAGCACTATGCATTACAAAAGATTAAAGGTATTTTGAAGGCTCTACAGCCTTTTGGAGATGCTCCCGAAAAGATGGTGATGGTGAGAACAAGGACTCAACAAATTGTTTAATAACAACTAATTTCCGTCAATAAATTTTTATCAACTCTACATTGTTTATCTACATTGCAATGAATATGAGTGTGACATCATGCCTGGTTATTAAGTACCCCTATCCAGAACGTGGTTGAATTGAAAACAAAATAAACAAAGAGTTTAAAAGAATAATATTTTTCAAAGCATCACTAAACATGCTTTAAAATTAATGTTTCTCAGGAGTATAAATGTATATACTTGACACTTAAAATTATGAATAATTTTGAAAATATTTTGAAATTTTAATGGTTTTCAGTGTGAACAGGTCTTCATGTACTATAGTCTGTATCTACTTGCTGTCAATCAGTATAAAGCAATATGTGTTAGGTAGGATAATGAATCATTTACATATAAATAAGAAAGCCATTTATTTTCTGAATTTAGAATTTTTATGTGATTTGCCTTATTTATAAGTATGTAAAGCAGCACTTCTAAAATTAATCTTACATTGACTATCAGTGAAAACTATCAGTACAAATTGGTAAGTTTCTACAGTTTTTATTGATAAATTATTATATACTGGCAATATGAGGAAAATATTACTGTCTTTTATTTACTTCAAGAAAATTGTATTTAAAATCTCCCTATTCGCAGATGATATGATAGTATATATAGAGAAGCCTAAAGCCTCTACTAAAAGACTCTTAGAAACAATAGACTTGTACAGTAAAGTTGCAGGCTACAAAATCAATACCCAAAAATCCATGGCCTTCCTATATGCAAACAATGAAACAGACAGAGGAAAGGGACATGAAAAAAGCAATCCCATTCACAATTTTGCTCCAGAAAATCAAATACCTCAGAATCAGCTTAACTAAGGAAGTAAAAGACCTCTACAAAGAAAACTATAAGACGCTACTCCATGAAATAAAAGAGGACATGAGGAAATGGAAACATATCACCTGCCCATGGATATGGAGAATCAACATTGTCAAAATGGCAATACTCCCCAAAGCATTATACAGATTCAATGAGATTCCTATAAGGATACCCATGACATTCTTCAAAGAAATGGATCAAGAAATCCTGAAATTCATATGGAACAGGAAACGCCCACGGATCACAAAAACAATTCTTGGGGAAAAGACGATGAGAGGCATCACCCTCCCCAACCTCAAACTTTACTATAAAGCAGTAATAATCAAAACAGCATGGTACTGGAACAAAGACAGAGTCTCAGACCAATGGAACAGGGTCAAATATCCCTACACACAACCCAAAATGTATGAATATCTAATCTTCGATAAGGGAGCAAAAAATGTGAAGTGGAGCAAGGGAAGCCTCTTTAACAGATGGTGCTGGCACAACTGGACGACCACATGCAAAAGAATGGGCTTAGACCTCGACCTGACACCATGCACAAAGTCAGGTCAAAATGGATTAAAGACCTCAACCTCAGACCACAATCCATAAGGTACATTGAAGACAAGTTTGGCAAAAGCCTCCATGATATTGAAGCTAAAGGTATCTTCAAAGATGACACGCAACTGACCAAACAAGAGGAAACAAAGATAAACAAATGGGACTACATTAAACTAATAAGCTTCTGCACCACAAAACATACAGTGACCAGAATACAAAGATAATCTACAGAATGGGAAAGGATATTCACCCAATACCCATCAGATAAGGGGTGGATATCAAGGGTATATAAGGCACTGGTTGAACTTTACAAGATGAAAACATCCAACCCCATCAGAAAATGGGGTGAAGAAATGAACAGAAACTTTCCCAAGGAAGAGATACGAATGGCCAAAAGGCACGTGAAAAAGTGCTCCACATCACTAATCATCAGGGAGATGCAGATCAGAACAACCACCTCACACCACAGACTGGCACACATCCAAAAGAACAAAAGCAACCTCTGTTGGAGAGGATGTGGGGAGAAAGGGACCCTTCTACAATGCTGGTGGGAATGCCAACTGGTTCAGCCCATTTGGAAAACAATATGGACGCTTCTCAAAAAATTAGAAATTGAGCTCCCATTTGACTTACCAATACCACTTCTGGTAATATACCCCGGAGAAGCAAAAAAACATAGTCGAAATGACATCTACACTTATATGTTCATCACAGCACTGTTTACAATAGCCAGAATCTGGAAAAATCCTGAGTGCCTGAGAACAGATGACTGGTTAAAGAAACTCTGCTATATCTATACAATGGAATACTATGCAGCTGTTAGAAAAAATGAAGTCATGAACTTCGCATATAAGTGGATCAACATGGAAAGTATCATGCTAAGTGAAATGAGTCAGAAAGAGAGAGACAGACATACAAAGATTGAATTCATCTGTAGAATATAAAATAACATTGTAGGAGACTAGTATCCAAGAATAGTAGAAATAAGTACCAGGAGGTTGGCTCCATGGCTTGGAAACCGGTCCCATGTGCTGGGGAAAAAGGCAGCTCAGATAGTGAAGGGAACACCAAGTATAATGTGGTTGGAGATCCGGCTCAGGAAGGGAGATGCGTGCTGAAAGAAGACTAGAATCTGAAGACAATGGCCACTTTATACCCCCATTGCAAACCACAACACCCAATTGGAGAGAGAGATCAAAAGGGAATACCCTGCCACAGAGGCAGGGTGGGGTTGGAGGGAGATGGGATTGGGGGTGGAAGGGATACTGGGTTTATTTGTGGTGGAGAAAGGGCACTGGTGGAGGGATGGGTTTGTGAACATTTTATGAGGGAAAAACAAGGTCGAAAATGTGTAAATCTGTATCTGTACCCTCATGGTGACTCACTAATTAAAGAATTAAAAAAAAGAAAATTGTATTTAGTGCTAGAGACATGAAGCAAGGTTCTTTTTTTTGCCTTTTCTTGTGGCTTCCCTTCCCTACTTTAAAAAATACAAAGCCTCGAGGGTGTGGGAGGGTGTGATGATGTGTGTGGTGTTGTGTTGTTTGTGGGCTCTCGGGGCAGCACTCTCTCTCTCTCTCTCTCTCTCTCTCTCTCTCTCTCTCTCTCTCTCTCTCTCTCTCTCTCTCCCTCCCCTCATCGCCCCACTTGCATTTGGTGCTCTCAAGCCGCTGTGTATGGATCAGATCCGGGTGGCTCCTCCTTGTTCTCTGCTTCTGTGTGTTACCTCTGTGCTCTCTTCTGTCTGTCTCTCTATCTCTGTCTCTGTCTCTGTAGTCTCTCCTCTGGTACTTTCTGATCTCTCTCTGTCTCTGCTGTTTTTCCTCTGGTCTCTTCGGATATCTGATATCTCTTCTTCCGATCTCTCTCTCCAGAGCCCTTTCGCTTCTGTGTCTTCTCCCTTGCTTCTGTGTTACCTCTCCACTTCTGTGGCCTTCTTCTGTGTCTTCTATCTTGCCCCTGTCTCTTCTCCCTCGCTTTTGTGTCTTCTCTGCTGTTTCTTCTCCTGTTACTTCTCCTGTGTCTTCTGTTTTGCCTTTGTGTCTTCTCTCCGCTTCTGTCTCTTCTCCTTGCTTCTGTCTTACCTCTGTAAGTGTCTCCGGCTTACAGTTAGTTTATATAGCAATTACATAGGGTGGTGACACAAAGGTGGGTTGAACATTAACAAATAAACAAAGATGGGTAAGACCATTTCTCCAGGAGATTAACAAAATCTCATGTAAGGAGATTACTCCAGATTACTAGGAGATCCACTCAAGGGTGGGATCCAAAAAAGGGTGTGTCACTTTCTTCCTTCCTCAGCTAGTAATCCACTTAAATACTTATAGTAAATTTACTTCTAATATTTCTAGCAGTGTCATTCTGTATGAGCACAGTAAGAGATATATCAGACTTAAAATTTGGTTCTTCCCGAGGACATTCACTATATATTCCAGACCACAGTCCTCAGCCAGGTTAGTCTTCCTAACCCTATCAGGGTCCTAGTCTCGTCGTTACTTTTGGATTATGACAGCATTTGTCTATGACCATGTTCTCAACTTATAGTTGAGTATTGTGATGCTTTGGCCTGGCCCATTTCGATGCCAGGGTAGCTCATACCTTGCCCTGAGTCCATTCCATCCCTTGTTGGAACCCTGCTTCTGGGGTGCTAGGAACTAAGGTCAACTAATTCAAGAAAGCAGATGCAGGAGTAAATATTAGTGGAGTCAATCAACTCCCAAGTTACAAAGCATAATATTAACTGTCTTTCTGTGTCCATACAGGAAGGACATTGCTTTAAGGTAAACTAAGTTCCCTGCTGCAAGACTGAAAGGACAAACCCAATGTTATCCTACACTTACTAGAAAGAAAATCTTCGGAGAGTATTTGGCTGAAGATACTGTTCCTTAACTAATAAGTCAGGGGTTGATGATGTGCTCTTTTGCATGCTATTCATGGGTAAAATAATGATTTACATATCCTAATCAAATAGATTTCAACATTCTCTCATTAGGAAGATGGTGTTTATTCTAAACAAATTAGAACATATTAAATGGGAACCGATTATGCAATATTATCAAGCACAAAAAATATTTTTTTTCTGGATTTTCTTTGATCTCTTTCTCTCCAATTTAATTTTGGCAGCAAATGGGAACAATTAAAACTACCAAAAGATCAAAGTTAGGTGACTGAAAAGATGACAGAGCCAATTATATGGACTAGCAAATCAGATTTAGAAGAGGTATGTGATCCTGGTGAAGATTTCTGAGAAAATATCACAGACAAAATGAATTATTATATGAGGTATTCTATATTTAAAGAATATCTAGAGTGCTCAATAATTGCATGAGTATGCAGTTTTGACAGAGAATAGATAAAAATGTATGACCTTTCCATTACATTTTCAGTTTCATAATTAGTGCCTCTTAAAGAGATTTCTGCTCACAAAATTCCAGTGCAGGCAAGTAGTTCATTAAAAGTATCCCAGAAATGCTTTCAAAATTATTTAACTTTGGGATAGAAACACTAAACTTTTTAAATTAAATCAGACTATGACAGCATATTAAGTAGACACTTTACTTTTAAAAAATCTTGCTATTTATTTTTATCCTCCAAAATAATGTAGTTCATTAATTTCTATTTTCTAAGATAACTAGGGTTGACATTATCTTTCTACAATTTCCATGTATACTTAATGAGTGTTTTATGCTTAGAAAACATAATTCTTATTTCACCCAATTTTTGGCTTCTTTCAATTATCTTTCATTCCTTAGAATTTATAAGTGAAATCAGGCAAGAATCAGGGCAGTAGTTTCAAAACACTTGAAAAACTCAATTATTATAGTTTCTTTTCTTATAGACAGTAAGGCTCTTACTGCTTACAATGCCTGGATTACGTAAATTCTTTGCTTTTTCTCCTCTATTTTCCAATTCTGTCTGGACCTTCACAGTCAGACAGAAAGTTCATGGACATTCTTGATTAGGTCTGGACTTCCACAATCAGACAGAAAATTCAAGGACATTTCTCTAGTGCTTATTTAGCGCAGAACATAATTTCTATAGTTGAAAACCAATATAAATTTTATCAGATGTGAAATAGTAGAGTGAGATTTGTCCTCGCTTAATTAGATTGAATTTTAAAGCAAGACTTAGTACAAATTTTCCCAGACCCACATTATCTGTATTATAGTATTTGACACAGACAATTTATGGCACTAATATTAAATTTACACTCAACTGAGTATAGATTCAGGAGGTGAGATCAAATCTGCGTATACAGATGTCTTTCTGTAAACATTTTGTAGTGCATTCAAGTGTACAATTTATGGTCCAGAAAGGTAGTCCAGGGCTTACATCAGTTTTCTTGGATACAGCTGAGCCCAATTTGATCCCAGGCATCTCACATTGTCTTCCAATCACTTCTTGGAGTAATCTCTGAGCACAGAATGAGGAGTAGCTCTGAACATGCTAGAGATGATCTAACTCCCCACATACATATAAAAAAGAAAATGCAAATTAAATTAAGTAATATTTTAAACGTGTTTAGAGAGATATGCATTCATCACCACAATCTAACTTTTGGACATTTGCAACACCCCAAAACTAAATTCTGTTCTCACTAACAATTCCTTGCATTAACTTTTTAACTAGCCCTCAGCCTTAAATAATCACTATGTTCCTTACTTTGTAGATAAAGTTTCTTCCTCTGGACAATATAACTAAAGCAAATATCATATTGCTTCTTTTGTGATTGAATGTTTTTTAACAGAGTGTGATGTTCCCAAGTTTCATCCATGTTGGAAACTGTAAATGTTTTGTTTTTAATTTTGTTATTCATTTTTTATAATTCAATAGAAATAATACCCAACTGTATAGATATATCACATTATTGTTTATGTGAAACCAACATTCTTTTCCTATGTTTATTCTGCCAAATTACTCTGTGCAACTTTTTTTAACTTCAAGCTAAAGGCCACTAATTTTTTTAAATCACCTAAATAAAAATTAAGGGTAAATTATTGAAAGTTAGCTTTAATGAATATTTATGGTTTGATTCAAAGTGTAAAATAGAATTAAAAATTCTATAGCACTGAATATTAAAACATTTAATGTTCTAATAAAATTTTATTTAGTTACTAGATTAAAAAATAACAAATTTATAAGTTAAAGAGAACAAAGTATAATTACATATTAACCTGTAAACACACAAAAATGTTTTACATCAATAACTAGTTTTATATTTGTAAATTAAATTCAGTTGTTAAACTGCTATTAAACTTAATGAAATATTTTCTGTGTCCTGTGAGCACTGTAGCACTGTAGCACTGTTGTCCCATTGTTCATTGAGTTGCTTGAGTGGGCACCAGTAACGTTTACATTGTGAGACTTGTTACTGTTTTGGGTATAACAAATATGCCATAGGTAGCTTGCCAGGCTCTCTAAGAGGGACGGGGGAATTGAACCCAGGTCAGCCACATGCAAGTCAAACGCCCTACTGCTGTGGACCAGCCAATTTTATTTGTCAATTTTTTAAATTTATTTTTATTGTTAATTCTGCTTAATCTTTAATTTTATTCACTGGTAGCATACGAATTTCAGATTTCTTAAAAAATGCTATTTTTAAAAAAATTATTTATTTTATTGAATCACCATGTGGAAAGTTACAAAGTTCTCTGACTTATGTCTCAGTTATACAATGCTCAAACACCCGTCCCTTCACCAGTGCCTATATTCCACCACCAAAACCCCCAGTATACCTCTCACCCCCCACCCCCCACCCCCACCTGCGTAGCTGATAAATTTCACTTCATTTTCTCTTTGCCTTGATTACATTCAATATTTCAACACAAAACTCACTATTGCTGGTCGTTCCCCCCCAAAAAACAGCCCTACTGACGAGGAAGCATTTGATAATTAGTTTTCCATTGCTGAGAATGAAGAGATATGAAGTCTCTTCATATCGTGGCCATGTGGTTTAGGATTTCTGTATTTTAGTATTTTAGCAATTAAGTCCAGGGAGATTTATGTTAGAAATTGCATCATTTCCCTTCCTAGGGCAGCATGAGGCAATGGCTTAGTTCACAGTCTAGAGATATAGCTGCAAGCATTTGCTGGGACCAAAAGTAGTCTAGCTGGCCTCCAGATAGTGGTCGATCAGCAGCAGAGCGGCCGCACAGAAGTGTGGCCACCCAGGTCGAATCTTGGCGGAGCTCGAGCCGGTATGGACCCCGGCCCGAGACTGCCCACGCGCCCCACTGTTTCAAGTTCATAATTCTATTTTTTTTCTCCTTCCTTAGCCACCAAGTTCGTACCTGCTTAATAGTCTTCATAATATGGCGGATGCCATGCCACTTCTCCCTGAAAAGGTAAAAAAAAAAAACAAGAAAGAAGGATCTTTTCCCTCCTTGTCTGGCATGGGGCTATGGCTTAGTTATTTTTTATTTCAAATAAAATTATACATAAAAGATATCACTGTAAAGCATGCCCTAAACATGCACTAGAAATTGGAAAACAACTGATGTATTTTCTCCCTTAACATGTGTTTCTAAAATATGAAAATATGCAGAGGTAAGATGAAATGAAATGATAGTACATTTTTTACCTGTTGCAATTAGAAAATATGATCTGTTAAAACCAAATTCTACATAATATTTGAAAATAATGTTTTAAAATGTAAATGGGAATTAAAATAGAATTGTGTAAAATGAAATTATGTTAAACTGAAATTCTTTTTTTTGGGGAATTTTATTTTTTTATTTTTTAATTATTTTTTAAAATTTTATTCTTTTATTGAATCACCATGTGGAAAGTTACAAAGCTTTCAGGTTTAAGTCTCAGTTATACAATGCTCAAACACCCATCCCTTCACCTTAAACTGAAATTCTTAAGTCAAAAAATTTATACAATAAGCAGCATATGAACATTGCATTAAAATACTAGACACAATTGACAAATCCTTACCTAAGCTCATCAATAACTTTTATTTGCTTTTTGGGTCACAGTCACCAATGCTTACGGGCTACTCCTGGCTCTGAACTCAGGAATTACTCCTGCCAGTTCTTGGGGTACTATATGGGATACCAGGGATCAAACCCAAGTTGGCCGCATGCAAGGCAAATACCCTACCCGCTGTTCAATCACTCAGCCCCTCATCAATAATATTAAAAGGAAAACAAACAGGATAAAACTGAAAGGGCAGGAATTACATTAAATAAAATAGAAATATGAGTAATTTTCAAAAACTAATATGAACCACTTTATTCCATCAAGTTGAAATAGCTAGAAAAGTGGACATATTTTGCCTTACAATATTTCAAGATAAAATCAAGAGGGAATAGAAAACCTGAACAAATGAATCATAAACCAGAAAATAGAAACAACATTCTACAATCTTTATCCAAATAAATTGCCAAAACTAGATGGATATACTAAAGAGATCTTCAAATCATTAAAGATGAGCTACTCTCTAATCGCTACCCTCTTCTCAAAAATTGTAAAAGTGGAATTTTTTTTTTTGCTTTTTGGGTCACACCTGGCAAAAGTGGAAATTTTTTTAAAGAAAGGTTTTATTGAAACTTACTTAGAAAAATGTGAGAGGAGAGAAACAGAGAAGTACATATTTGAGAGAGAACCCAGACTTCTGTAGAATTTAAATACACAAGCAAAGAAACACAGACAAGCAAAAAAGATATGTGTTCAAAGGTGAATGTGGACCATAAGAATAAGCCAAAACAGATAATCTAATATACAGTTTCCATGAGACCCATGGTATCCTCAAACCAAAAACATGAACACATAGCTACAAAATTATTTCAATATACTGTTGTCATTTTTAAAAAAAAATCCTGCAACATGATTGGAACTGGAAGATATGTTGAGTGAAGTAGGTCTGAAGAAAGACAAGCACAATATGATTTCACTTATCTGTTGAATATAGAATATAGATAGAGATGTATTGTAGTTAAAAGGGAGACTTCTAGATCATCCTTGGACCCAATGTTCAAAGAAGAGATGAATAGAGAAAGAAAGAGATCAAGGGAGAAGAGAACAAGAAGTAATGGGTGACAGGCACCAGGGCTTCAGTTAAACCAAAGATATGAGTTAGGGGTATAGTCATATATCAAAAACACAAACTCAAAAATCCTGAAAACATGAGACCTAAGCAGCAACCACTGAAATTTGTAATGTGTGTGTCAAGTTGACTGGCGGAGGTGGAGTGGGGTTTGGGATGGGGAGGGAATCTGGGAAACTAGTGCACAGATTGGTGTTGAATTATTATATACTTGAAAAAACACCTACGGGGGGGGGCAGAGTGATAGCATAGCAGGTAGGGCGTTTGCCTTGCACGCGGCTGACCCGGGTTCCATTGCCAGAATCCCATATGGTCCCCTGAGCACTGCCAGGAGTAATTCCTGAGTGCAAAGCCAGGAGTAATTCCTGTGCATTGCTGGTTGTGACCCAAAAAGTAAAAAAAAACAAACTCCAAAAAAAAGGAACCTAGTATAAGATCTGGAACAAGACCGTTCATTCTCACCACTACTGTTATGCATATTTTTGAGTTCATGACACGGAATGGAGCTAAACAATAAATAAAAGTGATTCAAACATGAAAAGCGTGAAAAGAAAAATACTCAAAATACAAAATGAGTTGCATTTCTTTTTTTTATTGAGTCACTGTGAGATACTCAATACTGTGAGTTGCAAAATTGCTCATGATCTAGTCTCAGTCATACAATGTCCGAACACCCACCTTATCACAGTACACATTTTCCACCACTGGTGTCCTCCATTTCCTGTCCACTTCTCCTGCCTCATTCCAGTACCCTGACTCTATGCTCTACGATAGATACTCTCTCTCTCTCTCTCTCTCTCTCTCTCTCTCTCTCTCTCTCTCTCTCTCTCTCCTCTCTCTCTCTCTCTCTCTCTCATTTTCCCTTTAGGCACTGTACTTTACCTTCTTTCAGCACTCAGTTTGTCTCCACGGTGGTCATTTCCACCTATGATTACAGAACTGTTTAAAAATTACAAACTTCTAAATAATCTCATTTTCAGTTTTGCAAAAAGAGCCCCTAGGATACAAGTAAAGGGGATGAAAGATTTAAACCTTGAATGTATATATCAGGTCAGAAAGACAGTGAATGCATGAAGGTATTTGTTTTCAATGCAGTTCATTCTGGTTTGCTCACTGGCACCATACACGTTAGCCCAAGCACTTCCTTGAGCACAGAGCCAGGAGTAAGTTCCAAAGCACCCAAATCAAAAGCAAAAAATAAAAATAAAAAGGATGCAGAAGAAGAATTTATATGTTTTTATTTTTAAAAAAAGAACCCAAGAAATGTAACAATGACCCATGATCACTGATTGTAAGAATTAACCTTGGTAAAATGATCATCCTACCCCCAGCATTACACAGATTCAATGTAATTTCTATGAATGTTTCAATGGAATTTTTAATGACATAAAATTACAATTTACATTTTTAGAAAATTATGGCAGCCCCCTCCAATAGATAAAGAACTTCTGAGGAAAAATATTGGAAGCATCATAGCTCCTGACTCTAAACCATATTACAAAGCTATAGTAAACAGAATAATGTGACATTGGAATACAAGCAGACACCCAGACAAATGAAATAGAATTGGAATCTTAGAGATAAGCCCTCGCATATAGGAGCAATAAATTTATGATAACAGAAGCAATAAAAAAGGAAAACATCTTCAATACATAATGGTAGGAACATTTGTTAGCCTCAGATAAAAGATTTAAATTTAACCACCATTCACCATATTGTATAAACTCAAAATGAAATGTTAAATAAAAATGAATTAAAAACTTAGATGGTACACCCACTCAAACCCATAAATTACTTTGAAGAAAATACAAGCTAAACAGTTCACGTTTTTGGTTTTTGTGGTATCTTTGGTTATTTGACTCCATTAGGAAGAAAAAATTGAGGGACTGGAGCAATAGCACAGCAGATAGGGCGTTTGCCTTGCACGTGACCTACCTGGGTTCGATTCCCAGCATCCCATATGGTCCCCCGAGCACCACCAGGAGTAATTCCTGAGTGCATGAACCAGGAGTAAACTCCTGTGCATCGCCGGCTGTGACCAAAAAAGCAAAAAAAAAAAAAAAGAACGAAAAATTTGAAACATTCTTAAATAGGTACATTGATGTTGAAAAATGCATACACTAGTGGAGGGATTGGTGCTGAAACACTGTATGGCTGAAAACCAACCATGAAGAGTTTTGTAACTCTGTGTCCCACAGTGATTCAACTGCAACAGAGAGATAAAATTCTCAAATGGAATTATACAAGTTTTTGAAATGTGAAAGAAGCTATCACTAAAACAAAATATTGACGAAATAGATTTACACCATACTTCAGAAAAAAGATTAATATTCAATATCTAGTGGCACTTTGGGAGTGGATGTGGTATAATATTATATTCCTGAAATGTATAAACATTTGGTTATAAAGTAAATAAATTAATTAAAAATAAATTAAATAATGTAAGTGAATAAATTGGTACTGTAATAATACTTTAGAAACACAATATATAATTAATGTGTTTTCCCTCTGACATTTCTCATTTGTTCAAAATGTCTTTTACTTCAATTTAAGAATTTCTATCAGGTACTTAAGTATAAAAATCCCTATAAAATAAATCCATTCCTCTCAAATTTATTAAACATTAGTACAAATAATATATATTCCATTTAATTTTGATTATATATATTTTATGACAGAATATCTAACACTTCTAGAAACTGACACTATATCTAGACCACAAGAATGGCAAAATGTAATAGAGGTATTGAGTGGCGATCGTGTTCTGTCCATAGTCTACTTTCAGCTCGGAACTCCCATCCTAAGCGGGTCCTCCAACCACACTTTACCTGGTGTTCCTTTCTCTATCTGAGCTGCCTTTTACTCCAGCATGTGAGGCCAGCTTCCAAGGCATGGAGCAAACCTCCTGGTCTTATCTCTACTATTCTTGGATGTTAATCTCCCATTCTGCTACTTTATATTCCACAGATGAATGCAATCTTTCTATGTATGCCCAATACCTCTATTGCAAACCACAACACCCAAAAGGAGAGAGAGAACAAAAGGGAATGCCCTGCCACAGAGGCAGGGTGGGGTGGGGTGGGGTGGGGGGTTGGACGGTTGGAGGGATACTGGGATCATCAGGGGTGGAGAATGGGCATTGTTGGAGGGATGGGTACTCGAGCATTGTATAACTGAAACACAAGCATGAAAATTTGTAAGTCTGTTACCATACCTCACAGCGATTACTAATAAAAAATTCAAAAAAAAAATTAAAAATGGTAAAATGTATATCTTATTTTACATTTTAGAGTACCATCAAAGAATTTTTCTTAATCTTGGTTTTAGTATAAAAAATCTGACATCTACACAATGGAATACTATGCAGCTGTTAGAAAGCATGAAGTCATGAAATTTGCATATAAGTGGATCAACATGGAAACTATCATGTTGAGTGAAATGAGTCAGAAAGAAAGAGACAGACACAGAAAGATTGCTCTCATATGTGGAATATATAGTAGCAGAGAGGTACGAGCTAGCAATGATGCAACCTCTGGCAGAAAGCCCTCTGGACTTAGTCACTAAAATACTAAAATACAGAAATCTAGAACCTCACGGCCACTACTGTGGCCACACAACCTCATCTCTCCTCATTCTCAGCAATGGAAAACAAATTATCAAATGCTTCCTTTCCAGCAGGTTTAACTCTGGGGGGCGGAAACTCCAAACAATAATAGTGAGTTTTTTTGTTTGTATGTAATCAAAGTAAAAAGAAAGTAAAGTGAAATTTACCAACTACACAGGCGGGGTGGGGGGCTGGGGGGCGGGGGGTGGGGGGAGGTTTACTGTGGTTCTTCGTGGTGGAATATATGCACTGGTGAAGGGATGGGTGTTCGAGCATTATGTAACTGAGACTTAAGCCTGAGAGCTTTGTAACTTTCAACATGGTGATTCAATAAAAAAAATAAATTAAAAGAAATCTGATCTAGTTATTTTCAATGCATTCTCACATTTTAAGAATTCTGTACAGTTTAATCTCTAAAGTATAAATTTTAAGTAAATATGCATAATCATTTATAACACTATTCTCAAACTTGTCTGGATATTGTTAACATCTGGGAAGGTAATTGAATTTAGAAGTGTCAGTTCCTCTCTCCAACAGCTTATATTATTCGTGTGATATGCGGTCTTGTGTTTGTATTTTTATATTTTATAGAGTAAAGGGCTGGAGCGATAGCATGGAGGGTAAGGTGTTTGCCTTGCACATGGCTGACCCGGGTTCGATTCCACCATCCCTCTCGGAGATCCAGGCAAGCTACCAAGAGTATCCCGCCCGTACAGCAGAGCCTGGCAAGCTACTTGTGGCATATTCAATATGCACAAAACAGTAACAAGTCTTATAGGGACATTACTGGTGCCCACTCAAGCAAATCAATGAACAACGGGACGACAGTTCTACAGTGCTACATAGAGTTAAGGTTTTTTTATTATTATTTTTTTCTCTTTTATTATTTTTTATTTTTAATGTATCACTATTGCTTAGAACTACTGAGCTAGGAGTTTACATAAAACAGATGTAGTTTCAAAAACTTCATGACAAATTATGATATAGCAATACTGTTCTAGTAAGTTATATTTTTAGGACTTACAAGAAACAGGAATTGAATTTAGGAAATAAAATCTTATCTTCCTAATTGTTTTAGTTGTTTTTCTGATTACCCAGAATTTCAAAACAATGACATATCATCTCAGACCTGTGAGAATGGCGTTTTAATATCAAAAATGACTAGCAACAAGTAAAGTAAGCTGAAGTGAGATAAAAAGGTAAATGAGGTAAATGAGGGCTGCCTCAGCCACTCAGTGGAATTGTCATCTGGTTTTGCTTCTATAAAAAAAAGGAAGAAGACTTCTAAAAATAGAGTTGTATCTCTCATAAGACCCAGTGATTTCATTTTATGGCATCTACCCTCAAATCATAGGCACAAAATATAATTGAATAGGCGAATACTAGCACTTAGTATAATTGCACATAGCACTTAGTACAATAGCACTTAATACAATGTAAATAACCCAAATTATTAACAACATACGAATAGAAAAATATGCTACATACACAAAATGAGATATCATAGAGCTAAAAGAAAATTTAGCTTGGGCGTGAAGAAATAGCACAGCCAATAGGGCAGTTGTCTTGTTTAGTAATAGGCTGATTCTGGTTTGATCTTTGTTAACCCTTATAGTTCAACAAGACCAGTCAGGATCGTGATCCCTAAATTCAGAATCAGGCGTAAGCTTTGAGTACCTCCAGATGTGGCTCAAAATCCTCCCCAAAATAAGTCATGAAGCTTGCTGCAACATGAATGGAATTGTAAGGCATCAAATTAAGTGAAGCATATCAGAGTTATGAAAGCAGCAGAGAACAAAGGGAAGAAGAAAAGGATAGGAAGAGCACTTGACACTGTGAATGGTGGAAGAGTGCATCTCCACATGAACCAGATGATTTAGATAGTTTTAACCTTGTTCAAACAAAATAAATAATGGACTGGCTGGGATAAGTGGTTGGCAGAAGATAAAAGGAAACACCCAACCAGGCTCCCTGTCTGTCTGTCTGTCTGTCTGTCAGTCTGTCTGTCTATCTGTCTGTATGTCTCTCACTCTCTCAACTCATCTATGCTCGGAAAGACTACAGAAAGAGGTAGGGTTCATGTGTCCAGACAGAAGGCAGAATTGGGTAGGGCTTACAGGCAAAGGCAAAAAAATCTGTGGCCCTTATGCATAAATAGCAGGACAGCAGGGATCTTGCCTACACATGCTGATGGCCAGAAACTCCACTAGGGTACAAACTGAGAGAAGCCCAGCAATAATATTGCAGATAAGGAAAGCTGACATTGGGTGGAGAATGGCATAGGAAAAAGATCAGGCTATCACACACTGGAGTTGATCAGAAGGCAAGAGGTAGATTTTGTGAGCTATACACTGGACTGGATAACAGTGGACAGGATGAATGATATTGTACAGGTAAAAGGAGAAGTCTGGGCATCGGAGATATGGCCAGACACATATATTTGAACTGCATGATTAACTTCTTAACCTTCTGGCTTTGAGTGCAATTTTTTTTCGTACAATTCTCAAGAACCCACTAGCAAAGGAAAATCCACGATTGCATTAAGAGTCTCATTCATTTGTGGAACGTAGAAATAATACAAGGGAATTGACAGTACTAAACAGAGACAAGTTCTTCACTTTGAATTATGAAACTCATTAGCAAACTGTGTATGGGGAGATACAGATCAGAGCAAATGTGGCATTATTGACAGTGATGGAAAACCAAGGGCACTTTGGGGGTTGTGGGGTGTAATAACTTTGTACACCTATACCAAAAACTTAAACATTATTGTCACCATATTACTGAAACTAAATTTAAAATAAACTAAATAAAATTTAACAGAAGTGAATGCTTTTGTTGTCGCTAAGTTTTTAATTAACTGAAGTAAAATGCTTCCTAAAAGGCATAAAGTTCTACCTTGTGATACAAGAATATAAAGTCACTCATAAGCGTTTTCTTCGTTTCGGATTATAGGACAATATTTTAGAGACTTATTACTTCCTCTGTGACATATGGAGATGTGTTTTCAGATGGAATGTGGGTGGCAATGATCATATGTCATAAATAGAAATTTCAAAATAAAATTTAGATAACTAAATCAAAGATACCATATTTTGTTTTTCAAGAGGCTGGTGATTTCACTATTTAAACAGTTATTTTAAGGGTCAGAAAGACCCTATAGCAGAATGAACACTTTCCTTTCATATGACTGACTGGTATATGATCTTTGACACCATATATTATCCCCTGAGCACTGTCAGGAGTGAACCCTGATTACAAAGCCAAGAGTGTGCCCCCCAATAATCATATTAAGTGAATATAACAATAAATAAAAGTTTTATTATTTTATGTTGGAGAGTAAGATATACATTTTATAAATCTTATATATTAATTTACTAATTTTAAAGATATATTTTATAATCTAACAGTGGTTTGCAAGAGTATAAATGTTTATTTTTAAGAGTACATATTTGTTATTTTGCTTGAATGTATAAAACAATTCTAGTGAGAGAGAGGACAAAAATAATGTAAAAGATTCTAAAATGTGACCATGAAGAATGTCAATAAACTATAGAACCTAAAAAAATCCATGAAGTTTTAGTAACTGACTCCCAAGATTGAATCAAGAAGATATAGAAAATCTGAAAAGACCAATCACAAGTAAGCAATTTGAATCTGCGATTTTTAAGTGCCCCCAAAACAAATGGTACAGATGGCATTCACTAGTAACTTATCACACAACTTCAAAGAAGATTTAGTGCCATACTCCTCAGGCTTTTCCAAAATATTGAAGAAACACGAATCCTTCCTAAAAGCTCCTATGAAGGCATTATTACAATAATACCAAAAGTAGATATTTTAGCAAAAAATAAAATTGCAAATCACTATTTCTGATGAACACCAAGACATGCATATTCAAAATATATTACCAAATTAACTCCAATAATATACGATGATTAAGGGGGCTTAATCCTGGGGAAGCAAAGATGGCACGATGAATTGTAGTATACTATAACAACTGAAAAAAATATAGAGATCATATGGTGATATAAATTGATGCAAAGAAGGCATTAAACAAAGTGGAAAATAAAAAAATTGAACATTTAAAAATTTTATTTATTTTTATTTCAAAAATGAGTAAAGGCAATATTACTCAATATAATAAGACTATCTACAACAAACCCACAAACATTATCATGGTCAACATAGAAATAGTGAAAATCTTCCCCTTGAGATCTTGCAAGAAGCAAGAATATTCACTTACTCCAATTTTCTTCAGTACAGTTTAAGAAATCTTTCTAAATAGGACTACATAAAATTAAAAAAAAATTCTCCACAGAAAAAATTCAAGTTAAAATCAAAAGCCACCCTACTAGATGGGATAAATATAACCCCACCATACATCAGATAAATAACTAATATCCAAAATACATAAAACGCTCACACACATTAACATGGGTAAAAGCAGCAACTCCATTCAAATGAGGAGAGGAGATGCAGACGTCCCCAATATAACATAGAAACAGTAAGCATATGAAATTGTTCACTTTTCAGTAAGATGCAGATCAAAACTACAGTGATATATTATCTCACACCAATTAGAATAGCGCACATTAAAAAGTCTCAATGATGACTATGTGATGCAAAGCGAATCCAAATTCACTCTTAGTGTGAGCATTGTCTGGTTCATCGTCTATATAATACAATAAGGTAACTTCTCAATAAATTAAGAATAGAATTTCTTTTATATATGTTATTTTAATGAATCATTGTGAGACACAGTTACAGACTTAAAATTTTCGTGACTACATTTCAATCAATGTTTGAGTATCCATCCATCCACCAGTGCCCATTCTCCACCACCAATGTTGCCAGTGTCCCTCCCACCACCCCCATGCCTCCCCACCTGGGCAATGAAATGAACAGAAACTTTCTCAAAGAAGAATAGACTTTCTATATGAACAATTCATCAGAATACTTGACATCTATTCTGAAACTCAAAATAATTCAAAATAATAGGTGCACACCTATATTCATTGTATCACTAAGTATGATAAGCAGATATGTAAATGAATTACAGATTAATAGATAAAGAAGTTGTGGTATATTTGCACAATGGAATATACTACTCAGCCATAAGGAAATTGAAATATTGCAATATATATCAAAATTGGATGGAACTAGAGATCATCATGTTATGTTAAATAAGTCATAGGTATAAGAACAAACACAAGTTGATTTGATTATTTGAGGCATATAGAGAAAAACAAGGTGCTAGTAGTTGAATAAAGAGAAATTTTGGTCTTTGTTTACAAAACAGATTATCAATCAGTGGAGGGATGGTTGAGGTCCGAAGTAATAGGCAGTTGAAGGTGACATATGGAAAGTGATGAAGTGTCATGGGCCCTTTGGTGGTCCTGAAGGTTCAGTAGTTTTGTAAATCAAACCTATAAATATTAACACAGTAGTAAGCATGTTGCTTAAACTACAAAAATTTTTAAAGAAACATGGAGTTGACAGTACAAAAATTGAAAAAGAGTATAAAACCATTGCATTTAATGAAGTTGTTAAGAATAGTGTAAGTGGGGTCTCTAAAAGAGGAACTAGCAAGAGACAGAAAGAATAATATAATGAGACACATTTTTCACCTTGGAGATTTGCCCACATCTCATCCCGAGATGTGTGTTCTAGGCATTATCCTCTCTGAAAAAGATTGTCTCTCACTTCAACACATCTCTTTCTCTTTTCCCTCTAATTTATTTAAGCTAATTTCCCTAAAACTGTTTTTATTTTACTCTTTCTTTTACTCTTCGTATTTTTGGGGGAAGTGAAAGCGACATTCCAAGAAAATGTGAACAAAGATTAGGAATGACTTTTATTTTCCTTCAAAGAATACTTCCTCACTCAAGCCGGAGTTGATATCTTCCTCAGAACTCAGGAAATGGGAACTCAGTTCCCCTGCAGTGAAGATCAATGGGCTTCAGATGCACAAATTGATTTGTAAAATAAAACAGATACCTTGACAGATACCACTCTGTGGGACTGTTGAGATGCTAGTGCCCATGCATATAGATGCTCATATTAGACTTTACCAACTTTAACACCCATATATTATCCCCAAGCTGCCTGCATTTTATGTTAGCCACCCAACAAATCCACTCCTTATGTTGGGGACACCTATCCCTGCTGCAATATTATTCATATAATATTCAGGATAAAAATGTAGAAATGAAAGGGAAAGATCTCCTGAAGAAGTGAGATAACTCCATGGAATTCTATATTACATGTTTTATTTTACATATTTTACATGTTCCTTTGAGGAATGTCTCTTATAGTTTGGTAAGAATGTAAAATTTAACATACGGGAAATTTCACTTTCAGGCCAGTGTGAGAATTTTCTCCCATCTTACTATCTTCTCCCTCGTCTCTTCTCTTGCTTCAAGGAGAATAAATTTGTGATGTATAGATAGAAAGTTGTGTTCCAATGAGGCATGACACAGATACATAGCCTAGGCAAAATAAATGCTACAAAGAAATCTACAGGAGATAACAGAATCAACAAACAGAAACAACAAACTAGAGCTGCTTTCAGTCCCCAAACCATTGATTAGCTTGTTCAAACCCTGGTCCTAGATTAGGCTCCTGGTCATTCATGATTGATGCCAGATAGAAATCCAAGGACACCTGGGGCCCTAATACAAAGTCTTTGGCAAAGATACCCAAATGCAATGACTTTTTATGCAAATTTTAAAGATTCCCTTCCAGGTAATAGTAATCCTTTTGCAAATTTAAGGAATTACAAGTCCCCTCACTGCATATGTTATGGCTGCCACTGGGAATTAAGTCATACTAAAAGTCTCCTTAGGAATATAAGTTAAAGTCATCCTGTGAAAGAAAAAATTGGACACTATTTTAAATATTTTTTCTGTATAATTTGCTGCTTGTACTACAGAAACAGGAGAATGGACAATTCAATCTTGGTTCCTAACTACTCCACTTTTAGGTACCTACTAAGTCATTGGATGAGTGAGTGCCTTTATAGTATTAGTGCTCCAAAGGCTTAGTTAGAAACATTATACAACTTTTTGCCATTGATAAATTTTTCAAATACTTTGTTCAGAGATGTCTGCACAAAAAAAAGAAAATTAAGAACTGCAGACTACAAAGTTTACATAAAAATTAAAATTGCATGGAATAATTATTTCATATAATCTATGCAGTTTAAAATATGTTTTACTCTGCATATCTTAGCAATTATCCTTTATTTTACATAAAATTCACAGCAAATAGGTAGATAGCATTATATAATGGGTAAAAGTGAGACATTTGCTTTTTTCCTCTTCTAGACAATTTTTATTAAATATACTTATGCTTCATAGCTTGAATAAATTTCATAAATCCAGAAAGGAAATCTTTCTCTCTGAATTAGGCTCTGCCAGTAACACAGATACGGATTCTCAAAAGCCAACTATGGGGCCCCAAATCCATACTCAAAGGAAACAGAGTCCCAGGGGGCTTGTTAAAATGACAAGAGCAAACCCAAATGATAGCCAATTGCACACACTAATGCCCTGAAAGCCTCAGTGAAACCCTAAAAGTCAGGACAGCTCAAGGAATAACTGGGTACATCTTTATTATGGAAGACAAGGAATGTCCAGATCTGCTATTACTGTCTGGACCCTGCTCTCAGCATCAAGAAAATAATCCTGGGAACAGAAAACTCGTCCAACTCTGGCCATGGATGGGATAGACTCCCGAGTTCCAGTTCACTTCTATTCAAAGACTAGAGGCCTAAGCACGACTCTAGTTCACCATGCTGTTTTAATCATCTCATATTCATATTGGCTAAGCCTGGGTAATGCTGACATACTGGTAGGAAAATATTCTTGGTTACCAGCTCTGTCCTTAGCCAATCTCCAGGACCTCTAAACACATAATGGGTGTACTCCAAATAGAAAGGTCTCTAGTCTTCCTGTGCTTATACAAAATAACTAACCAAATGTATTGAAAACAACCATTTGGTGAATTAGTGAAATGAAGTGTGGAGAAAACTATGTTTCAGTAACACATTTCTTAATACAGATCAGATTCTAGTATGAAAGAAGTAACTGAATTCTAATAGACCTGAATCAGAAGTTTACCTCAGGATAATACAGTTGAAACATGTTTTACTGATGGTAGCAGCTTAGTCCATGAAGGAACTTCAAAAGTTGCATATCTGTCACAAGTCTGGCCTAACAGTGGAAAATACAGTGTTGAGTAAAGGGGAACTTCACCTCAAAAGATAAATTGTTCTTACTGAAATGTGTCAATTATCTGAAGTATTTAAAGTAAATAATCTATACTGATTTTTTTTTTAAAATCTTAATTCCACATGCACAGACTGTTATTAGAAGAGAGGATTTTTTGATTTTTGAAAGGCCACACCCCAAAATATTCAGGGGTGACTCCTGTTTCTGCATGCAGAAATTACTCCAGGAAGTGCTTGGGCAACCACATGGGATGCCAGCGATCAAACCTGGGTCTAGACAAAAGATGAAGATTTTATTTTATTTTTTTATTGTGATACCATGATTAACCAAGTTGTTTGTAATACAATTTTCTCAGGCGTTAAATGTTCCAACACTAATCCCACCATCAATCCCATAAGCACTGTGAACTTCCCTCCACTAATGTCACATTTCTCACCCAGCACCCCAACCTGCCCCTTTGCAGGCATAAACAAATTTACTTCATATAGGAGTGATAGCACAGCGGTTGGGCGTCCACCTTTCATGCGGCTGACCCGAGTTTGATACCTTTGCCCCTCTTGGAGAGTCCGGCAAGCTACCGAGAGTGTCAAGCCCGTGCGGCAGAGCCTGGCAAGCTACCCGTGCGTATTGGATATGCCAAAACACTAAGTCTCTCATTGAGAAACGTTAGTGGTGCCCGCTCAAACAAATCGATGAGCAACGGGATGACAGTAATAACAAAGGCAAATGGAATTTTCAAAACTTAGATCAAAAGACTCAGTTTGTGATAATTGTTATATCTCACCATTATGATCCTCAGTCATTGAGTTTCTAATGTTCTCACTAGTGCTAACTGAGGCATATTGCTAACTGAGGCATATCTGTTATTGTGTAGGATCATTGAACTTGGCAGTCTTCTGTATAATTTGCCAATTAGATTTGCTGGGATTCTACTGGGCTGTCAGTACTATAAAATTTGGAGCTGGTGTTGCTGCACCATTCAGGAGCATAGATCTGAAACAATTTGGTGACTTGGCAGTTTGATGAGATTCAGTTGTGGACCTGGGCCGTTTGTCTATTGGGTGTGGCTGTGGTCTATCATGCCTTCAAGCAGAAAGGGGAAATTGCCTGACCCCATTTTGAGAAGGCCCCAGAGTTCTCAGTCCAGACTAGTCTACCTGGGAACGTTCTGCAGCATTATGTTCTTTTGAGATGTGGGATTGTGTAAAAAATTACAAAGACGAGCGCGTGCGGGAAGGGGAGATGCGATGTGTGTTTGTATTTTGTTGTTGTTCGAGGGCTCTCGGGGCAGTTCTCTCTCACACACGCTGCTCGAGTTTGGTGTTCTCGAGTCGCTGTGTATGGACCAGATGGGGATGGCTCCTCCTTGTGCTCTGCTTCTGTGTGTGCCACTGTGCTCTCTTCTGTCTGTCTCTCTGTCTCTGTCTCTGTAGTCTCTCCTCTGGTCTCTTCCCACCTCTCTCTGTCTCTGCTTCTGTGTCTTCTCTCTTGCTTTCTTGCTTCTGTGTCTTCTCTCTCCTGCTGCCTCTGTCTGTGTACTGCTGCCTCTTCTTCTGTCTCTGCTGTCTCCACTGTGTACGCTGTCTCCTCTTCTGTCTCTGCTGTCTCCTTTGCTTCTGTGTCTTCCTCCCACTTCTGTTACAGTCTTAGTTTATATAGCAACCGCATAGGGTAGCAACACAAAGGCGGGTTAAACATTAACAATCAACAAAGAAGGGTAAGACCATTTCTCGAGGAGATTAACAAAATCTCATCTAAGGAGATTACTCCAGATCACCAAGAGATCTGCTCAAGGGTGGGGTCCAAACAAGGGTGTGTGAGGGTGTGTCCCTTTTTTCCTTCTTCAGCTAGTAATCCACTTAAATAGTTACAGTAAATCTACTTCTAATAATTCTAGCAATGCCATTTTGTATGAGCACATAAGAGATATATCAGACTCAAACTTTGGTTCTTCCTGAGGAGATTCACTATATATTCCAGACCACAGTCCTCAGGCCAGGTTAGTCTTCCTAACCCCAGCAGGGCCCTACTCTCGTTGTTACTTTTGGATCATGACAGCATTTGTCTATGATCATGTTCTCAAGTTATAGTTGAATATTGTGGGGCTTTGGCCTGGCCTGTTTCGGTACCAGGGTAGCTCACAGCTTGCCCTGGGTCCATTCCATTCCTTGTCGGAACCCCTGCTTTTGGGCTGCTAGGAACTAAGGGCAACTGAGTTGAGAAAGCAGATGCTCAAGAGTAGATATTATTGGAGAAAATCGGCTCCCAAGTTCTTTTGGAGATGTGGCCCATAGTGAGAATTTTAACACCTAAAAATGGCCCGATAAAGCACGGTGAAGAAATTATAAAACCATTGGAGGGAGTAATAAAGCAGTTTGACATTTAATGGAACATCAAAAATTGGATATTGAAATGAATATATGGTTTGGTGAGTCCCCACAAATAAATAGCAGTTTGGCATTTAAGGAAACGTCAGAAATGAGATATTGAAATTATTATGAGCAGTAGCCAACCCAAGCAGATATCATAGCTAGAAAGACTTTGCTTATTTTATGTTTAATCATTGAACTTATACCCTACACAGATAGTATATCTGCTAAGCCAGAACACAATGCAAGTGAAAAACAATGGCCAGTGCTGCAGCACAGCGGATAGGGCATTTACCTTGCACATGGCAAGGGTTCGATTCCCAGCATTCCATTAGCTTCCCTGAGCACCGCCACGGGTAATTCCTGAGTGCAGAGCCAGGAGTAACCCCTGTGCATCACCGAGTGTGACTAAAAAGCAAAAAAGAAAGAAAGAAAGAAAAACAATGGGCACTGCAACATGGTTTTAAAAAGGAAGCAAATAGATGGTTTATTAATTTTTTTTATTCATGGTTTGATATGGTGGAAAATTATTAAGGGATCACACAAGGTTTCCCACTTAAGAACACTAGCAAATGGAATCTTACATGAGAAGGTCTTGAATAAGATAGTAATAGAGGTAAGCGTAGTGTGGGGTTTTATGTGTCATTAATGAACCTAGTGGAAATCCTGGGCCATTTCTCCTTACTTAACCTATGTATCTAGCATTAATAACATATAAGGGGAAGATTGGTAGCTTTACTTTACATAAATGTAAAAATATTTGGGGTTCAATTATTATTTGTTACTATTGAAACTTCTACTAAGTGTGTAAAAGTGTTTGCCACTTGCAATGAAAAAACCAAATGTCTCTGAAGTGTTTCTTAAGGAAATGACCCTAGGTTTGGTTGAGGTTTCACCCTGTTTCCTCAAAGTAACAACAGAACTTCTTTCACTTCTAAAGTCATCCAGGAGTTATCCTCTGCTTTAAAGATTAATTATCAACTCCACACATCCGGGCAACCCCAAACATAAGAACAGAGAAATTAAATCACAACTTTAAAGGAATATTGGGGAAATAATATCAAGAAACCTGTGAGGCCTGGATCTTGTTCTTGTCTATAACCTTTTACAGGTACATGAAAACTTCTAAGGAAATACCAGTTAGTCATTTTGAGCTATTTTATAGGTAGACTGTTTCAAACGCATATTTTTTACTGGACTCAGAAAAGTTCAAATTTAATAAGCATGTTATGACTTAGGACTGATGCAACGGACAAAATAAAAATATTGCTTTGCCTTACATAAATGGAGAATTACCCCCCTTAAATGTTGGCTAGTAATTGGGACTTCATGAAAACCTGAAAAAGTGAATCCCCTCCAAATTGATTACTACTCAAGTGGTGGGGTGAGAGCTACAAAGCTATAAAACTTAATGAAATTTTTGTTGAGTTCATATTTCAAGGATAAAATTATTTCCATTTACCTGAACCAATTACCAGACTCAGATAGATGAATTGACATACTCTTACCCATCAAGGACTTACAATTTTAGTTCTTAAGAAATGGACCTTATTTTTATTTTGTAGATGCTAAGTAAATGTCTTTTTGCCTTGACCTGTCTTTTTAGAGGAGAATTTTATATTGTACTCTCCATTAAATCAACCTGGCAGAAAAATCAACAAGGAAACAATGCACTAATTAGTAGTTAGAAATGCTGAGCTTAAAATAATTATACAGGGTTCACCACCAATAAAAACAGAATTAACATTCTTCTCCTGTGCATGTGAAGCATTCTTGTGGCTAGGCCACCTGCTGGTACAAAACTGAGTGTTAATAAAATCATAAAGATTGGAATCATATCAAGAATATTTTCATATTGGATGGAAAATTACTAGAAATCAACTGCAAAAATAAATCTTGGGTAAAGCTCAACCATTTGGTGACTAAATAATATGGTTCAAATAAATAATAAAACAATGAAGATAAAAGATATTTTTAAATTCACAAGAAATAAAGGAAAATTAATATATGAGGTTCAGAACATATGGTACACAGAAAAAGTGTTAAGGTAACATAAATGGCTCAAATAGAGAGAATAATTTCTATTTTGTAAACAATTTACAAAATTAAACACAGTTGTATATAGAGTAGAAATTTATTAAATATAAAATAATAATTGCCAGTTAAAAAAAGCAAATACTTCTTTGAAAGAACAGTTAAGATAGAAAAAGTGTTAGATTCACATAGAGAATAAAGGGACAGAAAATTCTAAATAGTATCAAAAATGAAGGTGGAGATGCTCCATGATATGTCACTGAGTTACAAAGGACTGTTGTCCTCATTCAGAGACCATTATGAATAATTATATATCACCAAATTGGAGAATATAGAAATGGGATTGAATTTGCAAAATTATACAACCTCAGAGAAAGATGGCACAAAAATAAAAATGGAAACACCAAATATTTCACTATAAATTATTACCATTAGGAATGGCAACAAATATAGCAAAGTAGTTAGCTAAAAATCGATATACAAAAATTTGTTGCATTTCTATATTTAAGGAATGAAGTAGAAGAAAGTTAAGAAAACAATTCCATTTACAATTGCATAAAGAAAAATCAAATACATAGTAATCAATTTAATAAAGAATGTTAAATAAACATCAAAAACAATGTCCCTATCAATGAAATAGAAAAATACAAGAGGTAATGATAAAATATTTATGTTAATTAATATGAATAATTAATAATAAAGTAACTATACTTAGAATTAGATATAATAGACATATTTAGAAAATTCTATCCTAAAAATTTATTGAATATTTTTTCTCCAGTGATCAAGGGACATTCTTCAGGATAGATCATATGTTGACATACAGTGACATAGCACTGTAGCACTGTGGTCCCATTGTTCAGCTATTTACTCGAGCAAGCACCAGTAATGTCTCCATTGTGAGACTTGTTACTGGTTTTGGCATATCGAATATGACACGGGTAGCATGCCAGACTCTGCTGCGAGGGCGGAATACTCTCGGTATCCTGCCGGACTCTCCAAGACGGATGGAGAAAACAAACCCGGGTCAGCCTCATGCAAGGCAAATGCCCTACACGCTGTGCTATCGCTCCAGTCCCTATTTTATGATCACAAACAAAAAAAAGTGTCAAATTTATATATGTTTTGGGGTCACAGAGATAGTATAGCAGGTAAGCCTCTTGCCTTACACACGGCCAACTTGGTTTTGATACATAACTTGAACATACATAAAAATCACAAAAATATAAATAATTCCAAGTATCTCTCAGATAACAAAACCATAATAATAGAAATAAATCATAATCTGAGTTTAGGGCTAAGATTTACTATTTGTAACTTGAACAACATTCTGTTAACAATCGATCAAAAAAGAAATAAAACAATTCTTGTAGAAAATGATAAATAAGACACTATCAGAACCTATTGGACACAGTAAAACAATACTAAGTCTAAAGTTTATAGCTGCTAGGATAAGTCAAGGAATAAAGAAAAATCTGCAATCAGCAACTTTACCTCAGAGCAAAAGAAACGAAGAACAATAAATGAATCCCAAAGTAGGTAGAACACAAGAGGTAATTCAAATTAAAGAAAAAAATCAGTGGTATAAAGAATAAGAAAGGGATATAATGTCAAAGAAACGAAAAGATTGTTCTTTGAAAGCATGAATAAATCTGATAAATCGTAGCTAGACTAAAAAAGAAAAAGGAGGGGATTCGACACGGGTGGCCATGCCTTTGCACAGCCGCGTGGCTGCCGAACGAGCAGGAGCCAGAGCCAGCTATATGACTTGGGGTTCCAGCGAGTGCTTGCAACCATGTATGCAGACTGTGAACTAAGCTTTTGCCCCACACCGGCTAACGGAGGAAATATCCTTCTCCCTTGGTCTCTCCTCCCTCCCGGAGGAGGCGTGGTGTCCGACATTTTATGGGTCCTTTGAGCAGGTATGAACTTTGTGGAGCGGAAAAAAAAATGTGCTTTGAAGTTGAAACAGCGGGACACCTGGACAGTCTCGGGCCGGGGCCGGAGCTCGGGCTCCAGCTGAGATTCGACCCGGGTGGCCATGCCTTTGCACAGCCGCGTGGCTGCGGAACAAGCAGGAGCCAGAGCCACTATATGACTTGGGGTTCCAGCGAGTGCTTGCAACCATGTATCCAGACTGTGAACTAAGCTTTTGCTCCATGCTGCTACAGGAAGGGAAATGATTCAATTTCCAACTTAAATCTCCCTGGACTTAATTACTAAAATGCAGAAATTGTAAACCGCGCGGCCGCTGTAGCCACCGCGAGACTTTTTATCTCTTCATTCTCATCAGTGGAAAACTAATTATCAAATATTTCCTTGTCAATAGGGCTGTATTCTTGGGGGATAAATTCCAACAAAAAATAGTGAGTCTGTATTGAAACTCCAACAATAGTGAGTTTTGTGTTGAAATATGGAATGTAATCAAGGTAAAGAGAAAAGAAAGTGAAATTTATCAGTTACGCAGGGGGGGGTTTGGGGGGTGAGGGGTGGGATGTATACTGTGTTTTTTTTTTATTGGTGGTGGAATATGGGCACTGGTGAAGGGATGGGTGTTTGAGCATTGTGTAACTGAGACATAAGCCTGAGAACTTTGTAACTTTCCACATGGTGATTCAATAAAATAAATTAAAAAAAAGAAAAAGGAGGAAAAATTCAAACTAATGGGGTCAGAGATAAAGGGGAGAAATTATGCTAGATACTTCAGAAATATATAAAATTATAGTACAAATGACTCTATGCCACCAAGTTTGAGAATATTTTAAAAATAAATGAATCATGCAAACTCCCAAAAGGAAATAGAAAACCTGAGCAGACTACTCAAGAGTAAGAAAATTAAAACAATAATTAAAAATCTCCCAACAACAAAAGCCCTGGTCCAAATATGTACAATAGTGATCTTTACCAAAACTTTAAAGATGATTTAGTGCTAATAATCCTCAAGCTCTTCTAAAGTATTGAGAAAAATAAGATTTCTCCCTAAAAGAACTTATGAATTTAATATTACCATAATACCAAAGAAAAGGGGTTATTAAGGATTATTATATACATTATATAATAAGGATTATTATATACCAATATCCTCAATAAACACTGACACAAAGAAAATCTTAGTGAACCAAATTCAAATATATGATAATGACTGTATACCAAATCAGTGAAGTTTTACTCAGGGGTGTAAGGATAGTTCTACATATGCAAACCAATTAATGTAGTACATCATGCTAACAACAAAGGAAAATGAAAGATACCCTTGCTTTATCAGTTGAGGAGAGGTGACAAGATTCAAAATCCATACATGTTTTTAAAAACCCTCCAAAAGTAAGGATAGAGGCACATAAGCTGCCCAAGCCCATCTGCTCCCTGTGTCCAAGTATACAAAAGAAAGGAATAAAAGAGAATACTGGGTATGTGGGTTTATGCCTCTATCAGAAGCATATTGGTCAGTCCTTTAGGAATTCATAAATTTTCATAAGAAATTATTTTTTTAAAATATCTCTATTATTTCCTAGAATATAATAGAAATAATAGATTTCCTTATATACTAGGAAATCCTTTACTGATAGGATTACTATGAGTTTTTTCTAAATATGATGTTTTTGTTAATAAACCCATTGATTCCTACCAGACATGTTGTCATTATTCAAATGATCTTAATAAACTTACATACTAGGGGCTGGAGCAATAGCACAGCAGTACAGCATTTGCCTTGCACGCAGCTGGCCTGGGTTCAATTCCCAGAATCCCATATGGTCCCATGAGCACCACCAGGGGTGATTCCTGAGTGCAGGAGTAAGCCCTGTGCATTGCCAGGTGTGATCCAAAAAGCAAAAAAAAAAAAAAAAGACAAAAAAACCCTTATGTACTGGGAAATCCTTTACTGATAAGAAGATGACCTAGATGATAGGATGAGGTATATTCTATGGCATTTCATTTGTTTCCATGAACAATCTAGTTTATTACATATTCACTTCTTATATTACAAGCATAACTACCAAGTTCTATAATATAGCAGAATAAATTATTTTTATGTTTTAGAAAATAATGCATTTGTAGGGCTAAAACAATTGAACAGCAGGTCGGGCACTTGCCTTGCATGCAGCCCAATCTGGTTGGATGTCTGGCATCCCAGGTGGTTCCCCACGCACTGTCATAAGTGACATCTGATTGCAGAACTGGTAGTCACCCCAAACATTGTGAGATCTGACAAACTGGCTTTGAATATTTTAGACTGGGTAGTAGGTAGTAGATCAGTTAGTAGTAGTTAACAGTAGAACTGACTTAGAAGTTTTTTGTTTTGAATAAGGGCATTTGCTTTTCATGCGGCCAACCCAGTTTCAATTCCTCCGTCCCTCTCAGAGAGACTGGCAAACTAAGGAGAGTATCCCGCCCGCATGGCAGAGCCTGGCAAGCTACCCATGGCATATGCCAAAAACAGTAAAAACAAGTCTCACAATGGAGACGTTACTGGTGCCTGCTTGAACAAATTGATGAGCAATGGGACAACAGTGCTACAGTGCTGTAAGTTATAGTATTCTCAGCTGTTTGTATAAGTAGCAATTAAGCAGGCATACAAAACTGTAAGGATATAGTTTCTTAAAACACAAATCAAAACTTAAAATAAGAACACTGAAGTTATATTTTCTCTCCTTATCCCAGTGATATCTTATTTATCTCCCCAGTTAAGTTAACTCATATATTTTTTTAGGATATTACAAGTTTACAGATCCTTCATGCATGAGGCTCATCTGAGCATGTGGAGAGTGGCCTTGAGCATGGCTGTGCAGATAAACCAGGTGTGTAGGACCCGGGACTGAGATCACCAAGCCTGCTCAGATTGGGACTGGATCACCTCTACCCAGACCCCCCATTTTCCAGTAGCTAGGCAGTCATACCCACAAACTGCCCTGGTGCTGTGTAATTCCATCAATGGCCAAGCTCCAGAAACTATAAAACTAAGCTCCTGGAAGCAATTCTTATTGTCTAATTCTCCCTCTCGGAGAACCCGGCAAGCTAACAAGAATATCTTCCTTGCACGGCAGAGCCTGGCAAACTCCTTGTGGTGTATTTGATATGCCAAAAACAGTAACAATGATGGATCTCATTCCCCTGACCCTGAAAGAGCCTCCAATGTGGCACCGTTGAAAAGGACAAGTAAAGAGAGGCTGCTAAAATCTCATTGCTTGGACAAATGGAGACGTTACTAGTGCCCGCTCAAGCAAGTTGATGAACAATGGGATGACAGTGATACAGTGAAATATCTCTATTACTAGGCCCAATGAATGGACTGGTGTTTCTATGTCCATAAGAGAACCTAGACACGAGTCCTTTTCAATCAACCAAACTAATGGGTAAGGCATTATTAGTTATACTCATATATTATAATTATATCCTTATATTAATGAAGATAGATATAACCCTATTTTGCATTTGTTGTTTTAAGTTATATCTTACCACTCCAGAGAGAGTGTTCTGTAAAACTAAACTACTTTGCCCTTCCAACAATTGAGAAAAGGCATTTTATTCTTCAAGTTCTAATCATGTTCTCTCTTTTCAAACTTTAGACTGACAAATCTGAAACCCAATGAATCTTTGCCTAGGACCCACTAAAACTAAGATAGCATGAGGTTTCACCCCTATGTAGGCAAGGTCTACCGGCCTTTTGTCAGTGTGAAGAAACTCCAGAAGACAAACCTTAATCCATTTTCTCCTTAAATATTTAAGGTGGTAAATCTGTAGGAGGGAATATGAAAGAGGAAGGCAGGTAGATAAAATAAGAACCCTTCTATGGCAATCAATTATTGGGAAGTAATAAAACGAACTAGTCCTAAGGTTATTAAGAACTCTTCTTGTGGACACAAGAACTAAGGCCTAATAAAACATTTACTGGAGGCATCACAGACCCAAAGAATGCTGGACCCAACTCTGAGAGAAGCAACTGCAGGAACTAAGTCTAGGACCAGAATATCAAAGAAAACCATCAACTGCTCCTAACTCTACCCCTTGGCAACCACTGTAGCAAGGACTTTTACATAGTTAGAAAGCTCAACTAGGACAGCTTAGGTTAAATCCTATAAAAGCCAACTTGAACAAAGGAAGTGTGCACATATGCTGCCAGAGCCCATGTGCTGCCTGTGACTATGTGTTGCTGCCCAGTGCATAGAGTCCCACGTATGTGTAGCCTACACCTCCCCTCTTGAGACAAGTACTTTCTTACCACCATTTTAATGGTGGGGTGTGTACCAGGCTCTCTATGTCCACTTTGGAGAAGTCCACATTCTCTCTATAAAGCATGTGTCTCTCTCCTGTTCTCTCCCCTCAACTTTCCTCAGAATTTCCAAATACAGTCTACTTCAAAAAATAGGAATAGAAGGAACATTTCTCAATACAGTGATAGCCATCTAGAACAAAATAGCATTCTGTAGCTAATACTACAGAATGTGGTGAAAAATTGAAAGTATTTTCTGTAAGAACAGCCATAAGGCAAGAATATCAACATTCACAGCTCCTGTTCAACATAGATTTGGAAGTCCTTGACATAACAATCTGACAAGAGAAATATATCAAAGGAATTCAAACTGGAAAAGTTAAGCTACCAAATGCAGATGATATTACAAACCACTTTGAAATTTCTAAAGCATCCATGAAAAAAACCTCTTAGACATATTAAACCTATACAGGAAAATATCAGATAACAAAGTTAACACAGAAAAAAATCTACGCGTTTCTGTATTCAAATAATTAACTCAAAGCATAGGAGAGCAAAACATAATCTCTTTCTAAATTGTGTCCCAAAACCTCAAATACCTAACAAAGTAAGTGAAAAACTTGTATAGTAAAAATTATAAATTAATGTTGAAAGAAACAAAAGACACCCATGAATGGAAAGGCATTTATGCTTGTTTTGAAGCATAACAGTGTGAAAATAACCTTTATACCCAAATCATTATATGTCTTTAATGTAACACTTATTAAAGTTACAAAGACTTTCTTCTATGACTGGAGGAAAAGGTCTAAAATTTATATTAAACTATAAAACTCCCTAAATAGCCAAGGTAGTCCCATGAGAGAAAAGAAGATGGCAATTTTTTGTTTGTCTGTTGGCCATCCATGGTTTTTAATTTTTGGTGTCTGTTAATTTCCTTACCTTATTTATGGATGGGGTAATTGGACTTTTTGTTGATACATTTAACGAGTGCTTTATGGACCTTTGATACCAAACCTTTATTAGAGGTATGGTCTTTATACACAGCAGGGTAGCAGTAAAGTTATAAAGGGAATGAAAAAGGGTAATGGATGAACACAATTCAGTTTTGATTGTGAAAGGGAGATCATGGTCCTTGGAGGAGAAAGACAGGTACACTGGTGATGGGTGTGGTGTTGGAATTATGCTCATAGAAACTATCATTAATAGTATTACATACAAAAATATATTAAAATTTAAAAAGAAGTTGAGAGGTATTGCATTTCCCAACTTTGAATTGTACTACAATGCTATAATAACCAAAACTGCATGGTAGTGGAATAAAGATAGACTTGCATAGCAATGTAATAGAATTGGGATTTCTGAGGTAAACCGCAACTATATGAATAGATAATGTACAACAAAGTATCTAAGTACATGAAATATAGCAAAGAAACCCTCTTCAACATATGCTGTTGTAAAAACTAGATAGCCATGTATTTTTAAAAACATGAAATTGGAGCCCTATCGCACAATGTTCACAAACTAAATTCAAATAGAATTATTAACATAGATATTAAGCCCAAATCCATAAGCAAATTTAAAAACCCATTGGCATAATTTTGCAAGAAATGGACGTTGGAGATACCTTCAATGGTAGTGTATGCATGCCAGAAAAATTCCTTAATCCCTGTTCTATCTGCTCATCCTTAGTTAAAGCTTTTGAGAATATTGAGCCCATTCTAGTTATACGGCACAGAGAATTTATTTCTAAGAATTTATGCATCATACTACAATAATTAACAAAATCTGTTAAACATGTTTCATTCTGAAAAACTCCAAAATATCCAGTTTAAAAAAATGTGTCACGTGGAGTAAAAATCTTGAAAATAGAATCTCTTAATTAAGGAAAATCCAAATTGGCAAAAATATAATACCAGGGGTAAGAAAGCAAAGTTTCTCAAGAAAAATATGAAAAAATTCTTTATACATAGATCATAGACCTTCACTGTAACAAAATGATTATGTAATTAACTTTGAAATGTATGTCTTGAAACCTGGAGATAGCTAAAAATTCACTGCATGTTTGAGAACCTTGCTTATTCCTAATAGGAGAGATAAAAAGACACTGAGATTGTTAAAGGAAATTTTAAAGCTTCAGAGGAAAGACAATTAGTAAAATACATATACATAAGTTTCTCACAAGATGATATAGTCTGTTATTTATTGCTCCCCCTTTTGAGAATTCTCAAGAATATTGTGTTGAATTTGTTGGTCTTCTTGTGAGGTAGAGATATATTGCCATCTCTTTCCAATGTTTTAACACACCTCAAATATGTAATTTACTACAGTAACTGTGTGAAATATTTCTTTTTAATTTGGGGGATGTTTTGCCAAAACCTGCTACTCCTGGATCTATACTCAGGGGTCACTACTACTGGTGGAGTTTGGGGACCAAGCAAGAAGAGTGTCCACTGTACTACCTCTGTGGCCACTTAATTTCAAAATTTTGAAAATATACTTCACTGCATCACTGTCATCCTGTAGCTCATAGATTTGCTTGAGCAGGTGCCAGTAATGTCTTCATTTGTCCCTGTCACATTCAGGAAAATGAGACCCATTATTGTTACTGTTTTTGGCATATCAAATACGCCATGGGTAGCTTGCCAGGCTCTGCCATGTGAGATTCTGCATTGCCTCTTCTGGGAGCTTTGTTTTATAGTCACTGGATCTTGGCTGTTGATGAGATTACATGGTGCTGGGGTCAGTTTGTGGGCGTGTCTGCCAAGCTACTGGAAAACTGGAGGATATGGGTGAAGGAGGCCCAGTCCCCATCTGAGCAGTCTTGGAGATCTCAGCCACGGGTCCCGCATACCTGGGTTCCTCTGTCAGTTCCTTCATGCGTGAGGCTTGTCCGAATGTGTGGAGAGTGGCTTTGAGATGGCTGTGGCTGGGTTCTGGGGGTCTTTGACTGCTGGGGTTCTGCTTGGGATGGGGAGAGAAACTCAACACACTACCCTCCAAGGGGGCCCCTATTGAAGACAGCCAGACGCGGGGGCAGGAGATTCTTCTAACCACAGCAACTAACTCTCTGACTTCAGCAACTTACCTTCATGTTCTGACCTCTGTGACTTTTTCTAAAATATACTTAGTAACCATTAATTTCATTTGAATAACTGTATATCAATTCAGTAGGTCCTCCATATTTGGGGATGTTCAATGGTTCACAGTTTAAGTTTTCTTTGGAGATGGAACTCTCTTTGGAACGATTTTTGGTTGTTAACTTATGGCCACATACGGTGATGCTCAGGTGTAATTCCTGAGCTGTACACCAGGAATCACTCCTGGCAGTGCTCATAGGACAGTATAGGGTACTGGGGATTGAATCCAGGTTGGCCACAGGCAAGGCAAACACCTTAACTGCTGGACTATCTCTTCAGGCCCCATCCCCTTGGAAATTCTTTTTTTAAATTTTTTTATTAGAGAATCACTGTGATGTACAGTTACAAATTTATGAACTTTTGTGTTTGCATTTCACTCATACAGTGATCCTTTACCATCCCTCCACCAGTGCCCATTCACATCCAAAAATGATTCCAGTATCCCTCTCACCACACCCACACCATCCCCCACCAACCCACCCTGCCTCTGTGGCAGGGCATTCCCTTTTGTTCTCTCTCCTTTTGGGTGTTGTAGCTTGCAATAGAAGTATTGAGTGGGCTTCATGTTCCGTCTATAGTCTACTTTCAGTTCGCATCTTCCAACTTGAATGGGTCCTCCTAACATCCTCTACTTGGTATTCCCTTCTCTATCTCAGCTGCCTTTTCCCCCAGCATGTGAGGCCAATTTCCAAGCTGTGGGACAGACCTCTTGCTCCTTATCTCTACTACTCTTGGGTGTTAGTCTCCCACTCTGTTATTTTATATTCCACAGAGGAGTGCGATGTTTCTATGTCCATCTCTCTCTTTCTGACTCATTTCACTTAACATGATACTTTCCATTATGATCCACTTATATGCAAATTTCATGACTTCATCTTTTCTAACAGCTGCATAGTATTCCTTGTGTAGATGTACCAAAGTTTCTTTAACCAGTCATCTGTTTTGGGGCACTTTTCTTTCATCAGCAGTAGCAGCACTATTACTATAGCGACCTGAGTTTATACACATTACAGATTCTCATTCCTTAATTATTTCTGCTTTCTCATTTGTTGGGCTGGAGCGATAGCACAGCAGGTAGAGCATTTGCCTTGCCCCATGGCAGACCTGGGTTCAATTCCTCCATCCATCTCGGAGAGCCCAGCAAGCTACCAAGAGTATCTAGCCCGCATGGCAGAGCCTGGCAAGATACACATGGCATATTTGATATGCCAAAAACAGTGACAACAAGTCTCACAATGAGATGTTACTGGTGCCCACTCGAGCAAACGGATGAACGATGGACGGCAGTGCTACAGTGACAGCGCTTCTCATTTGTTATGCTGTATGAGGTCATCCAATTGGAATAATCAATACAACTGAGAGTGTGGGATGATGGCAGATGACCAAGGTTATTACACATGCCCTTATTTGAGTTTGTACAGTGATATCATTCTCACATACCCATGTGCAAATAAGGTCTGCTGGATGACCAGATTGCTTGTGCCTTAAAAAGGGGGTAAGATTATCTCATATGTTCTTCTACAAAGTTTATAGGATGACCAATTAGGCCACATATGCAAATTGGAGTTTTAAGATTATTGGATATCTGGTAGCTTTCTACTTTTTATAATCCCTATAATACTCCGTGGTCTCCAAAGCCACACCATAGAGTGCATGGTGGTATCTAGGTTGCACCTGGCAATGCTCAGTGGCCATATTGTACCAGAGATTGAACCCAGGTTAGGTGCAAATGTGCATAAACACTGCACAATATCCTGTCCCAAATAGTCTAGGTTTTATCTGTGTCTTTTGCTTCACTTCAACCCATTTTCTGCAGCCAAAATCGTATGAGGTCTAAAATTCTCCTCTACAGAGTATTATGAAGGAATTGAGGAGGAAGGGAACAAAAGCAAACAGTCAGGACTGAACTTAAAGGAGTAACTGTGAGTTGGCAAATGTTGCTTTTTGAGATCTTTTAATTGTATAAAAAATATTCTAGTTTAGCTAGTTACAATTATGTTAAATTTATGTTACTGATTAAACCAAATTACTGCGTGTCACCCCTCTCAAAATACCCATGACCCTCTACCAGCATACCTATGTCAACTCTAGTCTAGAATTATTTTCCCCAATTCTATACCCCTGATAATTCATAGATTTTTTTTATTTCAATCCAGGGATGATTGTTCAGTACTATCTATTCTCTTGTTTTGTCATCTTCTATTCCACAGAGCTATGAGATCATCTAGTATTTGTCCTTGTCCTTCTAACTTATTTTGTTAAACATGATACCTTATAGGTCCATCCATGGTTTAATGACCTGCACTTTGTATTTTATTACAGCTGCATAGTATTCATTGTGAACATATATCATAACTTCTTGATCTAATCATCTTTTGTTGGACATTATAAATGATTTCTTCAAGTTGATGTTTTTGTGTTTCAGGGGTAGATGTCAACAAGTGGAATTACTGGGTCAAATGAAAGATGTGCTCTGACTATTTTTTGTTTGAGGGATCCATCCAGCAGTTCTCAGGGATTGCTCCTGATTTGGGGTTTAGGAATTGTTCCTGATACGTTTTAGAGAACTATGTATGGTGCTGGTGGGCATAGAAATAAATCAGCCCCTGCAAGGCATTTTAAATGCTGTACTCTCTCTCCAGTCCTTTATTCTTAAACTACTCTACTGTCTGCCATACAGACTAAACTTAAGGTCATACCCTCAAACAGTAAATGTACATTCTATTATATACATATATTTATGCCAAAGCTGTTTTATCTAGTCCTTTTGAGGCATGAATTTATATTTCATTGCTGTTTTTATTTGCATTTCCCTAATAATAAATGACAATTATCACTAGCCATCTATACTTCTTTGGGGAAGTGACTATCAATCTATTCTCCCCTTTTAAAATGAATTTTGTAATGTTTGCTGTTAAATTTTTAACTGCTTGGATAATAGACATTTATCTGATAACTGGCCCTAAATATTTTCTTCTATCAAATTGGAAAAGTTTTATTTTATCTTGCATTCATTTTGCCATAATAAACTTTAAAATTTGATGTGGTTCTATTTGTTTACTTTGTTGTTGTTGTTGTGTATGACTCTTGAATGTCAAAACATTTATGACACCTCTGGGCTTAATTACCAGAAGTGTTGTGCCTCTATCTTTTTCAATGTATTTAGTGGATTCTGGACTAATATAGAGGTTTTTTTTATTCCACTTTGAGTTAACTTTTGTGAATGGTATGAAATAAAGTTTCAATATTTTTGAAGTGTGGCTATCCAATTTTCCTGACACTGTATGTTGTAGACAATCTTCTTGCTTCACTTCATGTACCCAGCTCCTTTGCCTCAAATTAAGTGCCCATAAAGCTGATAGCTAATATCTGGGCTCTTAATTCTGCTCCATTGCTCTGTGAGTCTAACATAATTCCACTAACAGAATTCTAATTGCTCTAGCTTTACAGTACAATTTAGTTAAGGATGGTATACTTCCTGTCCTCTTATTCTGAATTGTTTTCATTATTCAGGGAGTTTAATCATTTCATGCAATTTTTTTCAGGGTTTCTTATATGTCCTTGATGAATATTATTAAACTATTAATGGTGATTGTACTGCTTTGATAGATGGTCATTCTAGCAATGTTAAATTCTTCTACTGCATTAACAAGGACATTTTAAAATTTCCGCTTGTCCTTATATTTGCTTCAAAAGTCACTTCAAGTTTTCAATGTATGTTATTTACACACTGTGTTAAGGTTATTCCTAGGTATTTGATACTCTGTGCATTATTTTGGATTGGGTTGTCTTTTTTCTCTTTTTAGTTTATTATTTGCACACAGATATGCTATATATTTTTGTGTGTTGATTATGTAGCCAGATATCTTGCTGTATCATTTTATTTTTATATAAGATTTTTTTGGGTTTAAGTTTTTAGGCTATTCTATGTATACTATCATGCAATATGGAAATGGTGATCGTTTAAATTCTTTTTGCCAAATTGTACACTTTCAATTTCAAAGTAATTTCCAAAATTACACTGAATAAAACTGAAGAAAATGAATAACTTTCTTGCCTTTGATCTAATATCAAGGAAAACTCAGATTTTTATTGTTGGGTTTGATGTTGACTGGGTTGTTTTAATAGAATGGCATTCATATTTTGAGTCATTTTCTTCTATTCTTATCTTGTTGAGGGCCTTATCATGAATAGAAGTTTAATTTTATCAAAAGACTTGTCAGCAACAATTAATTTTATCAAATCCTTTATTCTTTTTGTTGATACTGTGTATTGCCTCAATTGATTTGTGTAAATCAAGTCATTTTTGCCTCCGTAGGATGAAACATAACTAATCATGGAATATAATCCTTTTGATGCATTATTGGATTCATTTTTCTAAGGTTTCCTATTTAACTTTAAGTGAGGGAAGAGCTCAGTGCTTAATACTGTCTCTGTGCTCAGGTACCACACTTAGTGGGACTCTGGGGATCATATAGCGTGCCAGGGGATCAAACCAAATCAGCTATGTGAAAGGCAAGCACCCTACTGGCTGTACTATTGCTTCATTCTTTGTTGATATCTTTGTATTGGTGACTATCAGGGGTTATTGGTATGAAAATTTTAAGCAATTTATTTATTATTGGCTTACAATACCATTATTAATAGTTTATCACGAACAAAATTCCGACAAAAATACCTTCACTGATGGTGGGAATGCTGACTGCTTCAGCCCTTTTGGAAAACAGTATGGACATTTCTAAAAAATTAGAAATTGCGCTCCCATTTGACGCAGCAATACCACTTCTGGGAATATATCCCGGAGAGACAAAAAAGTATAGTAGAAATGACATCTGCACTCGAATGTTCATTGCAGCACTGTTTATAATAGCCAGAATCTGGAAAAAAAACGAGTGCCCGAGAGGAGATGACTGGTTAAAGAAACTTTGGTACACAATGGAATACTATGCAACTGTTAGAAAAGATGAATTCATGAAATTTGCATATAAGTGGATCAACATGGAAAGTATCATGCTAAGTGAAATGAGTCAGAAAGAGAGAGACAGACATAGAAAGATGGCACTCATTTGTGGAATACAAAGTAACAGAATGGGAGACTTATACCCAAGAATAGTAGAGATGAGTACCAGGAAGATTGCTCCGCAGCTTAGAAGATTGCCTCACATGCTGTGGGAAAACGCAACTCAGATAGATAATAGACCACCAAGTAAAGGGTGCTTGGAGGGCCTGCTCTGGGTGGGAGTTCCGAGCTGAAAGTAGACTATGGACCGAACATGATGGCCACTCAATACCTATACTGCACCACAATACCCAAAAGGAGAGAGAGACCAAAAGAGAGTGCCCTGCTAAAGGGCGGGTGGATTGGGGGGATAGCATGGGGGTGGTTGGAGGGATACTGGGATCATTGGTGGTGGAAAATGGGCACTGGTGGACGGATGGGTATTAGATCATGTATGACTGAAACATAAGCACGAAAGTGTCTTAAGTCTGTAACTGTACCTCACGGTGATTCATTTAAAAATTTAAAAATAAAAAAAATTCCTGTCATGAAAAAGTAAAAATAAATAAAATCAAGTAAAGAAATGGAAAAATATCTCCAATGTACCCATCTTCGTCCCCTCCTTCTCACCCACACACACTCCTTCCTGTTACCTGACCCTCAACTCAATTTTGTGTGTCAGTTCCCAACATTCAGTTGCCTTTGAATCTTTGTTGCTGTCTTGCTGTTTATCTTTAAGTTCCATATATGAGAGAGATCATTATGTATCTGTCCCTTTCATTCTAAATTCACTCACCATCCTCTAGTTCTATCAATGTTGCTGGAAATTGCATGATTTTACTCCTTCATGGAGGTACATAGCCCATTGTGAATATATACATCAACTTCTTGCTCTGTTCATCTGCAGTTGTGTATTTGCATTGTTTCAATTACTTGGCTGTTATAATAAGTGCAGTGGTTAACATAGGTGTGCATATATTATCTTAAATTAATACTCTTGTGACTGAGATACAGATATAAAAACGTGATATTGCTAGATCATGAGGATATTCTATTCCTATTTTTCAGAGACATCTCCATATTGCTATCCATAGAGGTTGAATTAGATGGCATTCCCAGAAGAGTTGATGAGAGTTAGTTTCCACAGCAACTGCAACACTGGCATATCCCAGATTTTTTGATATATGATATTCTCATGGGGTGAGATGGCATCTCAATTCTTTTAATGTTTTCTATTAAATCACATGACACACACAAATTACAAAGTTGTCCATCAATGGGCCTTAAGTCATACAATGTTCCAACACCAATTTCTTCACAGATGTTCTTCTTCTTCTTCTTTTCTTCTTCTTCTTCTTCTTCTTCTTCTTCTTCTTCTTCTTCTTCTTCTTCTTCTTCTTCTTCTTCTTCTTCTTCTTCTTCTTCTTCCTTTCTTCTTCTTCTTCTTCTTCTTCTTCTTCCTTTCTTCTTCTTCTTCTTCTTCTTCTTCTTTTCTTCTTCTTCTTCTTCTTCTTCTTCTTCTTCCTTTCTTCTTCTTAATCTTCTTAATCTTCTTCTTCTTCTTCTTCTTCTTCTTCTTCTTCTTCTTCTTCTTCTTCTTCTTCTTCTTCTTCTTCTTCTTCTTCTTCTCCGTCTCCTTTTTCTTCTCCTACTTCTCTTCCTTCTCCTACTTCTCCTCCTCCTTCTCCTACTTCTTCGCCTCCTTCTCCTTCTCCTTCTCCTCCTTCCCCTTATCCTTCTCCTCCTTCTCCTTCTCCTCCTTCTCCTTCTCCTACTTCTTCTCCTTCTTCTCCTCCTTCTCCTTCTTCTCCTTCTCCTCCTCTTCCTCCTCCTCCTCCTCCTCCTTCTTCTTCTCTAATTATGAGTGATCATGAGCACTGCTTCATATATTTGTTTATCATCTGTATGTCTTTCTTTGGGAAAGTCTGTAATCATCTCCTAACCACATTTATGAATGAAATCATTTGACTTTTTGTTGGTAAGGTTATTGAGTGCTTTATTGTTCTTGCATATCAACTTTTTATTAGAAATATTGCATGCAAATATTTTCCCATTTAGTGGGGTATCGTTTTATTGGAACTTAATTTATTTTATAATATCTTTATTTTTAATTTAATCACAATGAGATACACAGTTACAAAGTTTTTTATGATTGGGTTTCAGTAATATAATGTTCCAACACCCATTCATTCACTAATGCACATTTCTCACTACCAATGTCCCCAGTTATTCCTCCACAATGCCCCCTCTCCCCCGACGAACCTGACTCTATGGCAAGACTTTTCTTTTCTTAGAGCTTAAATCTGTTTTGCTGAACAGAAGTATTTTCATTTGATGTGGTCCCATCTATTTTTGTCCCATCTATGTCATTTTGGTCATCCCACTGAAGATTCCTCTGCATTCAATTTCCTGCAATGTTCTGCTAATCTTTCCTTCAATTTTGAAATTTTCTTTTTTTAGTAATTTTGTTTTTGTACTAAGGTAATTTAGGTCATAGTAGGTGGTAGAAAAAATTTCTGTCTCTTCAGTATTCTTAAAAAGCTTGAGAGTTATGATCATAAGTTATATTAAAGTTTTAGTAAAACTATCAATTATGTCTGGAAAAGGACTTTTGTCCTTAGTGGTATTTTAAATAATCGCTTTGAATACCCTTACTTATGATTGTCTAGTAAGGTTCAATTCTTCCTCTTGATTCATTCTAGAAAGGGAGTATCACTCTAAGAATTCAATTCTTTTAGGTTCTCTAGCTGAGTGGCATAGAGTTGTTTGTAGTAACTAAATTTTATGATATTTTATATTTCTGAGTTATGATTTTTCCTTTTTTCATGTCTTTAAATTTATTTGGGCTTTATCTCTATTTTTTTCTTTGAAAGTCTAACTAAGGGTTTGTCAAATTTATTCTTTTAAACCAGCATTGGCTTTATTGAAATATTTCATTGTTTTCTTGATTTATTTTCTGATTCTTCATTTCCCTCCTTTTACTTATTTTGGTGTTCATTTACTTTTTCTTAAATCTCAAGATATGATATTAGGTCCTTTACTTGTGTTTTTTTGTGATTCAATCCTGAATTGCTATGAAGTTCACCCTTAGTCCTTTTTTCTATGTCCCTGGCATGATGATTGTGTCTTCATTCTCATTTGTTGTAAGTAAAATGCTCATTTCTTCTTTTATTTATTTTTTGATCCAATTATTCTTTAGCAGAATGTTGTTTAGGTTCAAATGTTTAAAATTTTGCCACTTTCCTTTTTATATTTTTGAATATTTTAAAAAAATTTCATTTAAGCACTCTGGTTTACAGAGTTATTCATAATATAATTGTTATGAGCTTTTCTATATCCCAACAACACTCCCACCAGGTGAGTGATTTTCTGGAGGTTTTTACTACTTATATAACTTCCCTGGTATTCTATTGATTTTTGTCTCATTTTTTTTGTTTCTTTTTATTCTTCTGGAGCTTTGAATTCTCTGACTTGACTTTTCAATCTGCTGTTGAGATATGCTGCTATATTTTTAAATTCTTTAATATTTTTATTTAAGTGAGACTTACATTTTTCATAGGGTTCTCTTCCAGTTTATTTATCATCTATTCAAATGTTTCATTTCTCTTTTATAACTCATTAAAAATCAATATTATTTTTGCCCTGCTCGGATCGGGACTGGGCCTCCTCCGCCCAGATTTCCCATTTTCCAGTAGCTAGGCGGTCACACCCAGGGATTGCCCCCGTGCCGTGTAATCCCGTCAGTGGCCAGCATCCAGAGACTTAAAAGCAAGCTCCCGAAAGCGCGAGCAATATCTTATAGCCTATTTCTCCCTCTGGGAGAACCTGGCAAACTACCGAGACTTTCCTGCTCACATGGAGGAGCCTCGCAAAGTCCCCATGGTTTATTCATATGCCAAAACCAGTGACAAGCTGAGTCTCATTCCCCTGACCCTGAAAGAGCCTTCAATGTGGCATCCTTGGGAAGGACAAGTAGAAAGAGGCTTCTAAGATATCAGGGCTAGGACAAATGGAGTTGTTACTGAGACTGCTCAAGAAGTTCAACGATCAACAGGATGATGATGATGATGATTTTTGCCCTAAATTCTTCTTTAGGCATATTATTTAATTCTCTTGCCACTAAGTTTCCTCCTGGGTTTTGAAACCCTCTATTTACTTGGCTAAATTCCTTTGTTTTATAATTGTTCCTGGTGTTCCATATACTGAGAGGTGGGACCCAGTCTGCTTGCCACCCCAGGGCTACTCTCACAAGTGGGTGTGTTTGCACTCCCTTCTGTTCCTGTAGTACTTTAAAGAGCTGTTCTGGTCCTGAGCAGTGAGAATTCACCCAAGTTGGTGTTGATTTTTGGAACTGTGAGTTACCATGCATGGTCTTGGTCGACGTGATGAACTCAAACGGTCTCTCACCAGCACTCTTCAGCAATAGGAACTTTTTAACAATGATGGCTTTTATTGTTGCTTCTTCGTAAGGGTTTCTTCCTGCCCCTCTGAGACCCTGATGATTCTTATGGTTCTTCTTCAATTTATCCCAAGTTCTCTTGTCATCTTTGCTTTATTTTGAGGCTTTGTTTCATCCTCTTTTGTTATTTAGGGGTTTCCTGTACCTAGTTTTGGAATTCACTGATTCTGTCCTGCCCTGCTCCTGAAACCTTTCAGTTAGTTTTTCATTTCACCTACCAAGTGTTTCAGATCTTTCATTTCCGTTTGTATTTTACTCATTTCTTCTCTCATTTCTTCTTGTGGTTTATTGGCAGTGCATTATTTTGCTTTGTTTTTTTTTTTTTGAGCTCCTTCTATGTCCTCAACCATTCTCTTGTGAATTCCTTAGAAGAGAGTATATATACAAACCACAACACCTAATCAGAGAGAGAGAACGAAAGGGCATTTTGGGGTGGGGGGGGAGACAGGACTGGGGAGGGTGGGAGGGATGCTGGGTTTACTGGTGGTGGAGAATGGGTACTGGTGAAGGGATGGGTTCTCGAAATTTGTATGGGGGAAACATGAGCACAAAAATGTATAAATCTGTAACTGTACCCTCACGGTGATTCACTAATTAAAAATTTAAAAAAAGAAGAGAGCATATATAGCCCATTATTACAGGTTGAGTCTTCATGGCTAGCATGTTCATTAACTAAGCCTGATGGTTTTCTGTGTTGTTTTGCCATTGTTGCCTTTGCAGCTTGGAGTTGTTTCTTGTGTGCTATTGTGTAATTAGGTGCCATGGTTAGGGTGTCTTAGTATATTTATAATGAGTTATGGAGAGTTGAAGAAATGAAAGTCTGCCTGCTCAGCTCCCAGTTCAAACTCTTGGAAGCTGAGAAGAGGTTATACTGATCTTGAGGCAAAATGGCGTTCTTAAGTAAAATGCAGCCCCACCAATCCCTCATCGCCTGGGTTTCCTTAATTGGCATATACAATTTTTATCCAGTCATCTTAATGAACTTATTTCTGATACTTTCTAGATGGAGTTTTTAGTGTTTTCAGTTAAATAATGTAATCATCAAAATTAGCGGTATTAAATTCTTTCTTTCCAACTTAAATTTATTTTATATTTTTTATTACAAATTCCCTTTAGGTACGACATCTCCAGCTATGTTGAAAAGTAGTAACAAGAGTGGACTTTTATAATCATATATCATAAGAATAATCTTAATTCAATCCCTTGTTCAGCTTGTGGACTCTGAGCAGTTCCAGGACTGACTACTGCGCATAGATCTAAAAGTAAGCCCTGAGTACCAATAGTGTAATCAAAACAAACAAAAAAGCCCCCTGTATATATACCTATGTATATCTATATATAGATATACATAAATATGATACTTCTTGATGTATTCACCACTTGATCAATATTATATCCTCTTGTGTCTTCAACTTTGTGTTTTGCAGTATTGGACCACCTGATGGTGCGAAAAAGACCATACACGGTGCCAAGAACCAATTAAATATTGGCTGTGTGCAAGGCAAGCACCTAATCCCTTGTGGTATCTTTCAATCCCTATTTTTAACTTTTGCTATTGGAAGTCATTTTGTCAGGTATGTGAATGCCATCTCTTGTTTTGATTTCTCATTATTCAAATGAAACAACCTACTGAACATTTCATTATGAAATTGTGTCTGTCTGTATATCTGTTATGAGGCTTTTTGATTTGTAGTATAACTGAATTCTGCTTTTTACTCAAGCTTCTATAGGTTTTGAAGGGTATAATCAGAACATTTTACATATAAAGTAGTTTTTGGTATCTGTATCTTAATTTTAGCCATCCTACATTTTTATTTAACTTGATGCAATTATATCTCAAATTGATTATATATCTTGCCAAAATTTTATTGTTGTTGTTTCAGTCATCATAGACTGGACACATTGATATTTTTCTCATACTTTGCTCTGACTTATGTGATACTCATACATGTGTTTTATGAGGGTCATGTACTAGGTTGCATTCTTTTATATTTGTTTTCATTTCTGATTTCTTCTAAATGCCTTTTAGGTAGATAATTTTCTCTCGTGATTCTCCTCATTCCTAGAATATTTCTTATAGATGTATTTTTAGAAAATTTTGATTTATCATTACCATGAAGAATTTTTGGATTCTGTTTTTGATTTTGATTCTGTTGAGCATTTAATTCTGTTGAGACTGAAACAGTCACCAAAGCCCTAACCAAACAGTGTGTTCAAACTCATTACATCAAGATCCTCCTCGAGCTGTATTACGGATTCATCACCAGGATCTCACCATTCTACAAAGAAGTGTTCATTGACATAAAGAGAGGGGTTCAGCAGAACGACCCAATTTCACCAAAACTCTTCAGTGCCACCCTCGAGAACACCATGCAATGACTGGAATGAGAAGGAATGGGAGTGAAGATAGATAGTCGGCAACTACACCACCTCTGCTTCACTGATGACATTGTTCTAATAGCACCAAATATCAGTCAAGTGGCACGAATGCTGGCCGACTTTGACCGTGAGTGTGGAAAGGTCGGACTGCAGCTGAATCTCACTAAGACAATGTTCATGAGAAACGGACTAGTTCCTGATGTTCCATTTGCCCTCAATGTAACGAACATCTCCAAATGCAATAGTTATGTGGTTATGTGTACCTAGGTCAAGAACTCAACATGACAAATGACCTGGCACCTGAAATGCGCAGGAGGAAGAGAGTCACATGGAACGCCTTCAAGAGCATCAAAGAAGTAACTAAGAGGATGAAGAACCTCCAGCTCCAGGCACATCTTTTCGACTCCACCATTCTTCCTGCACTAACATACACTTCAGAGACCTGGGCCCTATGAAAACAGAATGAGAACGCTATTCAGGTATCCCAAAGAGAAATCGAAAGAGCTATGCTTGGAGTATCATGTTCCACTCAAGTGAGAGAAGGAATCCATAGTTCTGACCTCCATCAATGATCAAGAATCAGGGACATTGTCTCATTTGCCAAGGCTTCGAAAATCAGATGGGTCTGACATGTAATGTGATTCAGAGATGACCATTGGACTAGAGCTATTACTGACTGGATTCCATGGGACATCAAAAGACCGTGTGGCCTCCCACCTCTAAGATGGTCAGACTTCTTCACCAAGACCCTGAGTAAATAGTTTGAGGCTTTGTGTTCCTGCAGTGAACAGATGACATTGGGCTACGCTAGCACGTGACAGGGATGAATGGAGACTTTACTGGCGCCCACTCGAGCAAATCAATGAATAATGGGATGACAAATGATACAAGTGATACAAGTGATGAAGATTGTTTACTAATGTTGAGTCTATTTTTTTCTGTTCTTCGTTCACGTTTATGCATGATATTTTATATCCCTGTTACATATTCACTTATTTATTTTGGTTTGGGGTGGGTTTATATCTTATGGTGCTCAGGGTTAACTCTGGCTCTGTGCTCAGGGATCATTTCTGGAGGACTTCTCATGACCATATGGGGTCCCAGGGACCAAACCTGGTTTGGTCACAGGCAAAGCAAATGTCTTACCCACTGAACTATTACTCTGGGCCCTATCCTTCTTATTTCTTTAAATTTTGTATTAATTGTTATTTGACTTGTTCAAGACTTTCTGTTCTTGTTTTTCCTTTTCATATATAAAAAGAAAACCCTTGCATATTGTGTTTAATGGTGGGAAACTATTAGTTTTGTTGGTCTCCTCTACTCATACTGAAACCTGTGTGACAAGTTTTTTTTTTACTTCCAGTCTGCATGTGATTTCTGTGCTAATCCCTAAAGAGATGAGGGAGTGGTCTTAGTTAATTGAGCTGCCATTAGTTTAAAACATAAGTACTTACCAATTTCTGTGTTATTTTGTTCAAAGTCTTGATGTCAGTCCTATCTGCCCTGGGAGCAGCTCTCCTCCCAGGGCCCCTCATTCCCTGAGAATGTCTGCCTACACAAAATTTGTCTCCATCCCAGTTCCTCGTTCAGGAGCAACTGCCAGTTGCTAAGCCAATCACTGTCTATTGTGGTGCTGAAATGATCAGATAAGCTAACAAATGAGATTTAGCAGCTTGGCAGCCCCAAATACTCACTCATTTTGAACCACATTAAACTAGCTCCATTTCTAGGGACATCAATACAGCAGCCAAGTATATTGGGGCTTTGGCTGCCACACTAGCGGTGGCTGACTCTGGAGCTGGAATTGGGACTACATTTAGAAGGCTCATCATTATGCCAGGAAAACTCATCCCTGAAGCAATCTCTCTTTTCCTGATTCTGGGCTTTGTCTTCTTGTAGGCCAAGGGGCTCTTTTTCTGGACGGTAGCCTTTCTTATCCTCTGCATGTGGGCAGGAGCAATATCCACCCTCCATAGTTATTTTTTCTGCCCTGTATGTTCATCTTCCTGAACTTTCACAGGCTTCCTGGGATAAATGGTTGACTCAGAGTTTGACAGAAGAAATACAAATACTGTATTAATAAGATGGAAAAAAGTGTCTAGATTCCAGATAGCAGCATAGCTGTAACTACTGTTAAGAATTCAGATTGTCACGCCACAGTTCTTTCTTTCATGTCATTAGATATTCCAATAGTTGTGGTCTCTGGTTTGTAGTCCAACAGAATCAGAGAGTCTCCTCAACAATAACCCTGCATCTTGATTCCAAGCTACACTCTCCCACCTTTAAATACACACAGGCATGTGTATTTAAATGTACCACTCAAGCATTCCAATTTATGAGCAAATTTTTTTCTGCGATATTAAGTTGAGTTCTAGTACTTTAGCATAAATTAGCATTGCCATTGTCTTTTTGCCATTATACATTCAAAGTCTGTGCTTGTAATTTTACAATGTTTCTAATCACTTTGGTGAAGACTTTGTGCTCTTTTAGCACTTCCAATAGCTTCATTTCTCTATCTTTAAGTTCTTTAACTTAACTACATTTTGTTATGATGGCTTTTCTTGATTATTTCTTTTCTTTTTTTGCTTTTTGGGTTACACCTGGCAATACACAGGGGTTACTCCTGGCTCTGCACTCAGGAATCACCCCTGGCAGTTCGCAGAGGACCATATGGGATGCTGGGAATCGAACCTGGGTTGGCCGCATGCAAGGCAAATGCCCTACCCGCTGTACTATTGCTCCAGCCCTTCAACTATTTCTTTTTTATTTTTTTATTTTATTGAATCACCATGTGGAAGGTTGCATAGTTCTCAGGATTATGTCAGTTATACAATACTCAAATACCCCTTCCTTCACCAGTGCCCATATTCCATCACCAACCCCCCCCCAGTATACCTCCTGCCCCCTCCTACCCCCCAAGTCCCCACCCTTGTAAGTGATAAGTTTCACTTTGTTTATGCTTTATCTTGATTACATTCCATGTTTCAACACATAACTCATTATTATTGCTGGGGTTTCCCCTCAAAAAGAAAAAGACAGTCCTACTGCCAAGGAAGCATTTGATAGTTCTCCATTGCTGAGAATGTAGAGATATTAAGTCCCGCTGTTTGTTACATAACTTTTCTTTTTTCCCCCTTCGTCCCACGCCACTGAGTTCATGCCTGCTTAGTAATCGCCACGCTGTCTGACAAAGGGAAAAAAAAACGAGAAAGATGGTTATTTCCCGTCATCAGCCGGCGTGGGGCTATGGCTTAGTTGATAGTCTAGTAGAATGTCTGCAAGCAGTTTCTGGAACCAAAAGTAGTGCACTGGTATCTGCCCCGGCTCGAGACTCCACCAGCGTCCTGCTGTTCCATGTACATAATAATTTTTCCCTTTTATCCCATTCCCACGCCACCAGGTCCATGTCTGCTAAATGGACATCATACTATGGTTAACGCCACGCTGCGTTTCTTCCCGAGAAAGAAGGATATTTCTTCTCAGCTGGCGTGGGGATATGGCTTAGTTCAGTCTAGAGAGATGGCTACCACTTTGATTGCCTTCAATATTTCAACAAAAGACTCACTATTCTTGTTAGGATCTCCCCCCAAAGTCCGACCCGTTAAAAAGGAGCCATTTCATATTACTGATGATTAGATGACATTAGTGGCCGCGCGGTTTTGGGTTTTGTATAAAGTCCAGGGAAAGTACAGCCAGAAATTACATCACTGCAAACTTTTACCCTTTTATGGTGCTCATAAGATGGAAAAACCTAGAGAGAGCTGGCTCGGAGTCTCCATTTTGTGCTCAAAAAGCGGTGGAAGCTGTGCTGTGCTCAGGAGGAAGGGGTTGAGAGAGAGAGGTTAAAAAGATAGAGAAATACCCGGCTCCCACTGTCATAGCCCGGTGTAAGCTCTCAGTTCACATTCTGGAAGTATTTCAGTGGGCTGCTGGAGTCCAAAGGAGCTCTTTTGGGCTCTTCGATCATGCTTGAGTGGCAGCCGCGCCAAAAGGCCTTCAACTATTTCTTAAATAAATAATCTTGTCTCCATGATTACTAATTGTCATTTTCTTTGATAAATTTCTTGTTATTTTAAAAGTGCTTTTTATTGAATTTTTTTGTTTGCCAGTGATATTGTGAATTTATCGTGGGAACTCAATTTTGCTTCTATAACCACAATTAGAAAGGGTAAGATAACAAAAAATATAGGTAGTTAAGTATCACAATGTTGATAATTGAATACTTCGGAAAAGGGCAATTGACTCACTAACTCTGCAGATACTTCCTATCACTATTCATGCCAAAATTCTGTGTTGCAGTTCTATACCTTTGAAATGTGACCAGATCTTTTAACTAGTTTCCAAAGCTGGAAAAGCACAACAGTCAATATGAGTGAAAGTAATCTAAAACATCAGGAACTGAGGTTTTTATGTTTTATCTCAGTGCTCAATTTCTGAAATCAAGGCAGTCATTCACTATATCTGAAAAGTCATAGATATTATGGTCTATTATCTAAGTCTCCATATTTCACCATAAGGGTTAATTCTGTCAACATCATAGATAGCTATTTTGTGGCGGAACACGGACACTTTCGCTGATACACCAAAGCTTCTGGTTCTATTTACAGATGAATAAATGAATCTACCAATGTTTTCTAGTGAAATTATCCCTTGATATATACTGGACTTATGCAGAACTTTAGGGAATAGCACTTCTGCTGGTGTATATTCTGCAATTTTTCCAGAAGTTTTGATGGGTTTATTTGAATAATCTACTATTTGAATACAAATACAGCATATTTAACACAAACCATGCCAATGAGGTTAAAAGAGATTGGTAGAACCTTTACAAAATTTATATTAGTTTTGTGTTGGAAAGCATTGGGTTGTCCTTGCTCCTCCTGCAGGGAGCTTAAGGTTTATTGAGCCGCTCCCACAGCAGTAAAGCTGAGGCACACCCATATCTATCAGGCATTAATAATCCTATATTGCTTTCCTCTTTCCTTTATATCATTTGCATGGTTTATTTAGCAATGTACTTTTTGTATGGAAACAGGAAGACTATTGATGCTATGCTATGTAACATGGGAGTTAATTAACTCAAAAATAATATTTACTCCTGGGCATCCATATTTACTTGACTTAAGCCTCAGTTGCCCTTAGTTCCTAGCACTCCAAGAGCAGGGTCGCGACATGGGACTGGATGGACGCAGGGCAAGCTGTGAGCTACCCTGGCATCAAAATGGGCCAGGCCAAGTGCCATAGTATTTAACTATAAGTAAAGAGCACGGTCTGAATAAGCTCTGTCATGAGCCAAAAAGAAGGAACTGAATAATGACCCTGCTGGGGTTAGGAAAGACTAACCTGGCCTGAGGACAGTGGTCTACAATATATGGTTAAATGCCCTAGGAAGAGCCAAACTTTAAGCTTAATATATCTTTTACTGTGTTCAAACAAAATGACATTGCTAGAAATATTATAAGAAGTAAATTTACTATGACTGTTTAAATGGATGAGTAGCTGAGGAAAGGAGAAAGCAATACACCCTAGATGGAATCCCGCCCTTGTGCAGATCTCCTAGCAATCTGAAGTGCTGAACCCTCAGATGACATTTTGTTCTTGAGTTAATCTCCTGAAGGAGAGGCTTTATCTCTTCTTATTGTTATGATAATGTTCAACCCCACTTTTTATCCCCACCCTTCATAATTTCTATATAATTATGCTATAAGGGGTAAGCGGGGACTAGACTCTGGAAAGGAGATGCTGAGTAGGAAAAAGTGAGGACTAGACTCTAGGAAAGAGATGCTGAAGACGCTGAACACGAGACTCTGGGAAGGAGATTTTGAAGACGTTGAAGACTATGTGTTGGGAATGAGAAAGTTGGCAGTAGATGCTGAAGACTAGATACTGACGTCTAGACTCTGAAGACTAGATTTTGAGGCCAAGAAGGTCGACGATGAGACGTTGAAATAGAGGAGGTGAACTGAGACTTTGGAGACTTTGGGACTAGAAGAAGAACCAGATGACAGTGATGACTGCAAGTAGAGGACTATGAGTCTACTTTAAGACAAGGAAGAAGACATAAGGAAGCAGAGGATTTTTTTTTTTTTGCTTTTTGGGTCATATGTGGCGATGCACAGGGGTTTTTCCTGGTTCTGCACTCAGGAATTACTCCTGACGATGGTCAGGGGACCATATGGGATGCTGAAAATTGAACCCGGGTTGTCCAAGTGCAAGGAAAACGCCCTACTCGCTGTGCTATTGCTCCAGTCCCAAGCAGAAAACTTTGAGGTCTGCAAGGAGACTAGGATGATGGAACTCTGATAACCGGGGTTACGACTAAAATGATGACTATGACTGCGTCAAAAGGGAGAGGTAGGACTACGCAGGGGAGGAGAGAGAAATAAACTAACTACTGACCAGCCTGAAGCCCGGTTCCTGTTTCTCCATTCCCCCGTCCTCACCCATCTTGGTCACTGAACACTAGAGTGTCCTGTGTGGGCCAACCTCACCTTTTTCCTTTTTGAAATTTACAGCTTTGTGTTTTTTTTTAATTTAGTCACCATGAAATTACAAAGTTAGTTTCTAGTCCAAAAATGATCTCAGTCATTTTCTTTATGAGATGAAGGTATAGAAATGGGTAGTAAAGTGCTTTCCCTGCATGTGGCCAATTCTGATCTAATCCATGCACACATAGTCCCTAGAGCACAACTAGGAGTAACATTAAGTGCTTAAGAGAATCCCCTGAACACAGCAGTTTGTAAGTTTATTAATTATAAAGTAAAAGGAAATGGGGAATTGTGAAAGAAACAAAAATGGACTTGTACAATTCAAAATTGAAGGAAGGATTATAAGAGTTCTTAGAAGAAACCTTACAGGCCAAGGGAGAGTTGGAAAATATAGTTAAAATGCGAGGGGAAATGTGCCAACCAAGAATTATTGACCTGATAGAGTTATCCTTCAGAAATACAGTTGAAAGGAAGATTTTCTCAGGTGGCCAGAGATATATTTCAACACATTGAAAGCACGTTTTGCATGTAGAAGGCCCATGTTGCATCTCTAGTACTGAAAAGTTCCTGAATAATCAGGGACTGACTCCCACGCACATAGTTTAGGTCCCCTCCAGACATTGCTGCACTGGCCCAAAAACAAACTAACAAAAATTTCAGCAGACTAGCTGGGGGATTCATCACCACTAAATCTGCCTTACAATGACTGTTTAAAAGATCTAAATAAAATTCAAGGTTGCTTAATAACCAGTTAGTGACATAATGACATAAAAGTATGAAACACTTTTAAAAATAAGTATATATTAAAATGTGCCTTGCACGCGGCTGACTGGGGTTTGATTCCTCTGCCCCTCTTGGAGAGCCTGGCACGCTACTAAGAGTATCTTGCCCGCACGGCAGAGCCTGGCAAGCTACCCCTGGCGTATCCGATATGCCAAAAACAGTAACAGCAAGTCTTACAATGGAGATGTTACTGGTGCCCGCTCAAGCAAATCGATGAGCAAGGGGATGACAGTGATAGTGATACAGTGACATACAACATAAAATATGCAAATTGAGGTATCATAAACAAAATTTAGGTGAAGTAGGTGATATATTTTCTCTAATGGTCAAAGTTTAATTATTATTACCTTAAAGTAGATTTAAGGGGCTAGGAGATAGTACAGCAGTTCAAGTGTAGACGTTGTGCACGCCAAATGGGTTCATTACTGGCACCACATAGTTTCTGAGTATTAATAACTAAGCAAAGCTTTATGACCACATAATTCCCTCCTGGTATGGCCATAGAGAATACCAGCACAGCCAGAGTGGCTTGTGAATCTATAACACAGCAGAACCTAGCAGTATCTTATTAGCCCTTGAATAGAAATACTGAGTGGGCTGAGAATAGCTGGTGAGTTTCCCAGGCCTCTCAAGCACCATTTTGGGTGCCAATATCCCCAAATAGAGTACTAAGTTTAATAGTTTTTTTAAGTATTAAATTAATCAATAGTATGGATACACAACAGAAAAAAAGAAGGAAATAAGATTGTCTTTCTAAAGAAAATATCCAATGCACAGTGACAGCAGCAACAGAGAGACAAAGGAATTATAAATATCCAGAGAGCAATTCATAGACATAGTTAGTGAGTCCTTTTATGCAGAAGCTTGTCTCACAATTCTTTACTTCCAGTCAGTACGCATGTGATTGCTGTGTCAATCCCAAATTCTGGAGATGTGCTACATATGTTTTGTATATGTTTAATAATATTGTAACTATATATGCTGTTAAAATGCACTGAAGCTAGATCTCATGGTTTGTACTTTTTTGCCACAATCAATAAATCACTGTCATCCCATTGCTCGAGTAGGCACCAGTAACGTCTCCATTGTGAGATTTGTTGTTACTGTTTTTGTCATATCGAATATGCCACGGGTAGCTTGCCAAGCTCTGCCGTGTGGGCAAGATACTTTCAGTAGCTTGCCAGGCTCTCCAAGATGGACAAAGGAATCAAACCCGTGTTGGCTGCGTGCAAGGCAAACACCCTAGCTGCTGTACTATCGCAATCAATAAATAAATGATATTAATTGAAACCATCATAAAGCTGTGGGAACACCAAAACCCTTTTGCTGACTACTTTAAATGTATTAAATTATAGTTAAGATGTGCTAGAGAGATAGTCCAGCAGGTAAGACCTTGCATGCTGCTCATCTGAGTTCAATCCTCAGCACCTAATATGGTCCCCAAGACCATAATGAATGGCCCCTAGGTGTAGAACCAGTACTAAATGCTGACTACTGCTGGGTGTGCCCCAAACTAATAGATGCATAATAAAAATAAAATACATTAAAGACATGTAAAGATATTCTACTTAGATGTAGAAGTGCTTCAGTATCTCTGAATTTATTTAAAATTAATATTTTAACTTACATAATCTAAACTGTGCCCAAAATAATCATTTTCCTAAGCATAGGGTTTTTTAATGTCACACGAGTGTCCGAGCTTATTTCTTGAAGATTTTAACAGGTAATCTTCAAAAGCATCTTGCTATTGCAATATAAAAATAGGATAACTACTTTTAAGAGATGCTTGAAATATTTCTGTTCCACTAATTCAAATTTATATCTTAAAATATCTATTTATCTTAATTGAAATCTCAAGTTCATTAGAGAGGTTTTAATACGCTAAACCCGAAACCTGGTTGGTCTTGGTAAATATATTACATGGGAATATAATATTAGAGATTTTCTCATTAATTAAAATAATAAATATGATGGCCTGCTTGACAAAGTATTAATAAAGATATGGTAGAGATCTGATAGAGAAAATGGTTTTAAGTTCATTGGAAGTAATTCTCCTTTGGATTATTTCCAGAATTTTTGGATTTGTATATCTTATTGAGATAATTTGATTTATTATTCCTAAACAAATTGTTAAAGTCATTCATGAGTCTATTATTTCTTTCCGTAAGTTATTATAGTCAATTTCCACTAAGGCAATACAACATTCATTAAAAAATTCTTCAGAAGAAAAGACCCAAACAAATAACGTGACTTCACAGCTCAAGATCTTAGAAAAGGACCAACAAAAGGAGCCTAAACCAGGCAGGAGGAAAGGAATAATACAACTTAGAGCAGAAATTAAAGACAGGGAAACCCATAAACACTATCCAAAAGATCAATGAAACCAAGAGCTGGTTCTTTGAAAAAATAAAAAAGATAGATAAACCACTAGCAAAAGAGAGAGAGAACCCTAATAAACCAAACCAGAAATGAGATGGGGGACATCACAACAGAAACCAAAGAAATTCTAAATATCATCAAAGATTGCTTTGAAAGTCTGTATGCCATTAAACAAGAGAACCTGGAAAAAATGAATAAAATCCTGGATTCCTATAACCTCTCAAGACTGAGCTGAGAAGATCTGGAATACCTGAATAGACCTATCACCATCAAGGAAATTGAAACAGTAGTCAAAAGTCTTCCCAAAAACAAAAGCCAAGGTCCAGATGGATTCACTAGCAAATTCTTTCAAACATTTAAAGAGGACCTTCTTCCAGTCATTTTCAAGCTTTTCCAGGAAATTGAAGAAACAGAAACTCTCCCAAACAGTTTCTATGTGGCACTTATCACCATAATACCAAAAGCAAACAGAGATGCCAACAAAAAAAAATTGCAGGTTGAAGAACATGAATGCAAAGATCCTCAACAAAATATTAGCAAATAGAATCCATCAATTCATAAAAAAATCATACACCACGACCAAGTGGGATTCATTGCGGGGATGCAAATATGGTTTAACATTCGCAAGTCAGTCAATATAATCCATCATGTCAATAAAAGAAAAGATAAAATCCATACGATAATATCAATAGATGCAGAGAAAGAATTTGACAAGATCTAGCACCCATTTATGATGAAAACTCTCACCAAAATGGAAATTGAAGGAACTTTTCTCAATACAGTCAAAGCCATCTACCGCAAGTGTTTTCCTCAATGGGGAAAAACTAAGAGCCTTCCCTCTAAGATCAGAGACAAGAAAAGAGAGTTGCCCACTCTCCCCACTACTATTCAATATAGTAATGGAAGTACTTACCATAGCAGTTAGGTAAGATACAGACATTAAGGGCATCCAAATAGGAAAGGAAGAAATCAAACTCTATTTGCAGATGACATGATACTATATTTGGCGAACACTAAAGCCTCTACCAAGAAACTCCTAGAAACAATAGACTTGTGTAGTAAAGTCGCAGGCTATAAAATCAATACTCAAAACTCCATGGCTTTCCTATATTCAAATAATGAGAGAGAAAAAACTGATATGAAAAAAAATAATACCATTCACAATCATGCCTCAGAAAATCAAGTACCTTGGAATCAGCTTAACTAAGGAGGTAAAGTACCTGCACAAAGTAAACTACAAAATGCTACATCAAGAAATAAAAGAGGACACAGGAAATAGAAACATAATTCCTGCTCATGAATTGGGAGAATTAAACATTGTCAAAATGACAATACTGCACAAAGCACTATACAATTCAATGCTATCCCTATAAGGGTACCCATGAAATTCTTCAAAGAAATTGACCAAACACTCCTGAAATTTATATGGAATAGTAATCCCCCACGAATAGCTAATGCAATTCTCAGGAAAAAAATATGGGGGGCATTATCACTTTCCAAACTTCAAACTGTACTACAAGGCGGTAGTAATTAAAACAGCTTGGAATTGGAACATAAAAAGACCCGCAGACCAGTGGAATAGGGTTGAACATCCTTACACATACATTCAAAGATATACGCTTATAATCTTTGACAAGGGAGCATGAGATGCAATGTGGAGCAAAGAACGTATATTTAACAAATGGTGCTCACAAAACTGCATGACTACATGCAAAAAAAATGGCTCAGACCTCTACCTAACACCATACACAAAAGTTAGACAAAAATAGATTAAAGAACTCAACATTGTACCAGAATCCATAAGGTATATTGAAGCAAAGGTCAGCAAAACCCTCTATGACAGTGAAGCTAAAGGTATCTTCAAGGATGAAACGCCATTGACCAAACAAGTAGAAACAGATAAACAAATGTGACTTCTTAAACTAAGAAGTTTCTGTACCTCAAAATAAAATAAACAGACTACAAAGACAGTCTACAGAATGGCAAAATATGTTCACAAAATAACTCTCCAATAAGGGGTTAATATTACGGATATACATGGCACTGGCTGAACTCTACAAGAAGAAAACATCCAATTTCATCAGAGAATGGGGCGATGAAATGAACAGAAACTTTTAAAAATGTTATCGAATCACTGTGGAAGAGTTACAAGCTTTCATGTTTGGGTTACAATCACACAATGATCAAACACCCATCCCTCCACCAGTGCACATTCCCCACCACCAATATCCTGGAATACCCCCCCCCTTTCCCAGCCTTCTTCTGCCTCTATGGCAGACAATATTTCCCATACTATATCTCTCTACTTTGAGTCATTATGGCTTGCAACACAGACACTGAGAGCTCATCATGTTTGGTCCGTTATCTACTTTCGGCACACATCTCCCATACCAACTGATCCCTCCATCCATCATTTTCTTAGTGATCCCTTCTCTATGAGGCTGATACCCAAGGACAGTAGATACAAGGGCCAGGAGGATTGCTCCATAGCTGGAAGACAGCTTCATGAGATAAGGGGAGAAGGCAGATGGAATGAACAGAAATCAAAGAAGAAATCCAAATGGCCAAAAGGCACATGAAAAAATGCTCTTCATCCGAGAGATGAAGATCAAGACAACTATGAGATATCATCTCACACCACAGAGACTAGCACACATCCAAAATAACAAAATAACAGGTTTTTTAATGGATGCGAGAGAAAGGGACTCTCTTTCACTGCTGGTGGGAATGCCGACTGGTCCAGCCTTTTTGGAAAACAATATGAATGTTTCTCAAAAAACTAGAAATCGAGCTCCCATTTGACCTAGTAATACCACTTCTGAGAATATATCCCAGAGATGAAAAAAGTTCGGTAGAAATAACATCTGCCCTTGTATGTTTATTGCAGCACTATTTACAATAGCCAGACTCTGCAAAAAACCTAAGTGCCCGAGAACAGATGACTGGTTAAAGAAACTTTGGTATAAATAAACAATGGAATAATATGCAGCTGTTAAAAGATGAAATCATGAAATTTGCATATAAGTGGATCAACATGGAGAGTATCATGCTAAGTGAAATGAGTCAAAAAGAGAGGAACAGACATTGAATAACTGTACTCTTGTGGAATATAAAGTAACATAATAGGAGACTAACACCTAAGGAGAGTTGAAATAAGGAATAAGGGTCAGGAGAATTTCCCCATGGCTTGGAAGCCTATCTCATGTGCTGGGGGAAAAGATAGCTTGGATGGAGGAAGGAGCACTAAATAAATGATGGTTGGAGGGATCGCTCAGGATAGTAGACTATGGACCAAACATGATGGCTGCATGATGCCTCTATTGCAAACCATAATACCACAAAGGACAGAGACAGTAAGAGGGAATGTGTCTGCCACAGAGGCAGGGGGTGGGAAGAGGTAGGAGTGGGGGGACGTATGCTTAGAACATTGGTGGTGGAGAATGGGCACTGGTGGGGAGTGAGTACTTGAACATTGTTTGACTGGAATGTAGTTATGAAAATTTGTAAGTCTGTAATTGCATCCCATGGTGATTCATTAAATTTTTAAAAGTCCTTCAAAAACAAGAGTGAAACAAAAGCAGATTCTATGGTTCTCTCAACCACAGGAGGTGAGGATCCAGATAGTTTGTGGCTTAATTTACATTTTTCTATAAAATATAGCATGGTGGTACCTAGAGCAAGACCTGAAGTCATAGTCACTCCCACATGGCAATCATTATTAAGAAATAATTAATCATTAATCTATTCCTAATATTATGCAATATTAATATATTCCTAATAATTTTTTAGAAAACATAAACAGGTGTTAATAACTGGTCTCTGACTTTGACAATCAGGGAAACTCAAGTCTGCTGATTTACAATTTATGTGCTAATACCATGTGACTTATGTGTTAGGTATTGTATTCTGATTCCCAGTTACTTACTTTTTCTGCCATTCTTTTCTAAATATTCTGTTCATGCATTGGTGATAAACACATTCTAATAGAGCAATCCAGTTGATCATCTGTTAATGGTCACTCTTTACTGCCTGGTAATGGAACAAAATGGAAAAATATTGTTCAGAAGCATAATTATTTCTTTCGAATATATGTATGCATAAGTTCAAGGTATATTCATTGAATTGCATTGACTTGTAGCATGATAAATTAGAAATAATTAAATAGTAAACTGTTGATTTAAAGAAATAAGTGTTAAAAACATTGTAAAATTCTGTTGAACTTCATTTTGTTTCTGCATTGAATATTTCCAGAGATTTAAAGGTGAGTTTATTTTAATTTATTGTCAGGCCATAAATGCTTTCCTAAAAAAGCTTGGGTATAACACCTGCTAAGTTTTAGAATGATAAATATGAGTTAAAAATCTTTTATAAAGCCCGTTAAATGTACTGCATAAAGAAAGGAACATTAAGAAACAGTAGAGCAGGTAAAATGTTTTCCTGCATGTGATCAACCTGGGCTGTAACCCTGGCAGCATATATAATCCCCCAACTATCCCCATGTATTGTCCCTGAAAACAGAGCCAGGAGTAAGCCCCGGGCACAGCTGGATTTGGCCTAAACTCCCACTGTCTCACCCAAAATACTACTAACAGTAAATGCAAAGTCCAGGTTAACTTGCTGTGAGAGACCAAAAATTACTCAAATGCAAAGCATTTAATAGGGTTGTTGCCTTAAAAAAGAAAAAAAAGGTAATGCCAGTTAAATAGCAATTATATGTTGGCAGAGAGCACTGCCATGCAGCAGTATGTAGATAGTACAAAGAAGTGAAAGTTCCCCTTGGTGTTCCCAATTGCAACTTTTAAAAATTGGGCATTATTTTTCTTGGGCTGATAGTAGAAGCCAGCCTGTGAGTGGTAGTTAATATTGAAATAATTTTTCTCTGGGTCACCTTACCGTGAAAATGCCCCCATAAACATAAACTTGTATTGTACATCACCATCATCATTGTACATAGTGTTAATATTAATATCATTGGTAGTACACCATAACTATATGAAATGTGTACATGGGACTATACATGCTATATCAACTAGTTGCTCCCATAATATTTACTTTATATACAGAATAACTGCAATATCATAGTTGTAAATATAAAGTGCATAATTTGAAAAGTTTTATTTAATTCCAAGTAACACACAATCTAATATCAGAGAGGTTTCCTGTAGGGGTGGGGGATATAGTACAATGAGTTAGCAGCTTGCTTTACATGCAGCTGACCCTAGTTCTGTCCTCAACACCCCATTTGTTCTTCTGAGTCTATGAGGAGTAATCCATGAATGCAGAGCCAGAAGTTAGCTCAGAGCTCACTGAGGTGTGGTCCCTCCTAACAACAACAAAAAAACCCAGAATTTTCTTGTAAAATAGGACTTCAAAAATATTGTTAATTTAGAAACGTATTACTAAGATATTCATCCAATTTCTCCATAAAGTAGCCTAAGTAAAGAGTCATCACATGATTATATTAATTTTCATAGAACTGTGTACAATCATGTGACAGAAGAATAGGTTCATTCTTTATTCTTCACCTGATGCACCAAATGTAAATATAAACTGCAAATAAATATACTAGCTTGTTTCATGTTTGTTTGACTTGGGGGTCACACATCTGTCTCAGGTCTTACTCCTGGCTTTATTCGCATGAATCACTCCTACTGGTGCTTGGAGAGAACAAATTCTATGCAAGAGAGCAAACTGGAATCAACTTCATGTAAGATAAGTGCCGTAACCTCTCTACTATCTCTCTGGTTCAAATAACATAAATATTGAGGAGAAATTTTTTCTATCTTTTGTGGTTTAAAGTATACTATAGGTACTGAAAGAACTCAATTGGATGGAATGTATGCTTTGAATATATGATAAGCTAGTTTAATCAATAATGCACTATTGCCCATTAAACATCCTTAAATATTTCTGGTGGGTCCCAGCTCTGAACTTTATTACATCATCAGGCCTGACACCTAACTCTCACATTGACAGAGCTAGGCCAAGTATAACCCGAAGTAGATTTTTTCATCCCAAACACAGCTTAAGTGGCCTCTCTAAATGAAAAAAAATGAACAATTTTTTAAAATAATGAATCTGAGTTATCTATGATGTCATTACACACAATGCATTAGGGAGTCTTCCATATTTTACTGAGGTAAAAAATCATTATATGTGTTTCTTCAATAAATGGGGTTAGAAAAAAATCACAACCACATGCAAAAGAGACTATATTGACTCACTCCCCAACAACCTGTGCCACGCCTATGGCTAGACTCCACTGCCTCATGACTGAGATCTATAGAGACACCCAATGGACAGAAACTTCTGCAAAGAAGATATAAATGTGACCAAAGGGTATAAGAAAGATTACCATCTGTCACTTCTTATCAGAGAAATGCAAATTAAAACAACATGGAAATATCTCATATCAGTGAGACTGACAGAAAACACACACACACACACATACACACATACGCATACCAGGAATGAACACTTTTCCATTCCTGGTGAAAACATTGAAAAAAATGATATGGATACATCTCTAAAATCCATGGATTGAGATTCAAAATGACCTAGCAATCACACTTTCAGACTTTCATCCGAAGGGTCCAAAGTCTTTTTTTTTGGAAAAGACATTTGCACTCAGATGCTTAATTGCAGCACATTCATAATAGACAAAATCTGAAAACAACCTAAGTATCCAAGAACAGGTGTTGGATAAAGAAACTATGGTACATGTACACAATATAATACAACATTAATGTAAAATGAAATCATTCAATTGCTGTATATGTATGTATCTGCAAGGTATCTTTATGAATAAAATTAGGCAAAAATAGAGGTATAAAATGATATCCCTCATATGTGGGATACAAAGAAAAATAGTAAGAAAATAACAAATGATCAAAGGCTAGAAAAGATGAAAACTGGTGTTCAGTGAGAAGTTTACCATGGATGAGAGATGGGGAGCAAAATATGGGAGAAGCACTTGGAAAGTAGTGGAGGGTAGCAGAAAAACTGTGGTGCAGTGTGTGTCTCATGATCCGACAATTTGTAGTACTGCAAATCATGGCACCCAAAATAAAATTATATCAAATTAAAAAAATATACAGACCTATATTCCTGTTGAATTTTCCGAAACCTCAATGAGGTTTGGTCACCGTGTGGATATGATTGATCATGCTGAATCCTTTTCGGAACACAGCTTGCTCACATGGTTGTCCTTTATGTAATGTTCTGCCAATCCTATTCAGGATGACTCGAGTGAATAAGTTATAGATGACAGACAAAAGGCAGATTGGACAATAGTTACTGATGTCGTGGATGTCTCCTGTCTTGTACAATAGAACAATCCTGCTGGCTTTCCACTGGAACAAAACTTGCATTCACACAGGTAGCATGTGAAGAGCCAAGCCAGTGTATTGACGAGTACTGGCGGCAGATTCTTCAGGTGTTTGGGTGTGACCTTGTCTGGACCGGGTGCTGTACACTTCTTTACCAACAAAATGGAGTGTTGGATTTCAGAAGGGAAAACGCTGGGAACGACATGACATATCCATCCTGCGGAGTTTGGTATGTGGGCAGGTGGGCGTGGCTATCAAAGAGATCCAAGTAGAAGTCATGGATAACCTTTTACATTGCCTTTCTGGAAGATGTGATAGATTGATTCATCAGGACGTTGGAGGGCAGTCATCTTGGTCTTATAGTGGCAAAGGACAGGCGGGTGTTGCAAATGCTTTTCCCATCTTCTGCTACACCAGCCAACAATGCTGCTCCTATCTCTTTGAGGTCTTCCTATATCACTTCTCTGAACAGCTTTGTGAGCTCAGACGTTAGCTTGTTATTGCCTGAGATTCTTGCCAGACCACATTGGCAAATGAGCTTGAAGTATTGGAAGACAGGTGAAGTTTTGTGGTTTTCTCTCTCTTTGCATTCCTCACACAATCATGGAGGTGCTGAACCAGTCAATCATATTCCTCGTTGATGTTGTCAATGAAAGCATCTTCACATATTGCTGAAATAGTGCCAAAGAGCCCCCAGTTCCCCAGTTGGTGGTCGTTCTGGGAGTTCTCTTCTTAAATTTTTCAGCCATTTCTCCCTACACCGTGAAGTAGAATTTTACACGAAGGAGATGGTGGTCTGACCATGTTTGGAATTTTGGGACAACAGTGACATCAGTCAGGCAAAAACATTGATTGAATATGATGTGGTCAATTTCATTGTGGAACTGTCCACTGGGAGACTCCCATGTCCAATGTTTAGATTACGCCTTCTGGAACCGCTAGTTACCGTGGATGGTCTTGATCGACATGATGAAGTCAGACAGTCTCTCACCCTGTTTGTTCCATTCCAGGCCATGGGGCCTGATGTGCAGTTCTTTAGATGACCGTCTAGGTCCCAAATTGGCATTAAAATCACCAATAATGACCTTGTAGTAGGTGTGGTCTTCTTTATAGAACTTCTCCAGCTCCATGTAGAACTTCTTGATTTCTTCTTCGTCGTAGTTGGATGTTGGTGTGTAGACGACGAAGATAGAAACTGCCAGCAATTAACCTCATCTATTCAAACATAGGCGTCCTAATTGGGCTGTTAGGCATTCAAATGAATCAATGCTCATGGCCAAGTTCATGTTGACAAGGACATTGACACCACCGATACCTCTACTGTCTCATGTTTCAAGGAACAGTTCTTCTCCAATGTTGAAAATGGCGTGATGTGCTTGATGCCTTCTCGTTTTGGTCAATCCAATAACGTCGTAATTGATCTTCTGCACTTGCACCATCAGGTCCTCAATGGATGCTTCTGATGCCAGCATATGTGCATTAAAAGTCACTTTAGTCCTTCTTCGTTTTGGCAGTCTAGTTCAGCCCTGAGATTTTATCAACCTCTCCTTTTCATCCTTCTTAATGCTGCCATATTGGGGGCTCTTCCAGGTTCAGGAGAATGAGGCCTATTGTTGGTACTGTTTCTGGCATATCAAACATGCCACTAGTAGCTTGCCAGGCTCTGCCATGTGGGGGGGATACTCTTGGTAGCTTGCTGGGCTGAGAGGGATGGAGGTTTATAGGGCAGCCTCCAATCGCTGTTATAGGTGCTCCAATGTTTCACACCATATTTGAACCCCATCAAATGTGATGCGGTAATGATGGAAAGTGGGTAGGAAGTGTTTATGATGTGGTCATAAAAACTTCCGCATGGTCCAGAAACGAGCGTGGAGGCAGAGCGCAGAGCGTCGCGCCTGGAGAGTGGCGGCAGAGAGTTCAAGATGCTGCTCTGTCTAACGTTCATTGATTTAAAGAAGGTATTTGATTCTGTTGAGACTGAAGCAGTCATCAAAGCCCTAGCCAAACAGGGTGCTCAAACTCAGTACATCAAGATCCTCCATGAGCTGTATTATGGATTCACCACCAAGATCTCACCATTCTGGAAAGAAGTGACCATCAATGTAAAGAGAGGGGTTCGGCAGAGTGAGACCATTTCACTGAAAATCTTCAGGGCTACCCTCAAGAACATCATGTGAGGACTGGAATGGGAAAGAATGGGAGTGAAGATAGATATTCAGCAACTACACCACCTCCACTTTGATGATTACATCGTTCTAATAACACCAAATATCAGCCAAGTGGCACAAATGCTGGCCAACTTCAACCGTGAGTATGGAAAGGTCGGACTGCAGCTGAATCTTAGCAAAACAATGTTCATGAGAAACGGACTAGTTCCTGATGTTTATTTTGTCCACAATGGAACAGAAATGCAGCAGTTATGTGTACCTAGGTCGAGAACTCATAAATGACCTGGCACCTGAACTGCACAGGAGGAAGAGGGTGGCGTGGATTGCCTTCAAGAGCGTCAAAGAAGTGGTTAGAGGATGAAGAACCACCAGCTCAGGGCACATATTTTCGACTCCACTGTTCTTCCTGCACTAACATAGGCCTCAGAGACCTGGGCCCTATGAAAACAGGATGAGAACGCTATTCGGATCTCCCAAAGAGGAATCAAAAGACCTATGCTTGGAATATCACGTTTCACTCAAGTGAAAGAAGGAATCTGGAGTTCCAACCTGTAACATTGATCAAGAATCAGGGACACTGTCTTGTTTGCCAAGGCATCGAAAATCCGATCGGCCGGACATGTAATGCAATTCATAGATGACTGTTGGACTAGAGCTGTTACTGACTGGATTCCACGGGACATCAAAAGATCGCCTGACCGCCCACCTACGAGATGGTCAGACTTCTTCGTCAAAACCCTTAATGAAAGATTTGAGGTTCTCGTGTTCCTGGAGCAAGCAGTCGCCATAGGTCTACACTAGCATGTCACAGGGTTGGATAGAGATATTACTGGCACCCACTGGAACATCCGAGTCCTTACAGGAGTGATGCCTTAGCACAAAACCAGGAGTAAGACTTGAAAACCACCTGGTGTGGCTCAGAAGGCAGGTAAGATAGAGAAGAGATCAGTATGACAATAAGAGCTGGGAATGATCACTCTAGACAAGAACTGAGCGTTACCTCCTGCTGGCTCCAGATAATTGCCTCATCAGCCACTGTCCAGATTACATGGCTTTTTATCCTGGAAGGGAGCAACATGATGCCCACCATAACCAAACCACCAGACTCTGTGCCAGGCTGTTTCGCTCAGGGTGCCCCTGAAAGGGGCCAGTGAGAGCCCTCCCCACTCCAGGGGACCCAGCCTCATAAGCTGAATACCTCCAGAACCCAACCGCTGCCATGCTCAAATCTGCTTCCCACACACTCAGGCCGAGCCTAAAGTACAAGTGAACATATTCCTAGACTGGGCGGCTACATTTGCGGCCATGAGACACATCATAAGACGGTTTTCCAAAACAGACAATACAAAATATACTACTTTGCTTGTGCTTTGGGACAGGGATTGGGGCTTGGGATGGAAATATCTCAAATTGGGTGTTTAAAAGGTGTAATGGTGGTGGGATTGGTGTTTGAATAGTAACTGTAATCAAATACTGTGAACTACCTTATAAAATAAAACCACCTTATAAAATAAAAAGAATTTAAAAAAAGAACTGAGTCTTAAAAGTATGTAAAGGGATATTCCTGGTAGACTTTCAATATCAATACTGCAAACCACAATGCCCAAAAGGAGAGACAGACAGACAGACAGACCGACAGAGACTTAGACGGAGAAGAAAAGCACCTTCCATAAAGGCAGAAGCCAGACTGGGTAGTGAAGGGTGATGGGAGGGATCCTGGGGACACTGATGATGGGAAATGTACACTGGTGGAGGTATGGGTGTTGGAATACTTTATGACTGAAACCTAATCATGAACATTTTTGTAATGGTCTAGCAAATAAATAAATAAATGTAAAGAATAGCATCATACATCATTACTACATAGGATTTATCTTGAAAACGGTAGGATAGGTTTAATATACTAAAATTAATCAACACAATACACTATATCAACACAAAGAAATTTAAATATATATGATCACATTAATAGATTCATATAAAGTATTTTAAATAGTCCAATACTGTCTTGATTTAACAAAACCTCTCAATAAAATAGGGATAGTTTTCTCAACCATTTACAATGAACTCAGAGCTGACCTCACACTCAAAGGTAAGTAAGTTGAAAAATGTCTTCCCACTAAGGTAATGGATAAGACATGTTTCCCCACTTTGACAGCTACTATTCAATATATTAGCAAGTTGTTCCATAGAATTAGGAGAGACAAACGTATTAAGCGCATAGATATTTAGAAAGATGTCAAACTCTCACTACTTGATCATAATATGATACTGTACTTAGAGAACCCTAATAAACCCTCAAAAAGGGTGACACAACGAGCATGCAAATTAATGTGACAAGTTACAAGTCAAAATGCAGAAATTCATAACATTCCTAAATTCAAACAATGCTTTTAAAAAAACCAACCCTTTCGAGGGCTCTTTCCTGCAGCTGCGTTTTTAACCAGTCCCCAGGAAAGCCGGTTTCCAGCCTTGGTCTGCAGGGGACAGGAATTGAGGGACACGGCGTGCGCACACCAAGACCTAAAATACCTGGTAGGCTAATTAAAAAACTCACTGGATAGCCTCAGCAGCAGAGTAACAGTGAACTCGAAGAAGATGAAGTCCAGAGACTCTCTAGAAAATAACAGAAAATGAAAAAGAGACTGACAATCCGGGAACAGATGGCAAGAGAAGATTGTGATGAAGAGGAGTAATATAAGAATTATTGGAGTCCCAGAGGGACAGGAAGAAAATCTTTATGAAGAAGAAACTGTCAAAGACATCATTGCAACGATGTTCTCAGAGGTGAAGAAAACATGCGACCACATTCTAGAGGCCTGAAGGGTACCAGCTAGAAGAAATCCAAATAAAAATACCCAAGACTCATCCTGATCAAAAAGACCAAAACCTTAGATAGAGATAAAATCCTGAAAGAAGCAAGATCAAAGAAAGAAATTGCCTATAAAGAAGTGTCCTTAAGATTCACAGCCGACTTGTATGATGAAACCCTCATGGCCCGAAAACAAAGGTGTGATATAGAGAAAACACTCAATGAAATAAATGCCTCACCAAAAATACTTTAGCCAGCAAGACTCTCATTCATAACAGAAGGAGCAGCACACAGTTTCACAGATAAACAACAGTTCAGTAAGTTCATAGACTCAAAACCATGGTTCGGTTCTTATAACCGAACAACTGAATGGGCAACTTAAAGACAAAACAGGACCCTCAAATAAACCAAATTTTATCAGAAAAATGGGACAAAACTCCATAACAATAATCTCTCTCAACATCAATGGGCTAAATTAAAAGACACAGAGTTGCAGGCAGGATGGATTAGAAAATTGAACCCAACATTCTGCTGCCTGTAATAAACATATCTAAACCATCAGAGCAAACAAAGACTCAAAGTCAAAGGCTGGAAAACAATCCAACAGGTGAACAATTCCCATAAAAAAGCTGGGGTAGCCATCCTAGTATCAGACCACATTGATTTAAGACTGAAGAAGTTCACAAGAGATAGTGAAGGTAATTTCTTATTGACAAAGGGATCTGAACAACAGGAAGAACTATTAATACTAAATATATGTGCACCTAATGAGGAACCAGCAAAGTACATAAAACAACTACTCATAGACTTGAAGAAAGACATTGATAGCAACACAATACTAGTGGGAGACTTCAACACCGCTTTATCACCTCTTGATAGATCAACCAGACTCAAGCTTAACAAGGACATACTGTATCTAAGGGAAGAAATGGAAGAAAGGGACTTAGTAGATATATAAAGGACACTTCATCCTCAAAAAACTGAATATACATTCTTCTCAAGTGTTCATGGAACATTCTCCAAGATAGACCACATGCTGAGCCACAAAACATACTTCCATAAAATTGAGAAGATAGAGATTGTAACAATGATCTTCTCAGACCACGATGCACTGAAATTAGAAATAATTCACACACAAAAACAAAACAAAATCAAACACCTGGAAATTAAACAGTTCACTATTGGACAACAAATGGCTTAGAAAGTAAATCAAAAAAAGAAATCAAAGGATTCCTAGAAAAGAACGAAAATGAGGACACGTGTTACCAAAACTTATGGGACACAGCACAAACTGTGTTAAGAGGAAAGTTTATAGCTCTACAATTATTCCTCAGGAAAGAGGAGCAAACCCACATAAGTAACCTAAATTCACAGCTTAAGAGCTTGGGGAATGATCAAAAAAGGAGCCTAATGCAAACAGGAGGAAGGAAATAATAAAACTCAGAGCAGAAATTAACAAGATGGAAACCCAAAAATCAATCCGATCGATCAATGAAACCAAGAGCTGGATCTTTAAGAAAATAAACAAGATAGATAAACCTCTAGTAAGTCTCACAAAAAAAGAGAGTGAGAAAACCCTAATAAACTGAATCAGAAATGAAAAGGGGGACATTACAACAGAAACTACAGTAATTCAAAGGATACTCAGAGATTACTTTGAGAGTCTTTATGCCACGAAACATGAAAAGCTTGAGGAAATGGATAAATTCCTAGACTCCTATAGCCTCCCACGGCTGAACCAAGAAGACCTGGGATATCTGAACAGACATATCAATATTAAGGAAATTGAAACAGTAATTAAAAATCTCCCTAAGCACAAATGTTCTGGCCCAGATGGATTCACCATTGAATTCTTCCAAACCTTTAAAGAGGACTTGCTCCCAATCCTCTTTAAGCTTTTCCAGGAAATTGAAGTATCAAAAATACTTCCAAACAGTTTCTATAAAGCAAATATCACCCTGATACCAAAAGCAGACAAAGATACCACAAAGGAAGAGAATTACAACCGATATCCCTGATGAACACAGATGCAAATATCCTCAACAAAATATTAGCAAAAAGAATTCAGAGACTAATCAAAAAGATCATACACTGTACCCTCACAGTAATTCACTAATAAAAAGAAAAAAATTAATTTTTTTAAAAAAAGATCATGCACCATGACCAAGTAGGATTCATCCCAAGGATGCAAGGATGGTTTAACATTTGCAAGTCAATCACATAATTCATCAAATCAATAAAAGAAATAATAAAAATACAATCATATCAATAGATGCAGAGAAAGCATTTGTCAAGTTTCAGCACTCATTTATGATGAAAACTCTCAGCAGAATGGGCATCAAATGAACTTTGCTCAATATGATCAAACCATCTACCGAAAGCCCACGGCAAGTATCGTTCTCAGCGGGGAAAAAGTAAAAGCCTTCCCTATAAGTTCGGGCCCAAGGCAAGATTGCCTGCTTTTGCCACTCCTATTCAATATGGTACTGGAATTCCTGGCCATAGCAATTAGAGAAGAAAATATATCAAAGGCATACAGATAGGCAAGGAGGAGGTCAAGTTATCACTATTTGCAGATGGTATGATACTATACTTGGAAAATCCTAAAGGCTATACAGAAAACCTCATAAAAAACAATAGATTGATATAGTAAAGTGGCAGACTACAAAATCAACACCCAAAAGTCCATGGTTTTCTTATATACAAATAATGAAAGAGAAGAAAGAGACATTAATAAAACAATCCCGTTCACAATAGTACCCCAGAAAATCAAGTTCCTTGGAATCAGCTTAACGAAAGAGGTGAGGAACCTATAAAAGGAAAATTACAAAATATTACTTTAAGAAATAAAAGAGTACACTAGGAAATGCCCTGCTCATGGATAGGGAGAATTAACATTATCAAAATGGCAATACTGCCCAAAGCACTATCCAAATTTAGTGCAGTCCCTATCAGGATACCCATGACATTTTTCAAAGAAATAGACAAAACACTACTGAAATTCATATGGAACAATAACCCCCCACGAATAGTTAAAGCAATACTTGGGGAAAAAAAGGTGTGTGGTATCACCTTCCCCAATTTCAAACTCTACTACAAAGCAGTAATAATTAAAACAGCATGGTATTGGGATAAAAACAGACCTGCAGACCAATGGAACAGAGTTGAATATCCTGTCACAGACCCCCAAATATTTGGCCACTTAACCTTTGACAAAGGAGCAAGAAATGCAAAGTGTAACAAGGAAAGCCTCTTCAACAAGTGGTGCTGGGAAAACTGGAGAGCTACCTGCAAAAAAAGGAACCTGGCCTCTGTCTAATTCCAGGCACAAAAGTCAGATCAAAATGGATTAAAGACCTGAATATCAGACAAGAATCTATAAGGTACATAGAAGAAAATGTAGGCAGAGCACTTCATGACATTGAAGCTAAAAGCATCTTTAAGGTTGAAACAGAACTGACCATGCTAGTGGAAGCAAACATAAACAAGTGGGTCTACATCAAACTAAGAAGCTTCTGCACTTTAAAAGAAACAGTGACCAAAATACAGAAAGAGCCCACAGAATGGGAAAGAATGCCACTCAACTATAAAAAATGAGAAAAATCCATATCCTTTCACTAGATGAATAAAACTATAGGGAATAACCCTGCATGAAGTGGTCAAAGAAGGGGAGGGACAGACATTTAATGATATCTCTCTAATGAGGGATATAAAGAAATGTAATAATCGAACGTCAAACAAAGGCAATAAAACTGGAAATGTCTATATAACTGAGTTTATTTGAGGAGGAAAAGTGGAAATGAAAGGGATCCCTCGGACATTAGTGAAGAGGAGTGGGCAGTCTGGGGGTGTTTGTGGTGTTGGTATGCTATAACATGTAGCATTAGTTGACAGTATTTAAAAATTATGGTATATGAAATAAATGGGCAAAATCAACTAAAACTTTTAGAATGGCCCTTTCATGTTGCACATATAATAAAGTGCATGCTTTCATTTCATTTCATTTTATTTCATCTGTGCGAGTTGCACCATAGTGAATATGGAAGAAGAAAAATGACTGGGTTCTATTACCAAATCTAACACATATATTTGTATGACAGTGAATACATATCTCACCTTTCCAGGTTTTGAGGTTTCTCTTTCTACTTTCCAGAATAAAACACATGTAACTCAGAAATAATTATCCATGGATTAGTATTATTTTACAAAATGCTAGCATACTTTATGTATGAATATATTTTTAAGGCAGTACTTAATCTATAGAATTAATACCCAAAAGTCCATGGCTTTCCTATATGCAAATAATGAGAGAGAAGAAAGTGACCTGAGAAAAGCAATCCCATTCACAATTGCGCCTCAAAAAATCAAGTACCTCGGAATCAGCTTAACTAAGGAGGTAAAGGACTTGTATAATGAAAACTATAAAACACTACTTTAGGAAATAAAAGAGGACACAAGGAAATGGAAAGACATCCCCTGCTCATGGATTGGAAGAATTAATATTGTCAAAATGGTAATTCTCCCCAAAGCATTGTACAAATTCAATGCGATCCCTATAGGGATACCCTTGACATTCTTCAAAAAAATGGAGCAGGCGCTCCTGAAATTCATATGGAACAATAAGCCCCCACGAAGAGCTAAAGCAATCCTTGGGAAAAAGAAAATGGGAGGAATCAACCTCCCCAACTTCCAACTCTACTACAAAGCGGTAGTCATTAAAACAGCATGGTATTGGAACAAAGGCAGAGCTGCAGACCAATGGAATAGGGTTGAATACTCTGACATACACTCCCAAATATATGATCATCTAATCTTTGATAAGGGAGCAAGAAATGTGAAGTGGAGCAAGGAAAGCATGTTTAACAAATTGTGCTGGCAAAACTGGACGGCTACATGCAAAAAAATGGGCTTAGACCTCCATCTATCACCATGTACAAAAATCAGATCAAACTGGATTGAAGACCTCAACATCAGACCAGAATCCCTAAGGCACATTGAAGATAAGGTCGGCAAAACCCTCCAGGACATTGAAGCCAAAGGTATCTTCAAAGCTGACATGCCACTGGCCAAGCAAGTGAAAATAAACATAAATAAATGGGACTATCTCAAACTAAGAAGCTTCTGCAACTCAAAAGAAACAGTGACAAGAGCGATAACACAGCCGGTAGGGCGTTTGCCTTGCACGCGGCCGACCCGGGTTCAATCCCCGGCATCCCATATGGTCCCCCAAGCACCGCCAGGAGTAATTCCTGAGTGCAAAGCCAGGAGTAACCCCGGAGCATCGCTGGGTGTGACCCAAAAAGCAAAAAAAAAAAAAAAAAGAAACAGTGACCAAAATACAAAGACAATCTACAGAATGGGAAAGGATATTTATGCAGTACCCATCCGATAAAGGGTTGATAACAAGGATATACAATGCACTGGTTGAAGTCCACAAGAAGAAAACTGCCAACCCGATCAAAAATTGGGCTGATGATATGAACAGAAACTTTTCCAAAGAAGAAATCCGAATGGCTGAGAGGCACATGAGAAAATGTTCAACATCACTAATTATCAGGGAGATGCAGATCAAAACAACAATGAGATATCATCTCACACCACAGAGACTGGCCCACATCCCAAAAAACAAAAGCAACCGGTGTTGCCATGGATGTGGGGAGAAAGGGACTCTCCTTCACTGCTGGTGGGAATGCTGACTCGTTCAGCCCTTTTGGAAAACAATATGGACCATTCTCAAAAAGTTAGAAATTGAGCTCCCATTTGACCCAGCAATACCACTGCTGGGAATATATCCCGGAGAGGCAAAAAGGTATAGTAGAGATGACATCTGCATTTCCATGTTCATTGCCGCTCTGTTCACAATAGCCACAATATAGAAAAAACCAGAGTGCCCGAAAACAGATGATTGGCTAAAGAAACTCTGGTATATTTACACAATGGAATACTACGTAACTGTCAGAAAACATGAATTCATGAAATTTCATATAAGTGGATCAACATGGAAAGTATCATGCTGAGTGAAATGAGTCAGAAAGAAAGAGACAGACATAGAAAGATCGCACTCATATGTGGAATATAAAGTAGCTGAGAGGTACAAGCTTACAATGTTGCGATTCCTGGCAGACATTTCTCTGGTCTTATTTACTAAAATACTAAAATACAGAAATCCAAAACTATGCTGCTGCTAGTGCGGCCTCCTGACCTCATATCTCTTCATTCTCAGCAATGGAAAGCAAATTACCAAATGCTTTCTTTTCAGCAGATCGACTTTAGGGGGGAGAAACTCCAAATAAATAATAGTGAATGTTTTTTGTTTAAATATTGAATGTAATCAAAGTAAAGTGAAAGTAAAGTGAAATTTACCAGTTACACATGCGGGGTGGGGGGCTGGGGAGGTGGGGGGGAGGGGGGTATATCGTGATTCTTAGTGGTGGAATATATGCACTGGTGAAGGGATGGGTGTTTGAGCATTGTATAACTGAGACTTTAACCTGAACGCTTTGTAACTTTCCACATGGTGAATTAATAAAAGAATTAAAAGAAAAAAAATAAATATTTGGGTACAAAAAAATTGAAATATGATGGAAGTACAAAATTTTCAAATTATTCCAAATACCAATGCTAATATCCTTTCACCACTGTCCTTATCAGACTACTTCAACTTACTCTACCCTTCGGGAACCTCATATCTGCCCTCAATGGCTAATAGGTTTTTTTAATTGGATGTTTCCTATTTTTTGTTTGCTTTTTTGTATACCATATATGAGAGAGATCATTGGTATTTCTCTTTCAAATTTATTTTGCTTATCCTGGGAATCTACAGAGCCATTCATCGTGCAGCAAAAGGCAAGACTATCTTTCCTTGTTTCTCAGTATCATTTCATTGTGTATATAAGCCACAATTTATTTATTCATTCATCTATTTTAGGACACTTGCATTATTTCCAGATCTTGGTTATTGTGTAGTGCTACAAATTCTACCTTCTAAACACAAAACCATATGGGTGCTACTGTATATAGTGTTATATGTGGATAATACATATACTTCTGATAGTTTTGTGGTAGGGGAGATGTGATATTCCTATTTCTCAGAAAATATACAATCTTACATCTCAGTTAACTTAGTAATGAGCTGACAATTTTCAGGGCATACTAAAGCAATGCACGTTGTAAGAAAATATCTGGAACAGCAGATGCAGTGCTAGTATCTGTCTGGTACAAACAACTTAGAATATTAGTTCACAAAGAATTGGGAACCTAAAACTCTACCACTAATACCCACAGAACTCTAAGAATACTCTGGAAGCCAAGGATCTCAGCTGTAGTCACAGGTAGGGACAGAAACCCACGCAAGTCCCCAAGCCCATCAAAATGTTCAATCCTAGTCTATGAGGACCTAAAGTAAACTCTCTGCATTACCAACAGGAATTATGCAAGCAGTTTGCAGCGATATTAAGCAATCACTAGATGAGAAATTCAACCCACTCAAAGAACTTGTTCAAGAGATGAGAGATTTACTCACTGAAAGAAACTTTCAACCTAGAGTCCACTACTCTGTAAAGCTATCATTTAGATGGGAAGGAGAGAAAAAACATTCTCAAACAAGTGCGGGCAACATTTTTGATATGAAAATTGGTCCTGAATGAACTAAGGAAAGGCAACTTGCATAAAATCCAAGAGCCAATTGTAGAAGCAACAACTCTACACAGTAAAATGGTAACACATCCCTTTTTATCAATAATATCCCTAAAGGTAAATGGAAAAAAATTCTTCCATCAGAAGGCAAAAGCTAGTGGAATGGTTTAGGAAACAAAATACAACCATTTGCTTCATATGGAAAGTACATCTAAACTTACAGGATAAACAGTATTAAAAGAATGAAAAACATATAAGCCAATCAAAAAAGAAGCAAACAAGCACTTGAGATAGCCATATTTATGACAGGCAAAGTAGTATTCAATCAGAAAAAAGGAATTAGAGATAGAGAGGAATACTACTTATTACTTAAGGCAACAATAGATCAAGAAGTACTAATTTTAATATATATGCATGAAATATAGAATTATCAAAGTTTATAAGGCTTTTAGACACAAACCTAAAGAACCACATGAAATATAGATGGAGACACAATAGTAGTGGGACACTTCAACAAACTGCTGTCACCACTGGATAGATTAACTAAATTGTATGTTAGTAAAGACATAAGAGTACTTAATGAAGAACTAGAAGAGCTGGGACTAGTGGATATATGCAGAGCCTTACATACTCCAAAAGCCAAGTACACTTTCTTCTCTAGTGTACATGGGAAATTCTGAGGATAAATCATATATTAGAGAATTTTAAAAACCTACATATATACACAAATATGAAGATCATAGCAAGCCTCCTATCAAAACACAATGTCACAGAGATAGAAATAAATCATAAAAACAAGATGTGGAGAGACTCTGGAACAAAGAGGATATCAAGGAATAGATTTAAAAATTCCTTGAGATTAATGACAATAACAAACCAAGTTAAGTACCTAGGGAGAATCTCATAGCAATAAAGGCCTAGATTAGGAAAGAAGAAAAAGATAATATTAATAACCTAAACACTCATCTCAAACATCCTGAAAATCAACACCAAATGAATCCACATACCAGCAGAAGGAATTAAATAATAAAAACAAAGCAGAAATCAATGATATAGAAACTAAGAAATGAATAACAAAAGTCTGTGAAACTAGAAGCTGGTTCTTCAAAAGAATGAATAATATATATAAATCTTTGGCTAGATTCACTAGATAAAAAAATAGAAATTACTCAAATAAGATCAGAAATGATAGGGGAGAAATTATATCAGAACTCTCAGATCCAAGACATGAGAGCTTACTATGAGCAATTCTACGCTAATGGAGAACCTAGAACAAATAGGCAGCTTCTTATTAAGATGTAATCTCCCAGTAACAAAAGAACAGAAAATAATATGTCTTAAAAAGTAAGTCCAACTAAGGAAATGTAAACAGTAATTAAGAACCCCCCCAAATGAACCTGGTTCAGATAGATTTGCTGATAAGTTTTATCAAACATTCAGAGATGACTTACTACTGCTTACAAAAAATTTAGAAGTGTTTAAGATATTTCAAAACATTGGAGAAATATGAATCCTCCCTAAAGCCTTCTATAAAGCTAACATGTTATTGGTGCCCAAAGCAAAGACACTTCTAAAAAATAAAATAATAAAAAGACCAATATCCTTGATGACCATCGGTGCGAAAAATCCTCAAAAATTATTTTTTTATTAAATCACCATGAGAACACTTACAGAGCTTTCAGGTTTGTCTCAGTCATAAAATGATCAAATACCCATCCCTTCATCATTGTACATGTTCAACCACCAAGAACCCCAGTATACTTCCCGTTCCACCCCCAACCCTGCCTGTGTGGCAGATGATTTTCATTTTAGTCTCTCTTTACTTTGATTACATTCAATTTTCTCCAGAAAACCCCCTACTGTTATTGGGAATTTCCCCCTAACAATCAGAGCTGCCGAAAAGGCATGATTAGATAATTTGTTCATATTGCTGATAATGAAGAGCATATGATGTTGCAGGGCTGCAACAGCAGCCACATGGTTTTGGAATTCTGGTATTTTAATAATTAAGTCCAGAGATATTTCTGCCAGCTGCCACTGTTTTCCAAGATTGGTTTGTGTGCCTCTGGGATCATGGCCGTTCAGGAGCAGAGGAGTCATTTGTGGGCAACCGCTTAGTTTTTTAGAACTCCCTTCTACTTTACAAAAACAGACTGAACTAGATAATAGTCTTAGAACAGTGAATAAGGCTTCCTATTTATCACATCCCATAACACTGGTTGTTTCCAGACCTTTGAAATGAACCATTCTCACAATATGAGGTGATATTTCATTATTTTTATCTACATTTCCACAATAAGCAGTGATGAACAGCTTTTTCATATCCCTTTTGACCATCTAGAGGTCTTCTTTGGCAAAACATCTATCAGCTTCTTTCTCCATTTTGGATAATATTTTATAATTATTTGTAATTTACTTTTATATAGTTAGTATATCATATGTCCTGGAAATGAGTCCTTTGGAGTCCTTTGTTAAAGATACAGTGTGCAAATATTTTATCCTATTCAGTAAGATGTCTTTTTATTTTAGGCACTATTTTTACCATGCAAATATTTATAAGATAGATGTAGTCCTATATACACACCACTATTCATTACTGCTCTCAGTAGAGTAGCTAAGATATGAAATCAACCTAGATGTTCAACAACAGGTGAATGGATTACGAAGATGTGGTATGTATACACAATGGAATACTATGCAGCTATGAAATCATGCATTTTGCTGCAACACGGCTGGAACTGGAAGTATCATATTGAGTGAAGGAAGTCAGAAGAAAAATGACAAACACAAGATTTGTCCTATTTTATCTGTTTTTATTTGTTTTCAACATTCTTATCTTTTTTAACATTTATCTGTTAAATATCGACTACTGGATGATAACTGTTTTGTAGTAAAAGAAGGATACTCAGATTACTCTTGATCCCAGTGTTTAGAGGGGACATGGAAAGAAAAGTAAAGAAATCAAGGATAGAAGAAAAAAGAGATGTAGTGAGTGAACGGGCATTAGGGCTTCAGTTGTGCCAGTGATATGAGTGAGAGGTATAGCCATATACCCAAAACACAGATTCAACAGAACTAAAAACATGAGATCTAAGTGGAAATCCGTGAAACTTTTTTCTTTTTCTATCGTTTTTCTTATTCTTTTATTGTTTTTGTCTAGCCAAATTTCCCAGATTCACTTAAGAGATTTCTCTTGATTCACTGTATGCACCTAAATTATTTGTCATAACCAGCTATCTGTACATTTGAGAATTTATCTATGGGCTATAAATTCTATTTTTTTCAGAGCCTACCTTTATTCCAATGTAACACAATATTTATTGATATAACTATAGTGAAATTTAAAAATTATTAGTGCACTTCATCTATCATAATTGTATTTTACTTTGGGCCACATTCAGTAGTGCTCAGGGCTTACTCTTAGACCTTCAGTCAGGTATTATTCTTAGCAGATTTTGGGAAGGGTAGTGTATAGGGTGTTGGAGCTCAAACTTGTGTTGGCCACATGAAGGGAAGTGCCCTACACACTGTACTATCGCTCCAGTCCAATTCCTCCATCTTCTATTTTCAGATCTCAAAATATGTATTTATTATTTGGGAAAATGTATAGTCCCACACAAATTTTAGCAACATTTGTTCCACATCCTTGAAGAATAGCAGGAAAACTTGGGCTGTGAATACACTGACACTTTATAGTTCCAGACATCAGCTAGTCATTTTAATTATTATTTTTATAAACCATAAATTAGAACAAATTTACATTTCCCTAATATATTTATTTTGATAATAGCTTATAGTTTTTATTAAATATCTTTCCCACCCCTGTGTAAACACACAAAAATGAGGGGGCACCACACCGGGCACAAGGCAGTGGCGCTCTATCTCTCCTGCCACCCGCGTTCGGTAGTCTCCAGCCGCTTTCCCCACTCCAGGGAGGTTGATGGCGATGATGATGAAGGCGAAGGAAGGAAAGGAGGCCAGGCTGGTTGGTCTAAGTTGCAGTTTATTCCATTCCCATCTCCATTCTCCTCGGATTCTCCTCCTGCTTTTTCCTCCCCCATGCTACTTCATTCTCCTCCTCTGGATCTAGATCTCGATCTGGCTTCTCCAGATCTGGCCCTGGAACTTGCCCCCAGCCCACTCTTACAGCCTATTTAAATCCCCCAGCATGAGGGATTGGGTCTAACACATAGGTGTGGTCACAATCAATAGGGGTAAAATTCTTGTCCTCAGGGGATGCTTCTTCTAGGACAGATTCTCTTTTAGCAGGACACCCGCCCAAGAGCGGAATCCCATGGGTGTGTTTCTCTTCTCCTTGTCCAACTAACATATAAGTATTCATAATATTAATCATTTTGTATGGACACAGCAAGAGATTCATTAAGCTTATAGAATTGCTTTCCTGGGGTCATTTCGATCTCAGACTACAGTGCTCAGGCCAGATCAGTCTTTCCTATCCCTAGCAGGGTCCTAGTCTCGTCATTGCTTTTGGATCATGACAGCATTTGTCCATGACCAAGCTCTTAACTTATGGTTAAGCATTAGGCACTTTGGCCAGGCCCATCTCGATGCCAGGGTAGTACATAACTCACCGCTTGCCCTGGGTCTGTCCCATCCCTCATCGGGACCCTGCTTTTGGAGATGCTAGGAAGTAAGGGCAGCTGAGGCTTAAGTCGAGAAAGCAGATGCCCAGGAGTGAATAATATTCGAAGCCAATTAAATCCCGTGTTACAAGAGCACATCAACAACTGTCTTTCTTTGTCCATACAAAAAGGACATTGCTTTAAAGTAACCTATTCAAAAGACACTAGGAGAGGAGAAAGACAATATTAACTTACAAGTTCAGTGTCCTAGGAAGGTCTTGCCTTACAAATTAACAGAGTCTGATTAGGGGGAAAAGCTGATTAACTGGTTGGGGAAGAGAGCATAGAGAAGTGGTTACAGATAGACAAAGGAATGGGAGTGACTCGGGAGCACATTGATGGGCGTGATTTGATATGCCTAAGCTCCTTGTGGCAAGGAGAACAGGACATACCAATGTTGTCTTAAAATTAGTTTAGAGTTTATTACCAGATAAACCTAAACTCTGTGGCAAGGGAGAAAGGACAAACCAATGATATTCTACACACCCCCTTGGTTTATTCATAGGTTAAGACTTCCAAAATAATGTAGAATAGCAGTATAACACGTAGGCATCCTTGTCTTCTTGCTCTTTATAGACACAGTTACATATAACATTTTTTTATCATTTTCTAATATTTTTCTGCATATAAAAATATGTAGCCTGTGACTTTATGTATCGTGTCAGTAGGATTAAATGTATATGCAAGTAGTGACATTTTTAAACATTTTACTATTTGAATCCCTGTAATTTATCTATCATGCTTGATCGATATGGTTAAGACTTCCAATATAATGTTGAATAGCAGTATAACACTTGGGCATCCTTGTTTTCTGCCTGATGCAGAACAATAGCTTTCAGCTCTTTGTCATTAAGTATGATGATAGCTGAAGTTTGTGATGTGTGATCTTGATGGTAATTGACATTTGTGTAACCTTTGGCCTTTTAAGGTAAATCCTTTCTATTCCATTTTGCTTAGATTTTTACATCACAAATGGTTGTTGAATCGCTTTCCCCCACTTCCTGCTGCCGTCTGCGTCCCCCGAGTCTCTGAAGTCACTCCCTGCTCGCCCTGCGCGCCCCGTCTCCCGAACCGGCTTGTAACTGCGCACGTCCATCAGGTACGAGGACCATCCCTCGGCCATGCCCTCCCTTTCCCCCACTTCCTGCTGCCGTCTGCGTCCCCCGAGTCTCTGAAGTCACTGCCTGCTCACCCTGCGCGCCCCGTCTCCCGAACCGGCTTGTAACTGCGCACGTCCATCAGGTACAAGGACCATCCCTCGGCCACGCCCTCCCGTCCCCCCCATCAACAGGAAGACACTGGGGGCGTGGCTGTGTATTAGTGGGCGTGGTCTAAAGTGGGCGTGGCCTCCTATCAGAGCGGCCAACGCTAACGCGGCCGCAGTTATTCTTTGCTACCTCAGCTCAATCGGTACTGTGCATTCCTTTGAAAACTCACTTTTCCGATCTCAAACACTTATGCAAAATAGCCATTAGCTTAGGCTGACAGTATAAAAGCTATCAGTGAATAAGGGAAGCTTAGCACAATCGGAGCCCCTTCTTCCCACAAAAAGGAAGAGGAATAAATAACTACAAGGTTCCAACTCTACACTTCCGTGACAATATGAAGAAGCAGCGAAAATCCCCCCCGCAAAGAGAGGGGGAAGAAGAGATACCAGAAACCTCAACAGGGGCTTCTCACATCTACGACCTCTCAGATAAACAATTCAGAGAGGAAATCTGGAGGAGAGTCGACCTACTCCAAGCAAATATGGAACAGACATCCAATAAATTAAGGGAGGAGATGAATGAAGCGCTGGAACGGTCTACCAAGAAAATACAGGAAGAAATGAGAGCAGAAATGAGAGCAGAAATTTCAAACCTTCGAACGGAAATCTCACAAATAAAGGAATCGGTAGATGAAATAAAAATCTCACTAGATGCCCTCAACAGTAGAATGACTACAGCCGAAGACAGAATCAGTGATCTGGAAGATGAGCTGCAGAAAGCTTATAGACAGCAACAAATCATGGCCAAAGACCTCAAAATGGCTATAGAGCGAATCAGAGCCCTGGGGGATGACTTCAAGAGGAACAACATAAGAATCATTGGAGTACCAGAACCGCAGGGAAGCAACCCCAATGAAAAAAAACACAGTCAAAGATATCATTGCTAAGAAATTCCCAGAGCTGGAGAAGGCAGGCATCCAGATACAAGGAGTCCGAAGAATACCAGCAAAAAGAGACCCGAATAAAAAGACCCCAAGGCATATCATAGTCAGAATGACGGATACCATGGATAGAGACACAATTCTGCAAGCAGCAAGGTCAAGGAAGGAAATCACATACAAAGGAGCACCCCTCAGATTTACGGCCGATCTGTCAGAAGAAACCCTCCGAGCCCGAAGACAATGGTGGGACATAGTGAAAAAACTCAACGAAATGAATGCCTCACCAAGAATACTTTATCCGGCTAAACTCTCACTCAAACTCGAAGGAACCATACACTATTTCTCGGATAAACAACAGCTCAGGAACTTCATAGACTCAAAACCAATCTTGAAAGAAGGTCTAAAGGGGCTACTGTAAGACAAGGAGGAGCCCCATAAGAACAACAAATCCCACAGAAAGATGACACAAAACCACATCACAATAATCTCTCTCAATGTCAATGGCCTAAATGCACCTATCAAGAGACACAGAGTGGCTAAATGGATCCGGAAATTAAACCCAACATTCTGTTGCCTGCAAGAAACACACCTGAACAAACAGAGTAAACATAGACTCAAAGTCAAAGGATGGAAAACAATCCTCCAAGCAAACAACCCCCTTAAAAAAGCTGGAGTGGCCATCCTGGTATCCGACAACATAGATTTCAGGATGAAAAAGATCAAAAGGGACAGCGAAGGTCATTTTCTGTTTATCAAGGGATATGTACAACAGGAAGAAATCACACTCTTAAACGTATATGCTCCTAACAAACGACCGGCGAAATATTTAAAACGACTCCTAACAGACTTCAAAGAGGACATCACTAACAGCACAATTGTAGTCGGAGACTTCAATACGGCCTTATCGCCTCTAGATAGATCCACAAGAACAAAACTCAACAATGAAACACTGACTCTGAATGAAGAAATTGAAGAGAGAGGCCTAATAGACCTATACAGGGCCTTACACCCCAAAAAGAAAGAATACACATTCTTTTCCAGTGCACATGGAACATTTTCAAAAGTAGACCATGTACTGGGCCCCAGAACATACCTCAATAGAATCGGGAAAATAGAAATTGTATCAACCATCTTCTCAGACCACGATGCGCTGAAGATAGAAGCTAACCACCCACAAATACGGAAAATCAAATCAAACACCTGGAAATTAAACAATTCCATGTTGAACAATGAGTGGGTCAAGAAGGAAATCAAGGAAGAAATCAAAAGATACTTAGAAACAAATGAGAATGAAGACACGAGCTACCAAAACCTATGGGACGCAGCTAAAGCCGTGTTAAGGGGAAAATTTATAGCTCTCCAAGCATTCCTCAGGAAGGAAGAAAGGACCCACATAGATAGCTTGACTTCACGACTCAAGACCCTAGAAAAGGACCAGAAAAAGGACTCCAAACCAGACCGAAGGAAAGAAATAATAAAAATTAGAGCAGAAATTAATGACATCGGAACCAAAAAAACAATCCGAAAGATCAATGAAACAAAGAGTTGGTTCTTTGAGAAAATAAATAAGATTGATAAACCGCTAGCAAGACTCACAAAGAAAGAAAGAGAGAAAACTCTAATAAATCGAATCAGAAATGAAAAGGGGGACATCATAACAGAAACCAGTGAGATTCAAAAGATCATTAGAGACTACTTTGAAGATCTTTACGCCACAAAAAAGGAGAACCTAAAAGAAATGGATGGATTCCTTGATTCCTACAATCTCCCAACACTGAAGAAAGAAGACCTGGAATACCTGAATAGACCCATCAATGTTAAGGAAATTGAAACGGTAATCAAAAACCTCCCCAAAAACAAAAGCCCAGGCCCAGATGGTTTCACTGGCGAATTCTTCCAAACATTTAAAGAAGACCTATTGCCTGTTTTCCTCAAACTTTTCCAGGAAATTGAAAAAACAGGAACTCTCCCAAACAGTTTCTATGAAGCACATATCTCCCTAATACCAAAAGCAAACAAAGACACCACTAAGAAAGAAAATTACAGACCAATTTCCCTGATGAACACCGATGCGAAGATCCTCAACAAAATGCTAGCAAATAGGATCCAACAACTCATCAAAAAGATCATACATCACGACCAAGTGGGATTCATCCCAGGGATGCAAGGATGGTTTAACATTCGGAAATCAATCAACATAATCCAGCGTATCAACAAAAGTAAAGATAAAAACCATATGATCATATCAATAGATGCAGAGAAAGCATTTGACAAGATCCAACATCCTTTCATGATGAAAACCCTCGCCAAAATGGGGTTTGGAGGAACTTTCCTCAAGATAGTCGAAGCCATCTATCACAAGCCTATGGCAAGCATTATCCTCAACGGGGAAAAACTAAGGGCCTTTCCTCTGAGATCAGGCACAAGACAAGGATGCCCACTCTCACCACTCCTCTTCAATATAGTACTGGAAGTACTTGCGATAGCTATTAGACAAGAAAAAGAGATTAAGGGCATCCAGATAGGAAGGGAAGAAATCAAACTCTCACTATTTGCAGACGACATGATACTATATCTAGAGAAGCCTAAAACCTCTACTAAGAAACTCTTAGAAACAATAGACTTATACAGTAAAGTTGCAGGCTACAAAATCAATACCCAAAAATCCATGGCCTTCATATATGCAAACAATGAGGCAGAGGAAAGGGACATGAAAAAAGCAATCCCATTCACAATCGTGCCCCAGAAAATCAAGTACCTTGGAATCAGCTTAACCAAGGAAGTAAAAGACCTTTACAAAGAAAACTACATAACGCTACTCCATGAAATCAAAGAGGACATGAGGAAATGGAAACATATACCCTGCTCGTGGATAGGGAGAATCAATGCTGTCAAAATGGCAATACTCCCTAAAGCATTATACAGATTCAATGCGATCCCTATAAATATACCCATGACACTCTTCAAAGAAATGGATCAAACAATCCTAAAATTCATATGGAATAACAAACGTCCAAGGATAGCTAAAACAATTCTTGGGAAAAAGATGATGGGAGGCATCACCATCCCCAACCTCAAACTTTACTACAAAGCAGTAACAATTAAAACAGCATGGTACTGGAACAAAGGCAGAGCCGTAGACCAATGGAACAGGGTGGAATATCCCTACACACAACCCCAAATGTATGATCATCTAATCTTTGATAAGGGAGCAAGAGATGTGAAGTGGAGCAAGGAAAGCCTCTTTAACAAATGGTGCTGGCACAACTGGACAACCACATGCAAAAAAATGGGTTTAGACCTTGACCTGACACCATGCACAAAAGTCAGATCAAAATGGATTAAAGACCTCAACATTAGAAACACACACCATAAGGTACATTGAAGACAAGGTCGGCGAAACCCTCCACGATATTGAAGATAAAGGTATCTTCAAAGGTGGCACGGAACTAAGCAATCTAGTAAAAACAGAGATCAACAAATGGGACTACATTAAACTAAAAAGCTTCTGCACCGCAAGAGATACATTGACCAGAATCCAAAGACTATCCACAGAATGGGAAAGGATATTTACACAATACCCATCAGATAAGGGGTTGATATCAATGGTATATAAAGAACTGGTTGAACTCTACAAGAAGAAAACATCCAACCCCATCAAAAAATGGGGCGAAGAAATGAACAGAAACTTTACCAAGGAAGAAATACGAATGGCCAAAAGGCACATGAAAACGTGCTCTGCATCACTAATCATCAGAGAGATGCAGATCAAAACAACCATGAGATACCACCTCACACCACAGAGACTAGCACACATCCAAAAGAACAAAAGCAACCGCTGTTGGAGAGGATGTGGGGAGAAAGGGACCCTTCTTCACTGCTGGTGGGAATGCCGACTGGTTCAGCCCTTCTGGAAAACAATTTGGACGACTCTCAAAAAATTAGATATTGAATTCCCATTTGACCCAGCAATACCACTGCTGGGAATATATCCCAGAGAGGCAAAAAAGTACAATCGAAACAACATCTGCACATGTATGTTCATCGCAGCACTGTTTACAATAGCCAGAATCTGGAAAAAACCCGAATGCCCCAGAACGGATGACTGGTTGAGGAAACTTTGGTACATCTATACAATGGAATACTATGCAGCTGTTAGAAAAAAGGAGGTCAAGAATTTTGTAGTCAAGTGGATGGGCATGAAAAGTTTCATGCTGAGTGAAATGAGTCAGAAAGAGAGAGACAGACATAGAAAGATTGCACTCATCTATGGTATATAGAATAACAGAGTGGGAGACTAACACCCAAGAATTGTAGAAATAAGTACCAGGAGGTTGACTCCATAGCTTCGAGGCTGGCCTCACGTTCCGGGGAAAGGTCAACTCAGAGAAGCGATCACCAACTACATTGTAGTCGAAGGCCATGTGGGGGAAGGGAGTTGCGGGCTGAATGAGGGCTAGAGACTGAGCACAGTGGCCACTCAACACCTTTATTGCAAACCACAACAGCTAATTAGAGAGAGAGAACAGAAGGGAATGCCCTGCCACAGTGGCAGGGTGGGGTGGGGGGGAGATGGGATTGGGGAGGGTGGGAGGGACACTGGGTTTACGGGTGGTGGAGAATGGGCACTGGTGAAGGGATGGGTTCCCGAACTTTGTATGAGGGAAGTATAAGCACAAAAGTGTATAAATCTGTAACTGTACCCTCACGGTGATTCTCTAATTAAAAATAAATAAATTTAAAAATTAAAAAAAAATAAAGATGTTAAGTGAAACAAAAAACAACAATGAGATACCATCTCAAACCACAGAGACTGGCCCACATCCAAAAGAACATAAGCGATTGATGTTGGCACGAATGTGGGGAGAAAGGGACTCTCCTTCACTGCTGGTGGGAATGCCGACTGGTCCAGTCCTTTTGGAAAACAGTGCGGACGCTTCTCAAAAAATTAGAAATTGAGGTCCCATTTGACCCAGCAATACTACTCCTGGGAATATATCCCAGAGATGCAAAAAAAGTATGGTAGAAATGACATCTGCACTTGTATGTTTAGTGCAGCACTGTTCACAATAGCCAGAATCTGGAAAAAAAAGAACGAGTGCCTGAGAACAGACGACTGGTTAAAGAAACTCTGGTACATCTACACAAAGGAATACTATTCAGCTGTTTGAAAAGACAAAGTCATGAAATTTGCATATATGTGTCAACATGGAAAGTATTATGTTAAGTGAAATGAGTCAGAAAGAGAGGGACACACATAGAAAGATTGCACTCATTTGTGGAATATAAAGTAACAGAATAGGAGAGTAACATACAAGAATAGTAGAGATAAGTACCAGGAGGATTACTCCACAGCTTAGAAACTGGCCTCTCATGCTGGGGGAAAAAGAAGCTCAGATAGAGAAGGGACCACCAAGTGAAGGGTGCTAGGTGCTAGGATGCAAACCACAATACCCAAAAGGAGAGAGAGAGCAAATGGGAATGTCCTGCCACAGAGGCGAGGTGGGGCAGAGAGGACAGGGTGGGGTGGTGGGAGGGATACTGGGACCATTGGTGGTGGAAAATGGGCACTGATGGAGGGATGGGTACTTAATCATTGTATGACTGAAACTCAAGCATGAAAGTTTGTAAGTCTGTAACTTTTTCTCATGGTGATCCACTAATAAAAAAAATTTTTTAAAGAAAAAAAATGGTTGTTGAATCTTGTAAAATGCTTTTTATAGTTTTTTGATATGACTGATTTCTTTCACAATGTTGGGAATTGAACTCCATGGTAAAGTCCATGCATGCAAGATATGAATTCTAGCATGGATACACATCACCAATAGGTTATATGATTTTATCTTTCCTTTTACTGATACATTGTATAATATATGACATGTATATTGAACCATCCAAACATCCGAGGTTATATCCTATGAGGTCATGGTGTATAATCATTTTGATGTATTGTTCAATTAAATTTGCTACGATTTTTGTGAAGGATACTTTTATCTATATTCATGAGGTATAATGGTTTATATTTTCATTTTAGCCATGTTTCTGCTTTTGGTACTGTGGCAACACTGGATTCAGAAACTAGAAGAGTTCCTGTTTGTGGAAGTACTCGTAGGAGATAGGAATCAGCAACTATGGCTTGGAGAACTCACTAGTAAATTCACCTGGACCTGAGTTATTATTGGGAGGGATACTTCTGATTACTGTTTTGATTTCCATAGTAGCAATTGGTATGTACATGTTTCATACTTCCTCCTGGTTCAGTCCAGCTATGTTTTGGTTACTATGTATTAAGATTTTTAGTTCAATTATTATCTTCTTCATATCAGTGTTCACCAACTGAATATTTTTTTCTTGAGCAGGTCATACACATAAGTACTAGGATTTATAATTGGCTCTGTGCTCTGAGATCACTCCTGAGGGTTCTTGAGAAAACATATGTTGTGCTAGGGATGAAATCAGGCTGCATGTAAGGTAAGAATCTCAACACTGTACTATATCTGTAACCCAATTTTATTTTGCTCATAATTTCTCTTTTCTTGTTGGAATTATTTTCTGTGCTTTCCACAATTCAATAATCATTCTTACAATTACTCTTTTGAAATACTTATGAGGAAGATTTGAGAGTGGCTGTGTGGCTGGAAATTCTTGTGGGCTTTTTGCTTTGTCCATTGACAGGTGAGTTTCTATATATACATCTTCATTGTGTGTGTTCTGCACTTAGCAAACAAGGTTTGGTTATGTGCAGGCCTACTTTCAATCTAGTGCAATGATTGTTTCTTTTCTTCTCTGTGCTTGCCAGTGGCATAAAATGATTGAAAATACCTCTAGATTCAATGCCATTGTGTGTTTTGTGTTTTCTCAATGCTATTATGGATTAAGGTCTATAATTTATTTTGAGTTTGATTTTGTACATGGCAAAAGAAAGGGATGAGTTCATTTTATTTATTGGTGACTGATCAGTTTTTCCAACACTATTTGTTACTATTTGTTAAATAGGCTTTCCTTATTACACTTTATACCCCTTGGTACTCTGTCAAGATTTGGTACACATATACCTAAGTATTTGTCTGTGAGCTATCACTTCTATTCCATTGGTCTTCATAGTCTGGGTTTATTCCACTAAGACTCTCTCTTGATTACTATAGTTTAAAGTAAAACTCTAATATGCAAAGAACTCTCTCACATTTCTCTTTTCCTGAGATTCTTTTGTCTTTCCACATATTATATAATACTATACTTAGAAATCTTCAAGAAGCCTGTAATAAAAATCAGTAAAAACAATAAAGTTGTGTAGTAAAGTAGCAGGCTATAAAATGAAGATGAACAAATAATTAAATTTCAATTTTACAAACAATGAAAAATAAGAGAGAGAAATTAGTAAACAACTTAATTCACAATTGTATCTCAAAAAGTAAAGTACCTGGGAATAAACTTAACAAAACAGTGAACGATTTATACAAAGGAATATATAGGTCACTGCTGACAGAAAACAAAGGAAACATAAGGGAATTAAAACACATTCCCTATTCATGGACTAGAAAGCTCAATATTAACAAAATGAAAAATCCTATTGAAATCATGATTAGATTCAATACAGTTCCCACAAAAAAGCCTATCACTTTTTTTAAAAAACATAGGCAAAATGTTATTCAAATTAATATGGAGTAATAAAATATCTTATATAGCTAAAGTGATCACTTTTATTTGTATTTGGGACAAACCAAGTAATTCTCAGGGATTGTGCTAAGTATATCATATTCAATGATATGAATCACATTTGCTTTGGCTGCCTAGAAGGCAAATAAAAACTGACTATACTCCAGTCTTTTTTGTGTTTGTTGTTGATCTATTTGATTTTGGTTCTGTGGGGAGGTAGACCAGGCTGTTCTCAGTGCTCATTCTTGGCTTTGATCTCAGGGATTATTCCTGGCAATGCTCAGGGGACACTGTGGGATTCCAAGGATTGAAACCATATCAGCCACAGGAAAGTGAAAAGCTTCATTGGCTGTACTATCTCTCCTGCCCTACCCTTCTCACTGGAATCCATGTTTTTAAAGAGAGTTCAGATGAGCAACTCAAATCAATGGTCCATACAAGCCACTGACTATTGCAATCACTGTAAGAGAAATTGAACCAACTTAAAGATGAACTGCTCTAGGGTATTAAAGAATCCATACCAATGGAATTAAAATAGTTAAATATATGTAATAATAAGCCCCAGCAACATAATTCAGCATGCAGAGAACTGAATCAGTGAAGACTAAATACTAGCCATCACCAATAATGAAGTAAAAAAAAGAAAAGTAAATGAATGAAAGATAATTCAAGGTTCTTGATAGACAGTAGAAAGAGAAATAATCTTTGAATCATTGTAATAACAGGAGAGGATAATGGTAAAGGCTAGAAGAGCTGGTCAAAGAAATAATATCTGATAACTTTCCTGATATCTTGAGAGAGGCTTCTGCACAGATTCAAGAGGTCCAAAGTACCAAACAAAACAGTTGAGAACAAAAGAATGCCGGAACTTAAGGTAATCAAAATGGTAAAATCCAAAGAAAAAAGACATCTTAAAGTAGCAAGGGACAAGAAAACCCACAGATAAAAGGAAAACAACATAAGAATCTCAATAGACCTGATACCTGACAAGTCAGGAAATAGTGGAATAAAATATTCAAAAGTACTGACTGGGAAAAACCCTTCTAGGTTAGAGTTCCCTGTCCTGAAAAGTTATCATTTAGATTTGACAGAGGAATAAGAACCTTTTCAGACAAACAAGATTTAGAAACAAAATCTAAACAAGAATTACTGAAAGACCACTTATTTTTTAAAAAAAGACCTGCAAAAAAACCTCTGGATCACATACACACACAAATGAGATTAAGTCAATAATCTCTCTGAATGTCAATGAACTAAACTCCCCTATAAAAAGAAAAAATAGTTGCATGCATGAGAAAAGAAAATCCATTCATTTTTTACCTATAAGAAACACACCTAACTCTCAGAATAAACAGATTTAGAGTGAAAGGATGAAAAACAATCATACAAGACAATGGAAGATAAAAAAATGGGTTAGTCAAACTTAAATAAGACCAAATTCCAATCAACATAAAGAAAGTAATTAGAAACAGTGATGCACATTACTTATTTTTCAAGGGAATGACAGATCAAGAAATATTGTCCTCAACATTTATTTACAAAATGAATACTAAGCAAAGTTCTTAAAACTTCTGCTCACAAAGCTAAAGACTTCAACACAGCACTTTCCTCAATAGTTGATCTTAGACAGATCAACTAGACAGAATATAAGAGACAAAAACTCTAAATGAGGAACTGAAAGAACTGGAATTATTGGAAAAACACAGCGCTGTACATCCCCCCCAACAAGAATACACATTCTTTTCTAATGTATATGGAACATTCTCCATGACAGAACACAGAATAAGACACACGTCAAACATAGATAAATTATATGAAGTACCTTATAAGGCCACAATGCCATAACAATAGATATTAATCACAGAAAGAAAATGGTGAAAATTTCCAACACTTGAAAGCTGAACAAGACACTGATAAACAATAATTAGATTAAAGAGAAAAACAAATAAGAAATATAAAGATCATTTGAAACTGATGAGAGTGAAGACACAAGCTACTAGAATCTATGGGACACAGCAAGATCTTTACTAAATAAGAAAGTTATAGCAATGTAGTCCTACATTAAGAAAGAAGAAAAAGCCCAAATTAATAACCTACACATATTTCAAAAATCTGGATAAGGAGCAACAAACAAATACAAAAGGTAGCAAAATGAAGGAAATAATAAAAACTAAAACAGAAATCAACAACATAGAAACTAAGAAAACAATTTAAAGAATCAATAAAACCCAGAGCTGTTCTTTTAAAAAAATAAGCAAGGAAGACAAAGAAAGCTTTAGATAGACTTACACGAATAAAAAGAGAAAATTTTCAAATAAATTGATTTGGAGCAGAAAGAGGAGTAGTTACAAAGGATCCATCAGAAATACAAAATATAAGAGGTTATTATGAGTAATTCATAGAGGTTACTATGAGTTATTCTTTTAACCTATAAGAAATGGATAGATTCTTAGAGTCATGTTATTTCCAAAAGCTGAAAAAGGAGGAAGTAGAAAGAATAAACAGGTCAAACACAAGTAATAAAATTAAAACATTAATTTAGAATATCCCTAAGAATAGAAGTCCCTATACAAGATGGGTTCACTGGTGAGTTCCATCAAACCTTCAAAGACTTACTGTCTTTATTTCTTAGCTCTTCATCAATGCAAAAATACCTAATAAAATCTTAGCAAACCAACTGCAGCAACATATCAAAAAGATCATACACCATGATTAAGTGCGCTTAATCCCTAAGATTCAACGATGATTCAACACATGGAAAGAAATTAAGATAATACACCACATTAATAAAAGGAAAGATAAAAAGCTTATATTCATATAAACTAATACAGAGGCAGTCTTTGGCAAGAACTAATATAGATAAGTCTTTGTTTATCCATTATGATAATACCCTCAACAAATTTGGGTTGGAAGGAATCTTCTTCAAAATAATAAGTGCCATCTATAAGAAACTGACAGCCACAATCATCTTTAATGGTGAAAAACTGAAAGATTTTCCACTGAGATCAGGTACAAGACAAGGATGTTCATTCTCTCCACTTCTACATAGTATCAGAATCCTTGGCTACAGCAAACAGGCAAAAAAAATCAAAGATATCCAAATTGGAAAAGAAAAACTCAAATTATCACTATTTGAAGATGGCATGATTATATACATAGAAGATTCTAAAATGTCCACCAAAATGTTCCTAGAAATAATAAACCAATATAGCAAGCTAGCTTGGAGCATGGCAGTGGTTGGGTAGTGGAGGTCGGCTGCCGAGGCTGGGTCCCTTGGGGAGGGGAGGGCTCTCACCCGCCCCTCTCTGGGGCACCCCTAGTGAAAACTGCCTGGCGTGGAGTCCCAAACCTGGGTTTAATGTCAGGATATTCAACCTATACGTACGCATATATAGCTCTCCGAGAGCCTAGCAAGATACTGAGAGTATCCTGCGTGCACGGGCAAAACCTGGCAAGCTAACCATGGCATATTCGATGTGCCAAAAGCAGTAATGATAGGTCTCATTCCCCTGACCCTGAAACAACCTCCAATTCTTGGGAATGATGAGTAAGGAGAGGCTGCTAAAATCTTAGGGCTGGAAGGAATACAGACGTTACTGGTGCCTGCTTGAGTAAATCGACAAACAATGGGATCACAGTGATACAGTGATACAGCAAGCTAGTTAGGTATAAATTCAATACAGAAAAATAGGTCTCATTTTTACATACAATGAATGAATAAGGAGATTTAGCTATCAAGGAGTTTATCCAATTTAAAACAGTATCCCAAAATACCAAGTATCTAGGAATCAGCTTAACAAAGTTGTGAGAGATCTATATCATGATCATTTTAAATTATTTGAGAGAGGGATAGAAAAACACTTTAAGAAATGGGAAAGGGGCTGGAGCAATAGCACAGCGGGTAGGGCATTTGCCTTGCACGCGGACGACCCGAGTTCGATTTCCAGCATCCCATGTGGTCCCCTGAGCACCACCAGGAGTAATTCCTGAGCACAGAGCCAGGAGTAACCCCTGTGCATCACTGGGTGTGACCCCAAAAGCAAAAAAAATTAAGAAATGGGAAAATATCTCATATTCATAGATCAAAAGAATCAATAATGTTAAAATAACCATCCTACCTAAACTATTGGTATGTGGGCAAGTAGATGTGGCTGTCGAAGAGATCCAAGTAGAAGTCATGAATAATCCTCTCCATTGCCCTTCTGGAAGATGTGATAGATCCGTCAGGACGTCGGAGGGCAGTCATCTTGGTCTTGTAGTTGCAAAGGACAGGCGAGCATTACGAATACTTTTCCTGACTTCTGCCACATAGACCAACACTGCTGCTCTTCTCTCTTTGGGATCATCCTTAATTGCTTCTCTGCACAGCTTTTCGAGTTAGGACATTAGCTTGTGGTTGCCTGAGACTCGTGCCAAACTTCTACTCGGATCTCTTCGACAGCCACATCCACCTGCCCACATACCAAATTCCACAGGAAGGATATATCATTCCCAATGTCCTCCCTTCTGAAATATGACACATCATTTCGTTGGTAGACACGTACAGCACCTGGTCAGACCAGAACACCTAAAGAATCTGCCACCAGTACTCGCCAATACACTGGCTCGGCTCTTCACACGATACCTGTCTGAATGCAAGGTTCCATCCCAATGGAAAAACAGCAGGACCATTCTGTTGTACAAGAAGGGAGACATCCACAACACCGGCAACTATCACCCAATCTGCTTCTTATCCGTTTTCTACAAGTTGTTCACTTGAGTCATCCTGAATAGAATAGGAAGAACACTAGACGAAGAACAACCATACAAGCAAGCCGGGTTCCAAAATAGATTCAGCATAATCAACCATATCCACACGGTGACCAAACTCATTGAAATTTCGCGAGAGTTCAAGATGCCGCTCTGTCTAACATTCATCAATTTTAAGAAGGCCTTCAATTCTGTTGAGACTGAAGCAGGCATCGAAGCCCTAGCCAAACAGGGCATTCAAACTCAGTACATTGAGATCCTCCTCGAGCTATATTACGGATTCACCACCAGGATCTCACCATTCTACAAGGAAGTGATCATTGACGTAAAGAGAGAGGTTCAGCATGGTGATACCATTTCACCAAAAGTCTTCAGTGCCACCCTAGAGAACATCATGCAATGCTTGGAATGGGAAGGAATGGAAGTGAAGATACACGGTCGGCAACTACACCACCTCTGCTTTGCTGATGACATCGTTCTTATAAAGCCAAACATTAGCCAAGCGGTACAAATGCTGGCTGACTTCAACTGCGAGTGTGGAAAGGTTGGATTGGAGCTGAATCCCAACAAAACGATGTTTATAAAAATGAACTAGTCTCTGATGTTCCATTTGCTCGCAATGAAATGAATATCTCCTAATGCAGCAGCTGTGTGTACCTGGGTCAAGAACTCAACATGAGGAACAACTTAGTGCCAGAACTGCGCAGGAGGAAGAGAGCAGCATGGAATGCCTTCAAGAGTGTCAAAGAAGTGGTTAAGAGGACGAAGAACCTCCGACTCCAGGCACATCTTTTCGACTCCACCATTCTTCCCACACTAACATATGTTTCAGAGACCTGGGCCCTATGGTGTGTGAGATGGATGGTAGTAAAGATAGAGCAGGATCAATTATGACAATACTTGTTGGAAATTATAACTCTGGACAAGAACTAAGTCTTAAAAGCAGGTAAAGGGATATAAATGGCAACCTTTCAGTATCTATTGCAAAGCATATTGCCTAATTTGAGAGAAAGAGAAATAGAGAGATAAAAGAGAGGTATCTGCCATAGATACACCTGGGATGGGGATGTCTTGATAGGGTGGAAAGGAAACTGGGAAAACTGGTGCTGGGGAATTACACTGGTGGAGGGTTGGGTATTGGAACATTGTATGACTGAAACACAATCATAAACAATTTTGTAATGCCCTCTCTCACAGTGATTCAATTAAAAAAAACCTTAGAATTGAACTGACATATGACCCAGAAATTTGAATTTTGGTCATCTATTCACAGGACATAAAAACACTCACAAGAAGACAAGTGCATATCATTATTCATTGCTTCACTGAGTACAATAGATAATCTATGGAATCAACCTAGTTTCCAATGACTGATGAATGGATTATGAAAATATATATACACCATGGAATACTCTGAAGCTTCAAGGAATAGTGAAAGTATAAAATTTTCTGCAGCTTGCTTGCAACTAGAATATATTGTATTAAGAGAAGTAATCCAAAAAATGAAAGACACAGTATTATCTCTCAGTTATCTGTAAAATATAAAACACTGGATGTGGAACTGTACTGTAGTAAACGTGGGAAGCCTTTTTCGCTCTTGACTCCAGGGTTTAGGGAGGAGAAATACAGAGAGGGAAAGTAATCAAGGCGGGGTGGGGGAGTGGACAAGAGAAAGGGAAGTAATTGGTTAAAAGCCATCAGGGCTTCAGTTATATCAGTGACATGGGTGAGTGGTATAGCCATATATCGAAAACACAGTCTCAACAAAACTGAAAATGTGAAATCGAAGCTGAAACCACTGAAACTTTATAATGTGCCTATCAAGTTGACATTAGGGTTATGGTGAGGGTTAGAGTGGGGAGGGAATCTGGGAGCTCTGGTGGAGGGAAGTTGACACTGGTGGTATTAATGTTAAAATATTCTATGGCTAAAATCCAACTGTCAATAACTTTGTAAATCACAGTTCTTTAATACACTAATAGTAAGAAAATTAAAACTGCTTGAAGATTGAAAAATAAAGAGAGTTTAAGTGTTTTAATTGCAATAAGTAGAAAGGTGGGTTTAGTTTTCTGATTATTCCATTCACTCAGTGCTTTTTGATGGAAGAGTTCAGGTTATTGACCTTAAACAAAATTACTTAGATAGAAAATTTTAATTCATCACTTTTATGATTTCTGGGTATTTTACTGGCAAATTCTTATTTGGATGCCCATTTCACTCAAGGTGTTGAAGATTCCATTTAATTCCCTTATTGTGTTTATAGTTTCATTTGAATAATCTGCTGTTTTACTAGATTATTTTATCAGTAAGTTTGCTTTTACTACATTTAGAATTATATTTGCAACTTTGGCTTTTGCCATTTTTATTATTATGAACTTTGTGTTTTGCTTGTTTTCATTCTAATTGGACTTTTCTAGGAGAGGGGTAGATGTACACCTAGGTATCCTCAGGGCATACTTCTGGATCTTTGGCTCTGTGCTCAGGGATCAGTCTTTGTGAGGGATGGGTGATCATACACAGAACTGAGGACTGAACACATTTGGCAGTTTACAAGGCAAGTACCTAATGTACTGTGTCTCTGAGCCATATTTTTGAACTCTTTAAGCTTCCTGGTAGTATTAGGTAAATTCTGGGCTATATTTTCTCCCACAAAATGTCTACTCCATTCTCTCTTTACTCTAATTGGTACCCCTATAACTCACATATTTCTTCTCTTAAGTCTCATATTTTATCCACTTTTTAAATTATTTTTTCTCTGTCCTTCTGAATGTTTTTATCACAAGCGTACAAACATCTGCTTATATCATCCTCTGCTTATTCCTTCAAATGTGCTTTTAGTTCTACTATGCCATTCTGTTCAGTGACTTCTGATTGAATTTTTCTCAGACTTTCTTTTGCCTTCTTGGAGTTCTCTTTTATTACTTTCTTCAATTCAGAGAACAGGCTAGCCATTGTAACAGTGAATTGCTCATCAGGGGAGCGCTCTTGTTAGTTTATGGCCCTTCCCAGGCTTTGTCATTATTCATTAGTGCAGATAAATTAATCAGTCCTTCATTGTGTCTGGGGCTGTGTGGGTCATAGTTATGAGGGTCTAGTTTGGGGCCCATCTGGATGATAGTGTATGGCATCCATTTGCAGATTCCTTCGAGCAACAGAGTTAATGAATTAATCTACTTTATTGTCATGCCTGCTGCGAATGTTAAAATAGTACCTGGGGATTAATTCTAATGACAGACAGTGAAACAAGATTTAGGAGTTGATGTATCATCTCTAGGACATAGTAATAACTGAGACTGGTAAAGTCCTTACTAAGAATTTGTGACTAAGATCAACAGAGTCTCTCAGATCCTGAGGATATACAGACAGTCCTAACCCATGTCCTCAGTTCATCCACCTCATAAAAATTAGCTCTATTGTCTTGCTCCCAAGTGACCTTTTCTGTGTGTTATGAGTAATTGCTTTTGCAATGAGAAAATTTCTTATATAACCTGCGCCTGTCAGTCATGCCTAATACCCAAATAAGATTCAACCTTGAAGTGATGCATGCAATCACCTGGGCCCTTCTAAAGCCATAGTATTAAAAATGTTTAAGCATTTCAGGATTAGGTATAACTCACATAGTCAACCGACTTACACTCTTTCCAGTTCCCTGTGTTCTAATAATGTTGCTTTGTTGCAAAATACCTATGTTCATGTCTATGTAATCCTCAATTCTTTTGTTCATATACAAGAACAGAAACCTTCTCATCAGCCACCCAAAGCATCCAGTAATATTGTGGGGAATTTACTGAAATCCAGGTGTCATCCCTGTGAAATCACATGAGTAGTAGTATTTAGAATATACCTATGTGTTGACAATGTGTTGATCTACCTATCTGTTACAATTTGATGAATCCTCGAAGCAACATCACTGCAACTGGGAGTTTGTTGTACAAGTTTACTAGATGAGTGAGAACCCATCCTCTGAGTCATTGCTTTCTGCCTTAATCCTGGTGCATATGGGCTGTAGTGCATATAGTGCTCAAATGGCAGGTAGATGGACAGGATTACTAACCTCTCCCATGAATCAGCACAAATACCTGCTGCTTTCTATTACTCCTGAGTTTGGAAGTCTGGATCACACATAGAACTTTGCTGTCAGGCTAGGTAGGGCAGACATAATTACCTCTCCAATTAGGTGGTGTAGAGGCCAATTGCTCTCTTTCCTTCCTAATGGGGTCAGTGGTTGTGATCTCCATACCGACTTTGGAGTTGTTTAGTTTATTTCTTTGAAAAGTGCAATTGAATGCTTGCTAGTATCTACACATTGTTACTGTTTCAGGCAGAATGGACATTTTACTTTTTTATTTTTTTTGACATACAGAAAGTTGCACTTATTTAATGACACACTTAATTAGTCTGGAAAGATGTGTACATTTGTGAAAGCATCAGTACAATCTATGGCATAAATCCATCTATTAACTCCAAAAGTTCCCACTTCTGTCTTTTCTCTTTCTGTTTATTTATTCATTTATTTATTTAGTGAGTCACAGTAAGGGTACAGTTACAAATTCACACCTTTTCGTGCTTGTTTTTCCCTCATGCAATGTTCAAGAGCCCATCCCTCCACCAGTGTCCATTCTCCACCACCAATGAACCCAGTATCCCTCCCACCCCCGATCCCATCCCCCCACCCCACCTCTGTAATAGGGCATTCCAATTTGTTCTCTCTCTCTCCTTTTTGGTGTTGTGGTTTGCAACAGGGGTATTGAGTGACCATCATGTTCAGTCTCTAGTCTACTTTCAGCACGCATCTCCATCCCTGCACAGGATCTCCAATCACATTTTACTTGGTGTTCCCTTCTCTATCTGGGATGACTTTCCCCCAGCGTGTGAGGCTAGCTTCCAAGTCATGGAGACAACCTACTGGTATTATAATCTACTATTCTTGGGTATTAGTCTCCTACTCTGCCATTTTATATTCCACAGATGAGTGCAATCTTTTTATGTCTTTCCCTCTCTTTCTGGCTTATTTCACTTAGCATGATACTTTCCATATTGATCCACGTATATGCAAAGTTCATGACTTCATCTTTTGTAACAGCTGCATAGTATTCCATTGTATAGATGTACCAAAGTTTCTTTAACCAGTCATCTGTTCTTGGGCACTCGGGTTTTTTCCAGATTCTGGCTATTGTAAACAGTGCCACGATGAACATATAAGTGCAGATGTCATTTCTACTATACTTTTTTGTTTCTCCAGGATATATTCCCATAAGTGGTATTGCTGGATCAAATGGAAGCTCAATTTCTAATTTTTTGAGAAGTGTCCATATTGTTTTCCAAAGGGGCTGGACCAGTCGGCATTCCCACCAGCAGTGTAGAAGGGTCCCCTTCTCTCCACATCCTCTCCAACAGCGGTTGCTTTTGTTCTTTTGGATGTGTGCCATTCTCTGTGGTGTGAGGTGGTATCTCATGGTAGTTTTGATCTGCATCTCCCTGATGATTAGTGATGCAGAGCATTTTTTCATGTACCTTTTAGCCCAGAATGGACATTTTAATGTTCATTCTGCTAGTACATGAGCAAGGGGTATCTTACCATTTCTTTGTATTTTCATTTAGATAGCATCTTAGAGTTTTGGCGTATTCTAAATTTTCTGTCTGACTCTAAGATGGAAATCATCTTAGAGTTTCCTCTTACTCTGCTAAGTTTATTGCCAGGAATCTTATCTAAATTGTGCAATTATAAATGGTATTGCTTTCTTATTATTTTTCCTGTTATCCAGCTCATTGTTTACCGATTAAAAAATTATGCATACTTATTTTGTTTTATGAAATTAAATTTTACTCAGTACTCTAGTACTTTTTAGGGCAATCTTTAGCATGCTTCATTTATTATCATGTTATCCAAAGATAGTAATAGTTTTTACATTTTTCCAATTCAGTTTCATATTATCTTTTCTTTTTGTGTAACTTCTCTGTTTCTATCTTCAGAACTGCAAAACTCTGTTAAAACGTGGTTGTGTGATTGGAAATTATTGTCTTACTCAAGATGTTAAAGGAAAAGCTTAGCTTTTTACTATTCAATATTATGTTGATGTGAGTTTGTCATATATGGCCTGTAATATATCAATGCATATTTCTTCTATTTGAAATGCATTTAATAATTTTCTTATAAATGGGTGTTGAATGTTGACACATGCTTATCAGTATCAATTAATAAGTATATTAGATGAATATATGATTTAATCTATGTATAATAGACATGTTAGATTACATTATTTTATTTGGGTATGTTAAAACATACATGCAGTTTTTCCATAAATACATCTTGATTATAATAAAACTTTTTATTTATGTGCTAGTATATTCATTTTCATCAAAATTTGGAGAATTTTACATGTATACTCATCCAAGATATTTGTTAACAGATTTATCTTTTGAGCTTGGGAATTAAAGCAATATTAACCTCAGATAATATGCTTAGGAATATTGGTCTTAATGGAGTTTTTTGGATAACTTTCGCATGACACATAATAATTTGTCTATGATATATGTACAAAATTCACAAATGTAACCTCATGGTCTTGAGTTTCTATTATTAGGAAGATTCTTTATTATTCATTCTGTTTACTTAGGTTGTCATTGGTCTAAACAATAATGCTGTCTTTGTGGGTCAGTGTTGGGAAATTTTATGATTTTTAAAAGATTCCAATTTCTTGCAGGTTGCCGAGTTGATTTATATAGAGTTGTTCTATAGTAGTCGTTCATGTACATATTCATTCTGCAATATCGTTTTACCACCACTTCTCAAATTGAAATGCCTTTACACAGTAAAAGGAGCTACTGCTTAAAAAGTCAACGTATCAATTAAGAAAACATACTTTTACAGCATATATCTTACAAGGAGTAAAAACTAAGTATACAAAGGAAGCTAACAAAAAAGTAAGAAAAAACACAGACAAGGAATCAATATACAATCAGTGAAATACCTTTAAAGACACTTCTTCAAAGAATACATAGAGTTGATCCAGATACGTAAAAGTGCCTATCATCATCTATTAAATTTAAAAAAAAATCTCAATAAAATATCACCTCGTGAGAATATCATGTGTCAAAAAATTAAGCAATTTTCATAATACTCGCTTATAGGATAACATTGGGTTTGTCCTTTCAGCCTTGCCGCAGGGAACTTAGTTTACCTTAAAGCAATGTCCTTTCTGTATGGACACTGGAAGGTAGTTAATATTATGCTTTGTAACTTGGGAGCTGATTGACTCCAATAATATTTACTCCTGGGAATCTGCTTTTTCAACTCAGTTGCCTTTAGTTCCTAACACCCCAAAAGCAGGGTCCCGACGAGGGACGCAATGGACCCAGAGCAATCTGTGAGCTACCCTGGCATCGAAATGGGCCAGGCTAAAGCGCCAAAATACTCAAGTACAAGTTGAGAGCATGGTCATAGAGAAATTCTGTCATGATCCAAAAGTAACAACAAGACTAGGACCCTGCTGGGGTTAGTAAGACTAACCTGACCTAAGGACTGTGGTATGGAATATATAGTGAATGTCCCCAGAAAGAACAAAAGTTTAAGTTTGATATATCTCTTACTGTGCTCATACAGAATGACATTGCTAGAAATATTAGAAGCAGATTTACTACAACTATTTAAGTGGGTTACTAGCTGAGGAAAGAAAGCAACACACCCTGGATGGGATCCCACATGGTAATCTGGAGTAATCTCCTTAGATGAGATTTTGTTAATCTCCAGGAGGAGTGGTCTTACCCCTCCTTGTTGATTTGTTAATGTTCCACCCACCTTCGTGTTACAACCCTAAGTGATTGCTATATAAACTAAGACTGTAAGAGAAATAGGGGAGAGAAGACACAGAAGCAGAGCACAAGGCGAAAGAGAATTAGGGAGCCATCGGAGCCAGAAGCAGGGGAAAGAAAGAGCACAAAGTGAGTGAGAGTCAGAGTCAGAAGTACGGGTCAGAGTCAGAAGTAAGAGTCAGAGTCAGAAGTGAGAGCGAGTGTGGCTCCAGAGACTGAAGCAGAAGGGCTCCATAGAGAGAGATCAGAAGAAGAGAGATTGGAAGAGACCAGAGGAGAGACGTCAGAGACAGAGACAGAGATAGAGAGACAGACAGAAGAGAGCACAGTGGCACACACAGTAGCAGAGCACAAGGAAGAGCCATCCCGATCTGGTTCATACACAGCGGCTCAAGAACACAAAACGTGAGCGGCGAGCGAGAGAGAGAGCACTGTCCCGAGAGCTCGTGAACAACACACATCACACCCTCTCGCATGCGAGTTTGAATTTTCTACACATGCCATTTAAGAAAACAAAGCAATAGAATAGGCCATACCTACTGAAAACATTTAAAGTTTGACAAAAATAATGAGATTGGGGAGTTCAGGTTGAATCCTTGTTATGGACAGTGATGGGAGGATATTGGTATATTTGTGGTGTGTATACTATACAAATAATGTGCTTCTAAAATTAAAACATTTAAATACTTGTAAAACATCTTAAAGCACTTAGTTGGCAGTGAGTATGAAAATAACCTTGTACATAAAACTGTAGAAATTAATACTATTGTAACCAATTTACTTAGGCAGCAATTAAAAATATAAATATTGAACTATATGATAGGATATATGCTCTTTTGTTTTCCCAGCACCATTTACTGAAGAGTCTTTTTTTTGCTACTTACAGCATTTTCCTTCTATTAAATTAATTATGTGAAAATCAGAGGTGATATGTTTGGACTCTCAATTCTAATCTAAAAACTTGGTTTCAAAGTCTGTTTTTATTCCAACATTATATATGCTATTTTGTTTATTGTAGTTTTATCATGTACTATTAAGCCAGCAAAATCATTACTTCCATCCTAATTTCTCTAGTAATTGCTTCAGGTAGGACTTGAGTAATAGCACAGTGGATGGGGCATTTGCCTTACACGAGGCCAACCCGGGTTTGATTTCTCCATCCTTCTCAGAGAGCCAGGCAAGCTACCAAGACTATCCCGCCCACACGGCAGAGCCTTGCAGGCTACCCGTGGCGTATTCGATATGCCAAAAGCAGTAACAACAAGTCTCATGATGGAGACGTTGCTGGTGCCCGCTTGAGGAAATAAATGAACAAGGGGATGAAAGTGCTACAGTGATTCAGATATTCCAGGAGTTTTATGACTCCATAGAAATTTTTGTAGTGTCTTCTAAATAATTGAAGAATCTGATTAGATTCTTATTAGGAATTTATATAAATCTTAGGAGAGTATAATATTTTGACAATGTTACTACTTTCCATTCAAAAGCATGGAATATCTATTTTCATGTGCTCTATACTATCTAATAGTGACTTTTTAATTTAATTTTTTTATTTACAATTTTAAATGTATATTTCATCCCTATTTCAGTTGGCAGTTTCTGTCACACGTAGTTGTGCTCAGGACTTATTACTCCTGTTTCTGTGCTACAGGATCACTCTTGGTGGGATTCAGGGAATCACATGGGATTCCACGAATCAAACCGAAGCAAGTGATCTTCCAGCTGTGGTATTGCTCTAGCCTTTCAGTCTCATATTAAAGTTGGTTGCAAGGTACTTTTGCTTTGAGCACTATTTTAAATGGCTTTTTTTCTTTTATTCACTTCTTTTTTATTTATTTTTATTTTATTGAATCACCGTGAGATATAGTTACAAGATTTCATGTTTGAGTTACAATTACACAATGATCAAACACCCATCTCTCCACCAGTGCACATTCCCCACCAGTGCACATTCCCCAGTATACCCCTACTTTCCTACCCTCCCCCTGTCTGCATGTCAGACAATTTTCCCCATCCTATCTCTCTACTTTTGGGCACTATGTTTGGAATGAAGATAAGGAGAGGTTATCATGCTTGCTCCTTTATCTACTTTCAGCACACATCCCCCATCCTGAGCAATTTCTCTGACCATCATTTTCTTCGTGATTTTTTCTCTATTCCATCTGCCTTCTCCCCCCTCCCCCTGCTCCTGAGACATGCCTCCAGCAGTGGAGCAATCTTTCTGGCTGGCCCTTGGATCTACTGTCCTTGGATGTCAGTCTCGTGTTATGTTATTTTATACTCTACAAATGAGTGCAGTCCTTCTATATCTGTCCCTCTCTTTCTGACTCATTTCACTTAGCATGATAGACTCTCCATGTCTCTCAATTTATAAGCAAATTTCATGACTTCATCGTAAGCACCAATAACTCCAACAGTCCAGGGGACTTTCTTCTTCATCCCATCCAGGTATCTGCCTGTTTTTATTCACTTCTTGAATATAGAAATTTTTGTTGATACGGTAGCCTCCTCTCTTAATGAATATAGATATAGATATAGATATAGATATAGATATAGATATAGATATAGATATAGATATAGATATAGACATAGATGTATATATGTTTTGGGGCCACACCTCTTGGCATTGCTCAGGGGTTACTCCTGGCTTTGAGATCAGGAATCATTTTTAGTGGTGTTCGAGAGGATACGGGATGCTAGGAATTGAAATATTGTTGGCTGGATATAAGGTGTATGCCCTACCCACTGTACTAACTCTCTAGCCCCCTGGCAGTCTGTTTTAAAAAGTTTTTTTAAACTTCTTAGACTTTTAAAATTTATTAAGCCACCATTATTTACAAAACTGTTCATAGTTGAGTTTTAGACATAAAAAGTTCCAACACTGATTACACCATCAGTCTCAACTTCCCTCCACCAATGTTTCAGGTTTCCTTCCCCACCTGTAACTCTCAGCTTGCCATGTTGAAGACATCTTTTTAAATCTAATTGTTAAAGTTGGAATCTAATGATTTCAGTGTTGTTGACACTGTTTTTTAGATCCCATCATTCCTTCTAGATTCCATCATTCTTTAATAACACCAATATACCTGAATCTCTCTCTTCTGCATTCCACTGCTTCTCACCTCTCTACTCTGTCTCCCCACTACTTGCTTTCTCCCTTCTCTCCCTATATTCTGGAACCAAGAATAATCTAACCGCACACTTGCCCTTCAAAGTGTTGTATCCTCTAATACAGTTATTCTAAATACCACATATAAGTGATATTCTGTATTTATCCTTAATCTAACATCATTGACATGATAACTTAAAGTTCCTTTCATGCTGTAGTGATTTGCGTGGTTTTATCATTATTTACAGTTACATAGTATTCCATTGTGTATATATACCCTATCTTCAAGATCCATTAATCTATCTTTGGGCATCTATGTTGATTCTGAATCATAGCTATTGTACTGAATACTGCAATGAATAATAGTGTGCATACATCATTTGAAATGGATGTTTCTCTGTCCTCTAGGTAGATACCCAAAAATGGAGTTCCTGGGTCATATGGTAGCTCAATTTTAATCTTACTAAGAACACTCCATACTGTTTTCCATAGGGGTAGGAACAGTCCACACTCCAACCAGCAGTGACAAGAGTTCATTTGTGTTGACACACCTGCCAAGACAGATTGTTCCCAATATTATTGATATTTTCCATACTCACTGACATAATATGATATCACATAATCATTATGATTTCAATTTCTGTAATAATAAATGATGATGAGCATTTTTTCATGTGCCTCTTGGCCATTCATTGGTCATACACAGAAAAATGTCTGTTTATTTCCTCTCCCCATTTAAAAAAAATATTTGCACCATGAATTATAAAGTTATTCATGTTGGGTTTTTGACATACTGTGGTTTGTCCCTAATCCTGCCACCGCTGTCAATTTCGCTCCACCAGTTTCCCTATGTTTCCTATCCAAATCCGTACCACCAGCCTCAGCCTGCCATTTTGACAGGCACAATTTTGCTTTGGTTATTAATGTTTGGGATTCATAATTTTAATGTTTTTGACTTGGTGTTTTGGATATTTAACTCTATCATTCTTTTCTTCAAAAAATATATTAAATTTTATTTTATACTTAGATTCCTTATGGCAATAATTATGTCTCATCTCTTTTTTAAAAAAACTTTTAAAGCAATTACGCGTTAATAAATTTTGGAGTTTACAAAGAATAGTTAAGGCTTATATATGTAAATTTTCCCCAACTCTTTATGTAAATACTATGGTTGACAAAGTTGTTCATAATGATTTCCTACAGGTACTCAATATTGCAAAACATCTGAATCCCCTTGATCTCTGATCCTCTTGCTTCTCATTTGTTTTTTCTCCCTTTCGCTCTTTCTTTTGTTAAAGAATTTTTATTCGATCACTATGGGATAGACGCTTACAAAGCTGTTCATGATTAGGTTCCAGTCATACAGTGTTACAACACCCATCCCTCCACCACTGAGCATTTTCCAGCATCAGTGCCCCCAGTTTCCCTCCCATCTCCATCAGCTCCCACCCCAGCCTGCATCTATTTCTTTTTTCTTCTTATACTATGTGGCCAAGGTTGGTCTAGGCATAGCCCCCTTTAAAACATTGCATGTCTTTATCCAGTTATTCTAAGTACCACATATAAGTGATATAATCCTGTGATGTCCTTTGTGTTTTCACAAAATATGTGTGAGCTCACCATGCACATTTGGTGACCATGAGCCACGAACTGCTTCTCCACCTGGACTGCTCTTACCACCAACAGATAGATGAGGGCAGGAACAGGGCCGCCAAGCTGGTTGCTTGTCAGTTGTCTTTTATTCCAATCTTTGTTCCGCCATTTTTTTCCATTCTCCCCATGCGCCTATTCCAGTTTCCCCCTACATGTCACTCCCATTTCCTCCTGTCTCTCATGCTAGTTCACTCTCTCCTGCAGCCCTAGTCATTGGCACAATCCCCTGGAGTTTGGTGTAGGAAATACATGTGTGAGATACACAAACAACATAAATAAAGCCCTTCCTTGGTGGGGGGAAGGTCTTCTAAGACAAAGAGCTCATCTTGCAAGGAGAGCTGCTCCAGGGCGGAATTTCACTTAAGGGAGTATTTCTCCTTTCCTTAGTTCATATGCATTTAAATTTAAGATTAAACACTCATCTTAAATTCACTTCTTAGTAATACTTCTAGTCATTTTATGGGCACAGTAAGAGATACATTAAGCTTATAGAGTGGTTCTCCTGGGAATATTTCTCTATATATTCCAGACTACAGTCCTCAGGTAAGATTAGTCCTTCCTGACCCCAGCAGAGTCCTTGTCCAGTCAGTTGTCTTTTGGTCATGACAGAATTTGTTCATGACCATGCTCTTAACTTATAATTGGCCTGTCCCTTTTCAATGCCAGGGTAGCTTACAGCTTGTCTTGGGTTCATACAAGTTCCTGCATCAGGAGCCTGCTTTGGGGGTGCTAGGAACTAAGGGCAACCAAGGCTTAAGTTGAGTAAATATGACAGATGTAAGGAGTAAATACTATTGAGAGCCAATTAACTCCCAAGTTACAAGGCATAGTATTTAACTACTTTCCTGTGTCTATACAAACATGGCATTACTCTAAACTATGCAAAGGACATAAGGCAAAGAGAAAACAATAACTCTCTTACAAAAACAAAACTCAGAGTCCTTAGAAGGGTGTGACCTTACAAGTCACAGGGTCTGACTTGGGGATAAGTAATTAACAGATATAGAAAGCAGAGCACAAAGAATTTAAAGATGAATGCCAAGGAAATAAGAATGCTTCCGGGGCATTGTGATATTGTGATATTACTCCGTAACACCTAAGCTCCTTGTGGAGCAGAAAGGGTAGAGGAGAAAGTATAAGTCAATGTTATCCTACACTTCTTCTGCCTTATTTCTCTTTACTGATATTGTTAAGTTCCATCCATATTGCAACAAATTACATAGTCTCATATTTACAGCTGCATAGTACTCCATTGTGTATATGGAGCAGATCTTCATGATCTACTGATCTGTTGTTGGACATTAAGATTGATTCCAAGTCTCAGCTACTATTATGAATAATGAAATGAATAGTGCTGTGCATACATTCTTTTGAATTAATGTTTTTTTTCTATTCTAGGAGTAGATACCCCAATGCAAAACTGTTGGATTGTAGCGTAGCTCCATTTTAATTTTACTGATAAAACTCATACTGTTTTCCACAGGGGTTGGATTGAACAACATTCCCACCTGAAAGGTATCACATTACTCACTTGAAACTATACTATAACTTTATAATGATCAAAACAGCATGGTATTGGAATAAGGACAGACTTTCTGGCCAATGGGTCAGAAGAGAACATATAAGAACAAACCATCTTATATATAGTAATCTAATTTTTTACAAAGATGCTGAGAACATGAAATGGAGTCAAGATGCCCTCTTCAACAAATTGATCAGTTAAGTTTTGACAAAGAAGTTGAGAGTATAAAATGGAATAAACAAATTTCAACATATGGTCATGTGATGATTGAATACACATAAAAAATTAAAGCTGGATCCATATCTCACAAATTAAACAAAAGTCAAAACAAAGTGGATAAAAGGCATTAAAATCATACAGTACATTGATAAAATGTTTTTTAGATTTTAAGATGTCTTTTGGATATTCTATGCATATTGTCACATTAGCATCAAATAGTTATGGTTTACCTTTTTCTTTTACAATTTTAATACATTTTCTCCCCTTTTCTTCCTAATAGTTCTGGTTAATATAGTTCCAGATATGTGTTAAATAATAGTGGCGAAAGTGAGCCTTGTGACTCATCTTAGAGGGAAGACTTCCTGATGCTTACAATTTAATATTATATAAGCTGTGGGTTTGTTGTATTTGGCTTTTATCATCTTGATAAATATTCTTCCTTCATTTTGTTGAGATTATCTTAAATTTCACTGAATTTTAACAAAAAAATTGTATGCATCTATTGGTATGGTCATGTAATGTATATCTTTCTTTATCTTCATGTAGTGTATTGTATTGATTTGTGTATGCTAAAACATCCTTGCATCTCTAAAATAAATTCTATTTTCTCATATTATCATGTGATCCTATGATTATTGTGATATATTGTTTAAATTTGGCTTGAGCGATAGTGCAGTGGATAGGGCATTCACCTTGCACGTGGCCAACCTGGGTTCGATTTTTCTGCCTCTCTCAGAAAGCCCAGCAAGCTACCATGAGTATCTCGATCGCACGGCAGAGCCTGGCAAGCTACCCATGGTGTATTCGCTATGCCAAAAAGAGTAACAACGAGTATCACAATGGAGATGTTACTGGTGCCCACTAGAGCAAATTGATGAGCAAAGGTATGATATTGATACGGTGATACAGTGATTGTTTAATTCAGTTTACTAAAATAACTGTTTCATATCTATGTTCATCACAGATATTGGTCTGCAATTTTCATTTTATTGGTATAGTTTTTCTTTTGGCCTCAAGGAAATATGGGCTTTCCATAAATTATTAGGTCTCTTGATTTAGTGTTGTTGACTATGGTTTGGGGGATTTGGGGGTTATAGGAGAGAACCTGGGAATGTTGGTGGTGGGAATTTAATATTAATGGTGGGACTGATGCTACAATGGTTTGTCTAAGTTCAACTATGAATCACTTTGTGATTCACTGTTTTCTAATGAAAAAGAAACTATTGGGAAGAGTTTTTGTTTCTCTGATATTATTGAGAATCTTTAGGACTAAAATGAATAAATTTTTCTTGAAGGTTTAGTTTAAACCACTAATGAACCCACCTGGAATTAGACTTTTTTGTTTAAAAAATAATTTTTAGAACTGTTTCATATATACATAAAAAAGGATAATTGAATCTCTGTCTCACAGTTTATACAAAAATTAATTAAAAACAACTTAAAGACCAAAGTAGATTAAAGTCAATTAAGAAGGTTAAGCTAGAATTCATATAATGCATCTAGGATAACATAGGCAGAATGCTCCAGGATATAGACCACACAGATATCTTCAGTGACTTTTTTCTATTTGTTAAAAAAAGTAAAAGGAAAAACAAACAAATGAGACTGTATCAAACTAAAAAACATGCATAGTGAAAGAAAATTAGGGTAAAATAAAAGACACCAAACGGGATGGGAGAAAATACTACACACTATATATCTGATAAACTGCTAATATATCAGGTACATGAAGTAGTCAGTATATTCATCAAAAGCTAATTCATTTGTTTTTTCAATCATGGAACGAGACAAACAAACACTTCTTTCAAGAAGACATATGAACGGCCAGCAGGAATATGAAATAAAGTGTTCATTATCACTGATTATCATAGAAATGAAAATTGAAAAAAATATATTTCACTTTATGCCTATGAGAATGGCCGTAGCAAAAAGAATGATGTCGAGTAGTACTGGCAGAGGTTGAAAAAGAAACTTTCATTAATTGTTGGTGGGAAACTTGTCAGGTTCATCCTCTGTGGAAAACAGTACCAAAAGTTCTTAAAGAATAAAATCTAGAACACCTATATGACCCTGTAATTTCACATTTTGGAATCCTTCTCAAGTTCAAGTGCATTAATTTGAAAAGATATATGGTCAGCTATGTTCATTCCAGTGTTATGTACAATAGCCAAGATATGGAAAACAACCCATGTCAAATGATGAATTAATAAAGGAGTTACGGCATATTGAACACAATAAAATACTACTCAAATATGAGAAAACAAGACATTGCGCCTTTTTGCATAATGTGGATGGGACAAGAGGATGTGATTTTAAGCCAAATAATTAAAAAAGAGAAGGGCAAATAGCAAATTGTCTCACTCATATTGGTATATACAAAATCAAGGCAGAAAAATCAACAGCATCCAATTATAACACAATATTGTTTTCTACAATAGAAGTGAGGTTACAAAAATGATAAAAGGGTGTTTTGTGGGAATGAAGAGCCAAAGTATGTGATAAAAATAACAGATGTGGTAGATCTTTAACACTTTGTGGTGATGAAGATGAATTAATTTCTATAGCAAAAGCATAAATATTAGCAACACCAGCTTCCCACTGCCTCTTTACCACTCTCCCTGACATGAAGATAAGACCTGGAGCCAGTGGACCATCATATCTGTTGAAAGAGCACAGGCAAAACCTCATCCTCCTGAACTCCTACGTTTCTATTGGAGTCATGTACGGTTACAAATAATGATAACTTGCAGTGAAAGTTACTCCTGGAGATTTCAGAATCCAGAGCCTCACTCTTTTTTTTTTGCTTTTTGGGTCACACCCAGCAATGCACAGGGGTCACTCCTGGCTCTGCACTCAGGAATTACCCCTGGCAGTGCTCAGGTGACCATATGGGATGCTGGGAATAGAACCTGGGTCTGCCACGTGCAAGGCAAATGCCCTACCTGCTGTGCTATCGCTCCAGCCCCATGAGAGCCTCACTCTTAAGAAAAGTACACCATCAAAGATCTCCACTTCACCCCCAATATGTAGTAGGAGCTGAACCCCATGAGAGTGATGAATCACTAGCACCAGGAAAAGTGAAAAAAAACTGAAGAAATTATCTATCATCAAAGGCCAAAAGTTCAGAAAGATCCTCAGCTGCATCAAAAATTTTTTAACTGACTGAAGAAGACTAAAATAGCTATCCTCTAGATGTTTAATAGTCTGGAAAAATTGATCAGGGAATGAATAAACTTCAAAAGAATTTTTGGAGGAGGAATGAAAATGCTCATTCAAGAAGAAATTTATAAGTTACAGAATATAGCATCAAATATCCGCAACATAATGGATGAAGCTGAAATTACAATTGGTGAACTTGAAGAAAGGATTCAAATTCTATCAGTAACAAAGAGTCAACAGAAAAGAGACTAAGAAAAAAATCTTTAAATATTTTATTTTCAATCCAAGGAAGAAAAAACCTCATAATCATAGGGATTTCAGAAAGAGAAGAAAAAGGGAAAAGGCAAAAATTACAGGTTAAATAAATAATTAAAATATTTCCAATTTAAGAAGTAAATTAATGTACAAATCTAGGAGACAAAATGAGTGTTAATCCTAATATATCCAAACAGAACAGGGCTTGTTCTAATCCTAATATACCCCCCAAAATACAATATAATCAAAATGGAAAAACCCAAGACAGACGTAGGATCCTTAAAGTCACAAGAGAGAATGAAGCAAGACCTCATGTACAGTGAGAAAGACTTATAAGACTCACATAAGAACTCTCAAATAAAACACTATAAATAAGAAGAGAGTGGATGATATGTTCAAAATATTGAATGAAAAGAACATTCACCCTGATCCAAGAATTCTCTGCCTTGCAAAGTTATCACTGAGATTTGAAAGATTGATAAAAGCATTTTCAGACTTATTTTGAATAAAATAGACATCCTTAAGTTCATTCAATTTGCAGCTATGCACATGATTTTTCTCTTTTCTACTGTCCATATAGTAGTTCTGTAACTACATCATAATTTCTTTTTCCAGTCATGTTTTTCTGGACATTTGGGTTGTTCCCATAGCCTTACTATTTTACTAAACACTAAAATAAACACAGAGGTTCATATATACATTTTAATAATGATTTTGTGGTCTTGGAATATATGTGAAGAAGTGGAAAAGATGGATCATATAGGAGTTCTACTTCTACTTTTTAAAAATGTTTTAATTTTATTTTAGACCATGTGATTACAATACTGATAACAACAGTTATATGCAAAAGACATACTAGCACCATACTCTCTACCAGAGTTTCAGCTTCCCTCCACCATTGTCCCCCTGTCTCAATCAATTGACTGAAAAACAAAAAGTCCAGTCTAGAGTCTAGTACCCAGCAAAACTATCATCTACACCTGAGAGAAGAATAAGAACATTTTGAGACAAAATAAGAATGGGCAGTATATTTGACAAACTAACAAATACTGCAAAAATTATTGAAACACTGCTTATAGAAAGAACATAGACACTTGCAAAAGCAACACACACATGGTAACACTACCCTTAATGTCAATAATCTCTCTCAACGTCAATGAAACAAACTACCCTATTAAAAGAAAAAGTTGACCGCAAATGCTGGAGGAGAAGTTGGGATAAAGAAAGGACCACCATGACCAATATAGTTGGAAATGATCATTCTGGATAAAAACTGAATGCTGAAAATAGGTAAAGGAACAAAGATGATAACTTCTCAGTAACTGGATTATAAACCATAATGCCCCAAATGGAATAGACAGAGAAAGAAAGAGAAATAAGGAAAGTGCCTGCCATAGAGACAGGCTGGCGAGAAGGTGGCAGGAAGGGAACTGGTGATATTGCTAGCGGGAAATGTACGCTGGTGGAGGGAATAGTGTTGGAATACTTGATAACTTAAACCCAACCGTGATCAGTTTTGTAAGTCTGTATCTCAGGGTAACTCATTAAAAAAATTCATCACTGTCGCTGTCACTATCTCCCGTTGTTCATTGATTTTCTCAAGCGGGTGCCAGTAATGTCTCCATTTGTCCCTGTCACATGCTAGTGTTGCCTGATGGCATATTGGGGGCTCTTTCAGAATCAGAGGAATGAGGACCGTCGTTGTTACTGTTTTTGGCATATCGAGTATGCCACGGGTAGCTTGCCAGGCTCTGCCATGTGGGCGGGGTACTCTCAGTAGCTTGCCAGGCTCTCTGATTTAGACAAAAAAAATAAATTCTCAGGCCCAGTTTTTGATTTCCAGATGGGGTCACGAGTAAAGTTTGATGTTTAGAGTGCTGAGCGGCATGTTGTCTGTTTTTTTTTTAATTGAATTACCATGAGATAGTTATTGGTTGGGAGCCACATGTTGTCTAAAGCGAGATGGTGAGCCAGGTTTCAAAGAGTGCAAGGGATTCAAGCAGCGTCAGCACCAGCTTGCCTCCAATCAAATATGGTGTGGTAGTTATGGAAAATGAGTAGGGAGTGTCTTATGATGTGTTGTGCAGCTGAGAAAGCAGCTGAGCAGTTTAGGAATATGTCCACTCATATGTGAAGCTCTGCCTAAGCATGTGGAAAGCAGCCTGGAATGTGGCAATTGTTGGATTGTGGAGGTCAGCTGCTGGGGTTTGGTCCCTTGGGGCAGAGAGGGCACTCACTGGCCCCCTCTGGGGTATCCTGAGTAAAAACAGCCTGGCGCGGAGTCCAGTAGCATGGTTTTGGTGGCCTCATTTTATGCTCCCTTCAGGGAGAAGCAGTCATGAGTACTGGATGGTGGCCGATGAGGAGATAATCTGGTGTCAGCAGGAGGTGGCTCATGGGCATGACCCCTGGGCCACTGGAGACTGGGGGAAGCAGGCAGAGGATCTCTTCTCCCAAGTCCCATTGAGCCCAGGGTCTAAGGTCTTTGTATTCTGGTCACTGTATCTTTTGCAGTGCAGAAGTTTTTTAGTTTAATGTAGTCCCATTTGTTGATCTCTGTTTCCACTTGGTTGGCCAGTTGCATGTCATCTTTGAAGATAACTTTATCTTCAATATCTTGGAGGGTTTTGCCGACCTTGTCTTCAATGTACTTTATGGCTTGTGGTCTAATGTTGAGGTCTTTAATCCATTTTGATCTGATTTTGTGCATGGTGTCAGGTCGAGGTCTAAGCCCATTCTTTTGCCTGCGGTTGTCCAGTTGTGCCAGCACCATTTGTTAAAGAGGTTTTCCTTGCTCCACTTTTCATCTCTTGCTCCCTTGTCAAAGATTAGATGATCATACATTTGGGGTTGTGTGTAGGGATAATCCACCCTGTTCCATTGGTCTGCAGCTCTGCCTTTGTTCCAGTACCATGCTGTTTTGTTATTGCTTTGTAGTAAAGTTTGAGGTTGGGGAGGGTGATGACTCCCATCGTCTTTTTCCCAAAAATTGTTTTAGCCACCCTGGGCGTTTGTTGTTCCATATGAATTTTAGGATTGCTTGATCAGTTTCTTTGAAGAATGTCATGGGTATCCTAATAGGGATCGTGTTGATCTGTATAATGCTTTGGGGAGTATTGACATTTTGATAATGATTTTCCCTATCCATGAGCAGGGTATATGTTTCCATTTCCTCATGTCCTCTTTTATTTCATGGAGTGGTGTTTTATAGTTTTCTTTGTAGAGGTTTTTTACTTCCTTGGTTAAACTGATTCCAAGGTACTTGGTTTTCAGGGGCACGATTGTGAATGGGGTTGCTTTTTTCATGTCCCTTTCCTCTGCCTCATTGTTTGTATAAATAAGTATTTTAAAAAGAATCTCCTTTCGCCCTTTGGATCCGGCTGCGGAGCGAGCATGATGGAAGAGCCCAAGGGAGCGCCCTTGGACTCCAGGCAGCCCACTGAACTAATTCCGGCATGGGACCAGAGACCCCACGGTGCGCTGAAACAGTGGGACCCGGGCATCCCCCAATTCTTTTAACCTCTCTCTCTCTCCACTCCTCCCTCCTGAGCACAGCGCAGGACTTCTCCATCTTATGAGCACCATAAAAGGGTAAAAGTTTGTAGTGATGTTATTTCTGGTTGTACTTTCCCTGGACTTTATATAGAAACCCAAAACCGCGCGGCCGCGGCAGCGGCCACGCGACCTAATGTCATCTTAGCATCAGCAATATGTAATGGTTCGCTTTTAATGGGGCGGACTTTTGTGGGAGATCCTAACAAGAATAGTAAGTCTGTTGCTGAAATATTGAAGGCAATCAAAACGGTAGCCATCTCTCTAGACTAAACTAAGCTATATCCCCACACCAGCTGAGAAGAAATTTTCTTCTTTCTCGGGAAGAAACGCGGCGTATCGTCAACTACAGTGTGATGTCCATTAAGCAAACAGACCTGGTGGCGTGGGAATGGGATATAAGGGGAAAAATTATGTACATGGAACAGTGGGACGCTGGTGGAATCTCGAGCCGGAGCCGATACCAGCGCAAGACCTTCGGTTCCAGAAACTGCTTCCAGACACTCGACTAGTCTATCAACTAAGCCAGAGCCCCACGTCTGCTGATGACGGGAAATAACCATCCTTTTCGTTTTTGTTTTTTTTTTCCCCTTGTCAGGCAGCGTGGCGATTACTAAACAGGCGTGAACTCGGTGACGCGGGGCAAGGGGGAAAAAGAAAAGTTATGTAACAAACAGCGGGACTGAATATCTCTATATTCTTAGCAGTGGAGAACTATCAAATGCCTCCTTGGCAATAGGACTGCTTTTCTTTTTTGGGGGAAACCCCAACAACGGTAGTGAGTTGTGTGTTGAAACATGGAATGTAATCGAGATAAGGCATAAACGAAGTGAAACTTATCAAGTACAAGGGTGGGGACTGGGGAGGTGGGAGGGGGCGGCAGGTATACTGGGGGGGTTGGTGATGGAGGATGGGCACTGGTGAAGGGAAGGGTGTTTGAGAATTGTATAACCGACATAATCCTGAGAACTATGTAATCCTCCACATGGTGATTCAATAAAATTAAAAAAAAAAAGAATCTCCTTTCCCCAAAATATAAATGCATATTCTTCTCCAGTGCATATGAAACATTCTATGAATAGGCCACATGCTGAAATATAAACAAGTTGTCCATGAAATTATAGAAGTACAAATCATAACAAATATCTTTTCAAGTACCATGATGGTAGACATAACATATAAAAATAAGTAAATCTAATAGATTACCCCACTTAAAGTAGTTTCAAAAAACATCAAACACTTCATCATCGTCGTCATCATCATCATCATCATCATCATCATCACCCCGTTGATCATCAAATTTCTCGAGCAGTCTCAGTAATGTCTCCCTTCATCCTATCCATGAGATTTTAGAAGCCTCTCTCTACTCGACCTTCCCAATAATGCCACATTGGTGGCTCTTTCAGGGTCAGGGGAATGAGACCCAGCTTCTTACTGGCTTTGGCATATGAATACACCAAACACATCAAATACATCAAACTCTTAGAAAATACAAAAATGTGATACTACATGCTGAAAAGTTTAGGCATCATTGAAGGAAAAAGAAAATGACACCAGAAAAAAACAAGTTTCTCAAATTCTTGAATTCGAATGATTAATATTATTTTAACAGAAAAACAAAGCATTATAAAATTTCAATACTATTTCCATATAAATTCTAAAAGCATTATTAGAGGACTCAAAAAAGCTCTACTAAAAGTTGTATGAAATAATAAACACACCATATAGTCAAAGTTACTCTGTCAAAAATTAAGATGAGAAGCACTGCAATTCCTGACTATAAGTTATTTTTATAAATCTATAATCATCAAAATTGTTTGTTATTTGAATAAAGGTAGACTCCCAAAACAATGTAATAGAATTGATAGCCCAGGGGAAAAATTCTTTTATAGCCATTTAATATTTTTAGAAAGATCTGAGTGCACGTATGAAGTGGAGCAAAATAACCTGTAACAAGTAAAATTCTATCAGCACTTCATATATCTTGAATATTAATGTTTTGGGGGTGAGTTGTGGAGAAATAAATTTCTCAGTCTGTGAGTTGTCTTTGTATCCTGATCTTCATTTCCTTTGAGTTACAGAAGCTTCTTAATTTATGTAGTTCCATTTGCTTATGTTTGTTTGCATCCATTTGCTTGGGTAATGGCATTTCATCATTAAAGATAACTCTAGTTTCATCTCTTCCAGGACATCATCTTACAGATATTCGGAATGGTCCAGCATTTGACATACCATCAAATCGATAATTTGCACCATAATCAAAAGTTTATTCAAATTGCTAAATACCTTGTGAAGAGACCAGATAACATGAAAAGCATTGATTATAATATAGGCAGAACTCTTCATGATAAATCATGATGAAAACTGTTGTCTGTGATTTAATTCCATTGGCACAGATTTAAAAAACAATGATAAACAAATGACAAGGGATGTGCTTACATTTCTTCCTGTCTTCCTTAATTTTTATTAGAAGTGATCATCTTCTTTATAGAAGCGATTCACCTTTCTTGTTAAATGTATACACAGTTATTTGATTCTTTGAGGTCTATTTGTCCTTGGATTTTTAAAAACTTCCCTCTTTTCTATTGTGTTGTTTGCCTATAGGAATCATCACACAGATTTCTGTGTAATGGTTTTGTAGATTTTCATTACACTGCAAAAGTTAATTGTTTCTAGAATTATTTTTTTCAGTCTTTAGGGTTTTCTAGTTAAGGTATAATTTCACCAGCTAATAGTGATAGTTCAACTATTTTCCCAATCTGAATTCCATATTTCTTGCCTGATTGTTATGTCAAGGACTTCCAGTATTCTGTTAAATAATGTGGTGAGATTGGGCAACCATATGTTTTGCCTGATATTGGGTAGATTTCTGTTTATCACCGTTAAGTATAATGTTAACTTGCAGCTTGTGATAAATGGCTTCAAATATATTGACTATAGCTCATTATATTCCCATTTTAGAGAGACTTTATATGAATAGGTGTTGGATGATGTCAAAAGCTTTCTCTGTTGATGTATGTGGTATGTGTTTTCTTTTCATTTATATAATGTGTTATTTTATTGACTTGTGTATACCATGCATCTAATGGATAAATCCTACTGGGCCATGATATATTGCAATCTTCATTTTTAAATTTATTTTTATTGAACAACCAACCATGGGATACAGTTACAAAGCTTTTGTGATAGGGTTTTAGTCATACAATGTCCCAACACCAGTGTACATTTCCCACAAACAATATTCTCCATATCCCTCCTGCCATCCTCCCACCCAGCCTGCATCTATGGCAGGCACTTTTCTTCTCTCTCTCTCTCTCTTTCTCTCTCTCTAATTTTGGGCACTATAATTTGTAATACAGATACTAAGAGGCCATCATGTTTTGTGCTTTACCCACTTTCAGCACATATCTCCCATTCAGAGTGATCCCTTCCAACCATCATTGTCATAATGGTCCATTCTTCTCCCAAAAAGAAGGTAACAATAGTAATGATGCTGATTGATTTAATTAAAAGCTTAACTTAGCATTAAATAAATCTATAAAAATTGATAAAATATAGTAGTTCAATTTTAAAATGCTACAGTATAGGACTGAAATAATGATAGATTGTAGATTAAATCATTGAATACATAATAGATCAAATCATTGGAAATGGACAAAAAAGAAAAGAAAATTTAAAATTTATAAAAATAAGAGATTTTTTTGTATCCCTTAGTGGCATAGTATGAAGACACAATATTTGCTTCCCAGGAGTTTCAGAAAGAAAATAAAGGAAGAAAGGTAAGAATTCTTGGTTGAATAATAGCGTATAGCTTTCAAAATCTCAGGAAGAAAACTAGATTAATATAGAGGACAGCAGAGGAAATGATGTTTAATGAATCAGTTCATAAAATATGATCAAGAGGAAAATATTTTCATGATATCTTCATTGCATAACTTACTACAATATTTAGAATATGGAAAAACCCCAGGTATCCAAAGACATATGAGTTAATAAAAGTTTGGTAGATACACTCTATGGAATAGTATGAAGTTACAATAGGTGAGATGAAATCATGAAATCCACTGTAACTTGTATGGAAATAGATAATATGTTAATTGAACTAAACCAGATGGACAAATAATGCCAAATAGTCTCAATTCTCTGCAGTATAAGTGGGTAAGGGAATGTTAGCTATCAAAGAGCAGAAACGTAGATTACCTTGGATCCTAGATCACAGAAATGATAACAGAAAAAAAAAGAAATTGAGAGACAGGTAGAAGTGGATGGAAGTAACAGGGTCAGAGGTCAGGGACTTGGGCATATCAGTTGTGTAGAGGTGAGGTGTGTGTGAATATAGATATGCATGATTATATAGATGATAGAGATATATAATTGATGTAGACATATAAACCACAGAACTAAGGTCATTGTAATCATGACATCCAATCTAGCATAACAAAGTTATAAAAAGAAGCATTTCATGTGGTGGGCTGCAGACTGGGAGAGAACCTGAAGACATTGGTGAAGGCGAGTTGACACTGATGGTGGGATTGGTGTTCTGTCTAAATCTAAGTGTTGGCACCTTCAATTTCCATCCAGCAGGGGTCAGTCACAGAGAAGGAAACAAACCTATAAAAAGACAAAAACAAAACAATTGCCCAACCTTTACTATTGTCTAGGCAGCCATCAGTGAGGTCACAGGCTGACCATTTATTCAATACAATATTGCTCCCCCTTCTTACTACCATCATCTAAGTTAACAGAGACATAAAGACAGTGAGTAAGCACATCAAATTTAATTGGAACATGGATAACAGAGGCTGGGCTATTTCACATAGCCAATCAACAGGCACCCTGAAAGTATAGAATAAAGTCATGTGAATTTCTTTTTTCTTTTTAATTTAATTTAATTTAATTTGTATAAAGTTGGTTCACAGTAATTTATTACATTTACTATTTGACATCAATCCCACCACCATTACACTTTCCCACCACCATACCTTGAATTTTTCTACCCCAAACCTGTAACCCTGCCTCCAAAGCAGAAAAGAAATAATTTAGTTTGTATTGCTTCTTTTGGATATTCCGCTAAAAATTCTCCAAAAATTTCCTTAAAGGAAAGTGTGCAAAGATTGTTGTATTTCACCCTGGAGCTATTAAGCCCTTCTATAAGAGATTGCTGAAATGTTGTTAAAGGTTCAGCCATGTGTACATTTATGTGTGTGTACATACACACACACACACACACACACACACACACACATATATATATATATATATATATATATATATATATACATACACATATATGTGTTTCGCCCTGAGACTACTTGCCTTCTACTTTAAATCCCATCAAATGTTATGTGTTACTACTCTTGGTACATCAGTGGTGTAAAATATGAGATGTCATGCGGCTGCAAATGTGGCCATGCACTCCAGGAATTCTAAAATTAAAACTACAGTTATACAGCATATCCACTAGGGGCAAGGCTCTTCAAAGCCTTTGGAGAGTGGTCGTGAGCATAAAGTCATGTCAATTTCCTATTTTATTTTTGCTTATAGAACCCTCTATATCCCAAAGACGATAAATGTTTTCCTTCTACTCTATTTTAGCCTCAATTTTGCTGACGCTGTAATTTTTTTATTGTTTCCTAGGAGCATCAAAGAAACCTTTTATTGCTTAGTGTACTATCCCAACCCTGTTGTTGTTAAATTATGACTTTCACAAACAGTGTTTGAACATTGTATACCTGAAACTCTATTATGAGCAGCTTTGTAAATCACATTGTCTTAATTAAAATTAAAAGTGAAAGAAACATAAGCAATCAGACATTATCAAAAGACACATATTTATATAATGGGAGTTTAAAAAAAGAGAAAAGAGAAAATATAATTATTAATTGGTTGAGGAAATATAGATACGAATGTCCCCCATCTGAATAAGTAGATGCACACCCAGATCTAGGATGTGGAATGAAACCCCAACAAAATTAACACAATAGATAAGCACAAAATTCAAAATTTCAAGGGTCAGGGACATTTCCAAAACATTAAGATAAAAGCAAAAACTCATAAGTAATAAGGTTCTCATAAAACTCACAGTAGTTGAATAGTCTCATAAAACTCAAGCAAAAAATATAGGCTAGAAGATAATGGTGATATATGCAGAGTTATTAAAAAATAACAAACCTATGAGCAAGAATATGATATCCATCTAGGTCATCACTCAGACTAAAACAAAATATCAAAACTGTCACTGTATATTTGAGACTCTCAGTAGATGCCACACTCAACCATATGTTCAAACACAACTACTGTGTTGATATTACATACCCTTTATCAGAAACAATGAACTTGTTCACATTTGTGAAATTGTGCACCCAAACCCATAACCTCAAATGGATCATAATTAAAGCATTGGCTAAATCTGAGTTAGGGACAGTCCACAATTCAGCAGGTCAGTACTTCTCCCAGCAGCATTAAGGACAGTTAATGTCTTTCTTCCAAAGGAGGATGACAAGGATGGGAGAGATGGGAGGAAACTAAGGAGACAGAAATTAAGTGGAAAAATATGGACTTTTAGAGTCTAAAGGGGACAATTGAGAGGCAACGGTATAATCTTCCCCCTTAAATAAGGTATATAGTTGAGCTGTATATACTTATTTTAATAGTACAAGATGTTGATCGATGATCACTGAAATATGGTTAGGTAATTTATTAATATCTATTTACTGCTCTATTTTTGCACACACACAAAAATCCCTTTAAAACAAAAAATAAGTTAATGGAAGTAATGACTATTAAAAGTTCTCTCTGAGAAACACTGCATCGTTCTCTAAAAAAAAGCAGAAAAAAAGACATGGTGAGATTTGAAAAAATCTTCAGTTGAGATAGAAGAGGTCATCAAAACCCTAGACAAACAGGGCATTCAAACTCAATACATCAAGACGCTCCGAGAGCTGTATTACAGATTAACCACCAGGATCTCACCATTCTACAAGGAAGTGATCATCGATGTAAAGACAGGAGTTCCACAGGGTGATACCATTTCACCGAAACTCTTCAGTGCCACCTTCGAGAATATCATTCGACTACTGGAATGGGAAGAAATGGGAGTGAAGATAGACGGTCGGCAACTACACCACCTCCGCTTCACTGATGACACCATCGTAATAACACCAAACATTAGCCAAGTGGCACAAATGCTGCCAACTTTGACCGAGAATGTGGAAAGGTCAGACTGCAGCTGCATCCCATCAAGACAATGTTCATGAAAAACGAACTAGTCCCTGATAGTCTATTTGCTCTCAATGGAACAAACATCTCTGAATGCAGCAGTTATGTGTACCTGGGTCGAGAACTCAACATGAGGAATGACTTGGCGCCAGGACTGCGCAGGAGGAAGAGAGCAATGTGGAACTCCTTCAACACCATCAAAGAAGTGGTTAAGAGGATGAAGAACCTCTGGCTCCGGGCACATCTTTTCGTCTCCACCATTCTTCCTGCACTAACATATTCCTCAGAGACCTGGGCCCTCCGAAAACAGGATGAGAATGCTATTTGTGTATCCCAAAGAGGAATGGAAAGAGCTATGCTCGGAGTATCATGTTTCACTCAAGTGAGAGAAGGAATCCGGAGTTCTGACCTTTGTGATGATCAAGAATCAGGGACGCTGTCTCATTTGCCAAGGCGTCAAAAATCAGATGGGCTGGACATGTAATTCGATTTAGAGATGACCACTGGACTAGAGCTGTTACCAACTGGATTCCACAGGACATCAAACGACCGCGTGACCGCACACCAACGAGATGGTCAGACTTCTTCGTCAAAACACTGAATGAACGATTTGAGGCTCTTCCTGTTACTAGAGTGAGCAGATATCATTGGGCTACACTAGCACTCGACAGGGACAAATGGAGATGTTACTGGCGCTCTCTTGAGCAAATCGAAGATCAACAGGATGACAAGTAATATAAGTGATACAAGTGAGATTTGAAAAAGTGAAAAATAATGAGTGATTAAGAATGAACTTGAGGGGCTGGAGTGATAGCACAGCGGGTAGGGCGTTTGCCTTGCACGCGGCCAACCCGGGTTCGAATCCCAGCATCCCATATGGTCCCCTGAGCACCGCCAGGGGTAATTCCTGAGTGCAGAGCCAGGAGTAACCCCTGTGCATCGCCAGGTGTGACCCAAAAAAGCAAAAAAAAAAAATGAACTTGAGACTTTCTTGTCTTCAATCTCAAATGGGATGTAAACTTAAAACCTTTGAGATAAAATCCATGGTAATCTCCAAACAAAATAGAAAAAAACAAAAGAATCAAATTAGCGCAATCATTACACAACAGAGAATTATGAAAGTGCAAGTGGAGAAAATAAAGCATGTTGAGCGTAACAAATAGTCTATAGAATGATAACAATAAATTCATTTAAGTTACTAATTTCTATAATATAATGTCCTGAATTTACCAATCAAAAGACACTAGAAGATTGAATGGGTCAAGGAACACAAAAGGTTTCCCACTTTCAGGAGATTCACTTCACTTCATTGATAATCATATCAAGTGTATTTTCAGATCATAATTCTATATAGGTTGTAATTAGTTATACAAATAAACCCGGGGAAACTCAAACATATGAATACTAATTAGTATCAGAATGAATAACTATAAAGTCAAGGAAGAAATCAAAGAATCAAAAATTCCTCAAACAAATGAGAACAAAGATGCAAGCTCTTTAAGTATACAGAACACAGCAAAGACACTAAGAAGAAAGTTTGGAACACTAAAAACTTGTGGTAGGACACAAGAATAAATAAATGAATCATTGACTATCGCATCTAAAGTAACAGAAAAAGGAATGAATGAATTAAACCCAATGTTAGGAGAAGGAAGAGAATCATAATACTTAAGAAAAATAAATAAAATAGAAAATTAAGAAAACTGTAAAGTCAATGAAACCAAGAAGTGTTCCTTTGATCAGAACAATGAAGTATTAAAATTAAACTGTCACTGTCACTGTCACTATCATCGATTTGCTTGAGTGGGCACTAGTAATGTCTCCATTGTGAGACTTGTTGTTACTGTTTTTGGCATATCGAATACTCTATGGGTAGCCTGACAGGCTCTGCCATGCGGGCAAAATACTCTTGGTAGCTTGTTGGGCTCTCCGAGAGGGGTGGAGGAATTGAACCCACGTCGGCCGCTGCAAAGTGAACGCCCTGAAATTAAACAGACACTTTAATTCATATAGTAAAATTGAGAGTGTATAAGTAAATTCTCAGATATATGATTACTGAATTTATGACAAAGAGGCCAAAAACATAAAATCAAAAGGAAACGTCTTCAATAAGTGATGCTAAGAAAACTGGTTATCCATGTGTGAAATACTTAAATTAAATCATTACCATACACTATGCACAAAACTCAAAATGAAATAAATACAGTTGTGTCATACCCAGTGAAAAGATTGGCAAAACACTCAATGATAAAGACTTCCACTTTCAATTTGCCTGTTGTCTTTTAATTCCCTTGGCAAAGAGAATAGATGCAGCAATAAACAAGATTATATCACAGAAAATCTTCACTACAGAAGAAACTATATTGCTAAAATAAAAATACATCTTTCTGAATGCAAGAAAATGTTTGCTCACTCTTTAATTGACAAATGACTAGTATCCAAATACATAAACCACGCACATAACTCAACTAAGAAATAAAACATAAAAATAGGAAGAAAATAATATTAGATATTTCTCTAAAGATGGTATATTGAAGGCTAACACACACATCAGAAAATGCATATTGTCACTGATTATTGCGAAAAGGAAAATCAAAAGACCATAGAAACAACATCTCATACCAAAGTGTGGCCTATATCAAAAAAACTGCAAGAACTAACAAGGATATGGACGAAAGGAAATTCACTGATTATTGATGAGAATGTAAGTATATAAACCAGTCCAGCATCTATGCAAATCTATATAGTGATTTCCCAAATAATTAACTATTATATGGTCCTATAATTTAGCTTATCTTTCTTAGTAAAACAAAAGCATTAAATTAAAGATATATGCAAACTCAAAGGCTAACAGCTTGAATAATAGATCAATTAATAATGAAACACATTTGATCTCCAGCTATACATTTAAGTTTGATGTTCTGCACACATAGAAGATGGTCTTTTCCCTTTAACATTAAGGATTACCAATACAGAGCAGTTATAACGTGACAGTTATCTGCATGTCCCTAATGGTGGCATACTGAGGACTTTCCATAAGTCAAACTTGACTTGACTTTCACAACTTCAAATAAATATGGCAATGTCTTGGAGCCATAAAATATATTGAGAGAATGTTGGTTGGCAACTAGGAGTAAGTGCATTTGGTGTGTAAGCAGCATGCAATTTCAAATTACTTGTGACTTCAGGAATAATCTTATTTTTTTTTACAGACTTACAACTTTTTGTACTTCTGTTTCAGTCATACAGTGATTGAGTACCCATCCCTCCACCAGTGCCCATTCTCCACCACCAATGAATCCAGTATCTCTCCCACCCCCAATCCCATTTCCCCCCCACCCCACCCCGCCTCTGTGGCAAGGCATTCCAATTTGTTCTCTCTCTCTCTCTCTCTCTCTCTCTCTCTCTCTCTCTCTCTCTCTCCTTTTGGGTATTGTGGTTTACAACAGGGGCATTGTGTCTCTCTCCTTTTGACTCATTTCACTTAGCGTGATACTTTCTATGTTGATCTATTTATATGCAAAGTTCATGAGTTCATCTTTTCTAACAGCAGCATAGTATTCCATTGTGTAGCTGTACCAAAGTTTCAGGATGAATCTTAAACTGACTCTATATATACTTTATTTATGCATGATGATCATAAGTGTACATCAAGTCTCAATGAATCAACAATTTACTTATTTACTTTTTATACCATGTGAAGCGCCTGACCCAGATTCAATCCCTCCATCCTTCTCAGAGAGCCCGGCAAGCTACCGAGAGTATTTTGCCTGCACAGCAGAACCTTACAAGCTACCCCTGGCGTATTTGATATGACAAAAACTGTAACAAGTCTCACAATGGAGACAGTACTGGTACCTGCTCGAGCAAATCGATGAGTAACGGGATGACAGTGACAGTGACCGTGATGTACCAACTGAATACTTATATAATTACATAACTAAGACCAATAATAAGGCATTCCATATCTATGAATAAAATGACTTCTTGTGGAAGTCCTGGAATTGCCTTTCAAAGTCTCCTTTAGGTAGTTTTAATGAACTATTAAATATAACACAGAATTGGAAAATACATAGCTTTATAATTTTAATATTCTTTCCACAAAAAAAATGTTTACATAGGTCTAGAAAGATATTTCAGGTGTTGCAAGCTTTCAACCCTGTTTCATCCACAATACTCCATGTGGTCAGTTCTCTGAGAACCTCCAGGAGTAATCTTTGAGCACAGATTCAGGAGAAAGTTCTGAACATGGCTGGGTGTGGCCCTCACAGAAATTTTTATCAACATGAAAACCACAGGGGCCAAGTGATAGCACAGTGAGTGATTATATGTCTTGCACACAGCTGACCTAAATTCAATCTTCAGAATCCCATATGGTTCCCCAAATACCACCAGGAGTACTTACTGAGCAGAGAGTCAGGAGTATCCCCTGAGAACTGCCAGGTGTAGTCAACTCACCTCCCAAAAAATCATAAACATAAAGCTACCTGTGCAAGTATCACTAAGGAAATATTTAAAAAGAGAAAACATACCCACATTAAAGCAACAAGAAACAAAAAAGCAAAACATAATTCATAGGGGAGGCATATTAACAGTAGGGTCTCATAATGATCTTGATATTTAAACTTACAAGTGCTTTAAATTTGAAAGTTAATATAATCTTAAAACCACTATATATGAATGACCTAGTAACCTTAGAATAAAAATACAAGACACAAACATACAAGGCATTATGGAGTAAAGGAAGTCTTTTTAATAAATTGTATTGGAGTAACCATAAAAGAAAGGATAAAATCACACCATTAAAATTATTTAAATATTTTAATGTTTAAATCAAGTTTTAAAACATGAATAAAATGTATAAATGAGATAGACTTCACTGAAACATGCAGGTATCTGACAATAAAAACAAGGGAAAGAAAAGCGGTAATAAACAAATTGGGCTGCAGCAAACTAAAATGCACTGAACAATAAAATAAATTGTTGTTAAAATGAAAATACAGCCTTCTGAATGGGAGACTATATTTGCACATTATAATTCAGAAATTCTTCTCATCATCATCATCATCATCATCATCATCATCATCATCATCATCATCCATTGATTGTCGAAGTTCTCGAGCGGTCTCAGTAACGTCTCCATTCATCCTAGCCCTGAGATTTTAGAAGTCTCTCTTTACTCATCCTTTCAAATGGTGCCACATTGGAGGTTCACTCAGGGTCAGGGTAATGAGACCCATCATTGTTACTGGTTTTGGCATAAGAATATACCATTGGGAGTTTGCGAGGCTCTCCCATGTGAGCAGGAAACTCTCGGTAGCTTGCCAGGTTCTCCCAGAGGAAAAACTAGAATATCAGATGTCACGTAGCTGCGCACTTCCAGATTGGTTTTATAGTCTCTGGATGTTGACCATTGGTGGGATTAAATGGCGCTGGGGGCAATCCCTGGGTGTGACTGCCTAGCTACTGGAAAATGGGAAATCTGGGTGGAAGAGGCCCAGTCCCGATCCGAGCAGCCTTGGAGGTCTCAGACTCGGGTCCCACACACTAGGGTTCCTCTGCTGGTTGCTTCATGCGCGAGGCTCCTCTGAATGTGTGGAGAGGGGCTTTGGGCATGGCTGTGGCTAGGCTCTGGAGGTGTTCTGCTCGGGGCTGGGCGGGAAGCTGGAGCCTACCCCCTCCAAGGGACCCTGGGGAAGACAGCCAACGTGGGGGCAAGAGACTCTCAGAAATTCTTCTAATGTCAATAAATCATAAATAAATAATCAATACAAAATCAACATCACAAGTGGGTATAACACTGCATAGGCCAAAGAAAACATGCAGATTGCTGACATACACATGAAACAGTGCTCAGTGTCTGACATTTGTAAAGAAATAAAATTTGCATGGTATCACAAAATACCTCAGAAAGCCAACATGATACTGAGAACAAAAAGAAGCTGGGGACATTAGATTCCCTGACTTCACACTATGCTATAAAGCTGTAGTAATCAAAACAATGCAATACTAATAAACTTTCCAAGCAAATGAAAGAGCATAAAGATCCCACAAATAGATACTGAGATATATGAGCAGTTATTTTACAACTAAAGGCTATGCATAAAAACACTGTGCTGGAAAAACTCATTAGCCACATGCACAAGTAGGAGAGAAAGAAATCGAGCTCTTATCTCACACCATACACACACAAAATCTAAGTGAAGTATGAATATTAATGGTAGACAAAAGTCTACTGAAATATTGAAGAAAACATTAGCATAAACTTCCACATTGGGTTCAGTGGTGTATTTAATTATATGATTTCATTGACAAAACAAAAGCAAAAATGAAAATTTTTACTGCATCAAACTAAAATATTTCTTCAAAACCAAAGTTACTATCACTTGGCACTTGTCATTCAGTTGCTTTTTGATTTGATTGAGTGCGCTCCAGTAATGTATCCATTCATCCCTGTCATGTAATAGTGTAGCACAGTGGCATCTGCTCGCTCCAGGAACACGAAAAGCCTCAAAGACCTCAGGGTCTTGATGAAGAAGTCCAGCCATCACCAAGGTGGGTGGCCAGGAGTTCTTTTGACATCCTGTGGCATCCAGTCAGTAACAGATCTAGTCCAGCAATCGTCTCCAAATCTCAATACATGTCCGGACCATCTGATTTTTTTTTGGCTTTTTGGGTCACACCCAGCGATGCTCAGGGGTTACTCCTGGCTTTGCACTCAGGAATTACTCCTGGCAGTGCTTGGGGGACCATATGGGATGCCGGGGATCGAACCCGGGTCGGCCACATGCAAGGCAAATGCCCTCCCCGCTGTGCTATCGCTCCAGCCCCATGGACAATCTGATTTTTGACGCCTTGGTAAACAAGACAGTGTCCCTGATTCTCAATCAACGCAGAGGTCAGAACTTCGGATACCATCTCTCACTTGAGTGAAACGTGATACTCCAAGCATAGCTCTTTCCATTCCTCTTTGAGATGCCCAAATAGCATTCTCATCCTGTTTTCGGAGGGCCCAGGTCTCCGAGGCATATGTTAGTGCAGGAAAAATGGTGGAGACGAAAAGATGTGCCCGGAGCCAGAGGTTCTTCATCCTCTTAACCACTTTTTTGAAGCCCTTGAAGGCGTTCCACGCCAATATCTTCCTCCTGTGCAGCTCTGGCACCAAGTTGTTCTTCATGTTGAGTTCTCAACCTAGGTACACATAACTGCTGCGTTCAGAGATGTTCTTTTCGTTAAAAGCAAATGGAACACCAAAAACTAGTCTTTTTCTCATGAACATTGTCTTCGTGAGATTCACCTGCAGTCCGACCTTTCCACATTCACGGTCAAAGCCAGCCAGCATTTGTGCCACTTGGCTAATGTTTGGTGTAATTAGAATGATGTCATCAGTGAAGCGGAGGTGGTGTAGTTGCCGACTGTCTATCTTCACTCCCATTGCTTCCCATTCCAGTCATCGCATGATGTTCTCGAGGGTGGCACATAAGAATTTCGGTGAAATGGTATCACCCTGCTGAACCCCTCCCCTCTCTCCATGTCAATGATCACTTCCTTGTAGAATGGTGAGATCCTGGTGGTGAATCCATAATATAGCTCACGGAAGATCCTGATGTACTGAGTTTGAGCACCTGTTGAGGTCTCAGCAGCCAGCCTGAGATCCTGGCCAAATCCCCTGCCCCTAGAAACAGGAGCAGGTTCTATTCACGGGGACCCAGGGCCCTGTGCCAGCACTCCACCCAGAAAGGCGCTCTGGTTGAGGAGATAACGGGGTGAGGGACCTGACAGTCATCACTTGCCTGAGCTAACACACCGGGCCTTGAGAGCGGGAAATATAAATCATTAGCTAGCATCTGTAATGAACTCAACGACACGATAACCAGTTGTGTGCTATATGCATGTAAACTGCTTTGAAGTCCATGTATAAATATCCTGTGTGAGAGCTAATAAAATGAGTGCTGCTTGACCTCTAGCTCTCCCGCCTCTACCTAGTTCTTTCTCGTGGTGGAGGTGGGGTGTCCGTGGTACGCAGAGAAGCTGGGCAGAGGCTCTCCCTCTTCCACTCCCTCTCCCATAAGGAGTAAGTCGGGTGGCTTGGGGAATCATACCCCAGTTTGCCAGGGTCGACTGACCAGGATCCTGACAAATGCCCTGTTTGGCTAGGACTTCGATGACCACTTCAGTCTCAACAGAATCAAAGACCTTCTTTAAATCAGTCAACATTAGACAGAGAGGCATCTTGAACTTTCGGAAAACTCTATGAGCTTGGTCACCATGTGGATATGGTCGATCATGATGAGTCCTTTCTGGAACCCAGCTTGCTCTCATGGTTATCCTTTGTCTAGAGTTCTGCCAATCCCACTCAGGCTGACTCAAGTGAACAACTTGTAGATGACGGACAACAGGTAGATTAGGTGATAGTTGCCAATATTGTGGATGTCTCCCTTCTTGTACAACAGAACAGTTCTGCTGGTTTTCCATTGGGACAAAACCTTGCATTCAGACAGGTAACATGTGAAGATCCAAGCCAATGTATTGATGAGTACTGGTGAGAGATTCTTCAGGTGTTCGGGTTGGACCTTGTCTGAAGCAGGTACTGTATGCTTCTTTACTGACAAAATGGCGTGTCAGATTTCGGAAGGGAAAACGCCGGAACAACATATTGGCAGGTGGATGTGGCTATCAAAGAGATCTGAGTAGAAGTTGTGGATAACCTTTTCCATTGCCCTTCTGGAAGATGTGATAGATCCATCAAGACTTCAGAGGACAGTCATCTTGGTCTTGTAGTTGGTGAAGGACAGGTGAACCCCTCAATGTTTCAGTGCCTCATCGTGGCAAGGGTGTGTTAATGGTGTCACCAGTGAAGAGTGAACCAACGGGTGCTGCCCAGAGATGTAGGCAGGTGCAGGGCTGGACTCCTTGCATCAACTGTATCAATTAGGCCTGTAGGTTCTGTACATTAGCAGCACGTCCATGAAAAAGGTTTGTGGCATGTTTCTCAGTGTGCAGATCGTTACAACAAGCCAGTTGAATAAAAGCTTGCATTACGTATACTGGGAGCACCTCTAAGAGTGATTAGAGACTGCCCCCAAAACCTCCATCCCTCTTGGAGAGCCTGGCAAGCTACAGAGGCTATCTCACCACACGGTAGAGCCTGGCATGCTACCTGTGGCATATTCAATATGCCAAAAACAGTAACCAAAACAGGCCTCATTCCCCTGATCTTGGAAGAGTCCCCAATACTGCAGCATTGAGAAGAATGAGCAAGGAGAGGCTACTAAAATCTCAGGGATAAACTAGGCTGCCAAAATGAAGGACTAAAATGACTATCTGCACTTTCATCGCATGCATGCTGGCATCAGAAGCATCCATCAAGGACCTGATGGTGCAAGCTCAGAAGATCAAGTATGATGTCATTGGATAGACCGAGATGAGAAGGGATAAATCACATCATGCTGTTTTTAACACTGGAGAAAAACTGTTCCTCAGAATATGCCAGAGTAGAGGTGTCAGTGGTGTCAGTGTCCTGTTCAACATGAACTTCGTCATGAGCATTGATTCATTTGAATACCTAACAACCTGAATTGGATGCTTATATTTGAATAGATGTGGCTCATTGCCAGCAGTTCCTATCTTCATCGTCTATGCACCAACATCCAATTATGATGAAGAAGAAATTGAGGAATTCTACATAGGGCTGGAAAGTTCTATAAAGAAGACCACATCTTCTATAAGGTCATTGCCGGTGATTTTGACACCAAGATAGGACCGAGAAGATCGCCCGAAGAAATACACATTGGGACCCACAGCCTAGAATGGAATGAACAGGGTGAGAGACTGAGTTCATCATGTTGACCAAGACCACCCATGGTAACTCACGGTTCCAGAAGGTCGAATCTAAACTTTGGACATGGGAGTCTCCCGGTGGACAGTTCCATAATGAAATTGACCACATCATGTTCAATTGATGGTTTTGCCTGGCCGAAGTCACTGTTGTCCCAAAATTCCAAAGGAATTCAGACCACGGTCTCCTTCGTGCGAAATTCTACACCAAGGAGTGGGGAGAAAAGGCTGCAAAGTTTAAGAAGAGAACTCCCAGAACGACCACCAACTGGGAGCTCTTTGGTACTATTGTGGCAATATGGGAAGATGCCATCGTTGACAACATTGACAAAGAATATGATCG